>NC_052019.1:54689681-55031348 GCF_015832195.1 Motacilla alba alba | reverse complement strand
AACAAAAGGGAAAGTATTATTACAGAAGCAAAATACACTGGCAAAGTCACTCTCTAGTGAAAAATTGGAGCTTTCCATTAAAATTCAGAAACCGTGAATTTTGGGATCATTGCTAACTCCAGACAATATTTAGGAGAAGCTTTTTTGTTACAATTCATATTAGTCTGGGATAATTTTCAGAGTTTACTAGAAACAGCTGATACTACAATTAGAGAAATTAACAAAGAGGTTCAAAACAAGAGTTTGAGGATTCAAATTACATTTAATCCCTTGATAATTAAATTGTTCTGCTAATTGAAATCACCCAAGAGGCAACAAAATTCCATGAGAGTTCTATTTTCCACAACTTTAGCGCTATGATCTCAGAGGTAGACCAGCCATAGAGAGTAACAACTCCTAGAACACACACATGTCCTGCAGAGTTGTATTAAGGCACAAGTCAAAGGTCTTCCTTTTCTCTATGCATCATGTGCCCGTGGTGAATGCTAAAAAAAGGAAAAAATGATAGAATGAGAGAAAATTAGCTAACTAATGAGTCGACAGACTGGTAGGCAAGGCAATTACTTTCCAGAAAGGAGATCCTGGGTTCTTGTATTCCCTCAGATAATTTCTGTGCCGCGTGTTTGGATCTTTACTCAGTGATAAACAGAAGTAAAGAGCAAGAGAACTTGGCCCTTTTAGTGTGCAAGTGTCTGTGGGGTTCTGACACTAAGTGTGTTATGTATTTTTTGCAGCAAACTTGCCCAGTGATTCATTACAATACAAGCAGAAATAATAATAAATGACAGAACTAAGGTGCTTCAATTTGCACAGAACTATTAAAATTAAAAGTATTAAAAGTACTCTCCAGATATTTTACAAGAAGTTCTGAGACTGAGCTTCTGATTTCCCAAAGAAGTAAGGTATTTATGTTTTTCATATCTGCTCTGGAATTTACATAATTTAAAAGTAAATAAATACACAATTAAGAAATTAAGAAGTGAAATTCATAGCAGTCATAAAGCACTTCATATTCCTCAAAGCACTCTAGATTCATTAAATACATTACCTAATTAATTCCTCCACAAGCCAGTCTAAGAGACTTCACTTCATGCTGTGCACTGAGAAACTGTTGCTTGATTTAAGGTTTATGTTTACTGCTCTTCACTTTTATCATTTTGTCACCAAACAAAACCAATCCTCTGATGATTTTAACTTTACTTTTTTTTGCTTAAATAATAATTACTTAAATCCTACTGACATCAGCCGCATTAAAGTCAGTAAAACTACTAATATAGTTTACGTTATATTTTTTTTGCAGACATTGTTATTAAGTCACCTTGTTGTGCATTTAAAAAGGGTGTTTACAGGGGTCAGCCTCCAGGATACCCTTTCACCTCACCAGTACAATCCAAGCAACAAGAAAGACACTCTGTCTTTTCTATCTTTTAAAATGCTTAGCAGACATCTACGATAGTCCATCTATTCAACTGACCCAAAAGCTCTGCAGCTGGGTCTTGCAGCAATGCACAAACTGGAAGGTTGTTTTTAAAATTTGTTTTGCTGTTTTTTAAAGGCAAATTTGGAGTTTTTCAGGGTGAAATGGTAGAGTGTGCTAGATAATCTCAAGGAGACTCCCTTTCCCACAAAATGTTGGACCAGATGATCTTTGGAGTTCCATTTTTGGCTGGATTGTTTTACAGTTCTGTGAAACCTAACTGACATTAAAGAGATTTAAAAGGAACAAGGATTTTCCTGCCAGAAAGTCAGGATGAGATTAAGGCACTTCTGCAGAGTCTTTAGCATTTTGAATATGAAAATAAAGCTGTATACAAAGACCACTCCTGATTCTACCATTAATAAATTTTCTTCTATAATGTGTTGAGATTCTGAATAGATATATGGAAAAGAAAATATAAATACATATTCTTCAAGATATTTTTCCCCTCAGGGGTATTGTCTCTCATGGAAGTACTGAGCATCATTTGATGCATCATTCAGATGGGACACTAAGGATGCTAAAAATATAAGTTTCATCTGCAATTTGCAGGTGTTGAGTATTTTTAGGGGTAGATATTCTAATTTCTTTTGAAATTCAACATTTCTTTTGAAAAAGAATGTGAACCATGAAACAAAGATGTGAGAAAAAAATGCAAAGATGTGTGAATTGGGAGGTGACAGCATATAAATCAACCACTATGTGGTCCAGCCACCATGTTAAGCTGACTTTTAAAAGACTAAAGGACACAGAAGGCAGATTTAGGAAAGGCAAACTGATGATATCCACTCCCATGTGTGGCACTATCCCAGACAAAGAAGCACTTACATGTGACCTGTGGGCCACCTATGTCAGCTCTGAGTTACTGAGCAAATAGGAATTTCCCACAGATCAAGTGTCTTATTTTTGTCATTTCATTAGCAAGTGCTTCATGTTTTCTTAATCAGGAATTCTGGAGTTTTATTGCAGTGTTTGTTAAAGATATGGGAAGCTCTTTAAAACACATTTATTAGAATAAAAGTTGCATTTTATTACCAAGATATAAACCACAGAAAATTTACTATATAAATTACAGTTTTGTCTTTACAAAGGCAACAAGATAGTAGCAGAAAAGCAAATCTGATCAGAAATAATGACTTTGGGGTTGCAAATGTTTTTTTTTTTTCCAAGGCATTCAGATTCTGACATGGAGCAGTAAAACTGGTATGAAAATTTAATTAAAATTGAGTACAAAGCATAAAATCAGAATAAAATTGATTTCAAGAGATAAACTTCTACATTATTTCTAGTGGAAATTATGGGGTGGAGTGCCTTAAAAAAAAAAAAAAAAAAACCAAACCAAAACCAAAAACTTATTTAAAACTGGAGTACATACTTCCTGATTGGAATCCTTAAATCTTGAGCTTATGATTAAAAAAAAAAAAAAAAAAAAAGAGGTTTTAGTTTAGAAACAAATTTTAAAAATAAGTTCATTTCTAGTACAGATTTTTTTAGTTTTCATTTTATAAAACAATCTGACCTGTGGTTTTTAACCTTTGACTCTGTAAAGGAAGTTGCTTGGTACAGAAGATAATCTCTTATAAGACCATGAATATTTTTTTTCATTTCTCCCATGCAAGCACCAGCAATTAGCAAAGAGACTTAATGTTAACAAAACACCTTTTTTGCAGTCCTACAATGCATTAATTTGGGATACCAACTCCCACAAGATAAGTCACATATTTCCAAGCTTGTCTCTGTCTCTTACATGGTGTGGTTTTCTGTCCAAGGCTAGCTGAACAAAGGCTGTTGTTCTGTCCTGTTGCACCAAAATTGATGCAAAATTTCTCAGCTCAGCTGTGGTTTAAACCCACATGTTGGTCTCTTTCTGCAGCATATCCCAAGTCAACTCAAGTTCAACTCAGAGGTAACCAGTAATGGATCCCAGTCAATTCTAATGTGTGCAATGTGGTGCTGCAGGAGCTGTTCTGCATGTGCATTCGTCAGCCCTGCCACAGGGGACCTGATCTTGATGGCAAAGGCAGAGCAGGCAGCGGGGAGCAAAAGGATGTTTGACTCAGAGAGCTTAATTTGCATTAGCCTGCATAATTAGCATGCTAAGCAGCTGTGTGGCTCACTTAGAACCAGGCTGCTCTTTTACTCCCTCTCCTAACTCAGCTCAGCACAAGTGATGCAAGATAACAAAAAAATCTGCTTCTTTCAAATCTGGATTTTTTGACAGAAAGAGGATGGGCAATGGCTACACCTGCATTTGTGCTCAGTTATCCCAGGGTAAGGGGCACCCATGAACACTGGAGAAAGGCTGGCAATGAACATCTGGGGCAGGTTGTCAGGGCTGGTGGTTATCCTAACTTAATGACAGCAAAAACACAGTCACTGCTGTGACTACAATCAGTGATCACAGGTAAATTATGTTTCTTAGGGAAGCGAGAAGCAATGGAAAAATTTAACTAGAATGGGTCAAGTCAAAGACCTTTCTTGTTCTGTAATAAATTTCTGATACCAGCTAGTTAGGGAAGAATAGAAGAACTAAGCAAGTATACAGCAATATTTTCCCAGAAATCCCTCCCAGTCTTTAATGATTTGTAATTAAATGACTTCTGGACATAAACGTGCTGACTTTGCACCTAAGAATTACTGGTGTATTTTTCCTCTGCAAAAATCATGAGCTGCTTTTGCAACCATGTAAAATTTTAGCATCCTCAATATAATGGCAACTTTACAAAACTTAACTAGTTCTTCAATGAAGAAACATCTCTTTCTGTTTGTTCTCATCATCCCTTTCTCCCCAAATTTAATTTTTTGCAACGGTGTTCTCATGACAGAAGCAACAGTGCACACTCACTTTGTATTCACCTGGCACACCTGATTTTAGAGACTCCAGTCATGTCACCCAGAGTCATGTCTTTTCAAAGCTGAGGACTCAAAGCTTATTCATCTGGAAAACTACTGTGACGCTTCCAGATTTCTGATTACCTTTTACTGTATCATTTGTGGGGAAAAAAAAAGCAGGGGAAGGAACCACACACCATATTGACAATGTAAATTGGTAATTTATAACATTTATAGCATAAAGATGCTTTCCATTTTTCTTCTCTTTTTCTTTCCTAGTAATTCCCAACATTGCTTTTTATGCATTATTATTATTATTGTAATAATAATAGCAATAATAATATCACAAATGTAATATATGTACCTAGATATTCAGATCAACCAAATTTTTAAAGTCATGGTGATAAAGTTTATCTGAATCCAGTGGCAAGGAGGTTAACCACAGAAAACCAAAAATAATAAATGTTGTTTCTGATTAGCCCAGGAAAATTTTTATCCCTGCTGATGGTGAGCCATAGACAAAATAAAGAGCACTGTGAGCAGGTTCCTCCCTCCTAGAGGGAACAGGCTGTATCATACATGGATAAAGGTTGTAGAAAGCTTTGTGTATCTGCAAGGTCCTGCAAAGGAAAAAGATATTCCTCACTCTCCTGTGTGGGCTACGAGTCCTCTGGGTGACAGAAGCCTGGAGAGTTGGCTCTCATGGCTGTTGTTGTCTTTGGAAGGGCACAGAGTCAGAAAAGGGATGATAACAGCCATGCTTCACACTGACAGCTGCTTGGGTAAAGGACAGACACAGACAAGGGACTGGGCAGAGAGTCAGCTCTCAGACAACAGCAGAAAATCTATGCAAGGATTTTCCCATAAATATTCCTTTGCAAAAGTCTCCTCCCATGACTTCTAACTTAACACAGAGTGATAGATCTGAGAGTCCTTTGCCATCCTTGAGATGCAATAAATGTGTCTTTGCATTTGTATCTCGGCCAGAAAAAAATAGGCCTGACACAGAAACAGCAGGAAGGAACAGAAAATAAAGATGGAATCCATATTACCTAATATCTGAGTGTTAGAGATTGTCATTTATGCTAGAGAAAGACTTTTTCCCTGGTCTTGGACTCTTCTCTTAGAAGTGGAAAGATGACCCAAAGTAGTACAACTTTCCTCCAAGAACAGTGCAGGAAGTCTCAATAACTAGCCCAGGCTACAGTGCTAACTATGAGAGGACTACATCTAGGTGAGATGACTTCTTGAAGGGTCTTGATTTTTCAATGGAAAGGTTTCTATAGATATGACATAATATTTTTTTTCAGCATTTGTTCTGTTTACTCTGCAGATCTTCCCTAAAACAGGTGTCACCCAGAAATTCAGCAGAAGATGGGTACTTGATTTCAATGGCACTTTCAGGAGACTATGACCCCTGTCCTTACCATATGCCAGGTCTGGAAAGATGAAAAGCAATAACTGTAGTGCAACAAAGTAATGAAAATACAATTTAATTGACAGAATTTGCATTTAAATTGAAGTTTTAAAATAAAAACCTGTAAGAACCTTACAGATGCAATATTTGTTATATCTTATAATGGCAATTTCTTAATGTTTCATTATTTTCCTTGACCCACAGGCATTTGTAAATGCCTGCAAAAATTTAGACTCATTTTAAGACTGAAAACCCTCCTAAACTTTATGCTATAAAGATTGTTTTAGCTTTTTCAAATTGGTATGAAAAATATTTGACTACTGACTTGGGCAGCAAAGATCCCATTAGTGGGACCCACATGCTCCATTGCTAATAAGGACTTGGGATTGTAAAATTGATAGGAAGGTGTACTTTGAGTTAAAATGGATAAATTGATGGGTCTTCTACCAGCAGTAAAGAATGAAGGAAAACACATGCATATTCACAGTTACGAAGACAGGCTATTTATAAGTAGCAGTTGGTAAGTAAACACGTCGATACCATATTCAAAGAATTGTTAAGTTCCTCAAAAACAAAAAGCTAAAATCCAAATCAAAGCAGAAAAAGAATTTTAAAAGCCATAATAAATAATGCAGTTGAGTTTTAAGTATAGCACACAATTCTAGCCTGCAAAGGATCCCAAAACTTACTGTTTGGATTAGGCCTGAAATAGATTACATGAAGGAACAGCACCAGGAATGCAGAGACGGAACCCTAAGAAAGGCATAAGTTGACATATTCTATCACGAAAAAGCTGGAAGAAAAGCCTCCCAAGGGGACAAGGTCTTCATTTTTTTAATAATGCATGCTAGTGTGAATTAGGAACAGGAACTAAAGTGCTGTGAAATCAATGTAATTAAAATATCTTGCCCAGGGGTTGAGAAGAGAATAATGGAGGAGAAAGTTGTGTTCCTTATAGATAGGAATGCATGCGTGTGTTTAGGTGTCATCAATATCACTCCTACTTATACCATACAAATAGTTAGCCCAGCATTCTGGCTCTCTGGTGTATAGATATAGCAGTGGGAAGAAGTAGGAGAAACAGGAAACTGTATGAGGTTAAACTGCTGAGGAAAAACTGAATTAGCACTATTTTTAAATCCCTAAATACCAGATAAAGCGTATGGGAAATCATTTAGGGTGTACCCAGCTCTACACCAAACAGAAAAAACAGGCACAAAACGTGTTAAAAAATAGAGCCAAAAAAACCCCCCAGAAAGACACACGAAACCATATGAATCCTCCAGTCTGTGTATAGGGCTGGGAGATTACTGGGTAATCTAGAGATGTGACTCATGCCATTATACTTGCCCTCTTTTAGTCAGTCCTTCATCTCATCAAATAATCCATCAGAATTCAGGCTGCCTGCCCAACAGCTACATCAACAGAGATCAGTCAATCAGCCCCCTCAGTGGTGCATTCTGTCAAATTGCATTATTTTGCTGGGCACCAGACCAGGTTGTGTGATGCTGTCCTCCTTTGGCAGATGATGCTGAGGATAACGGCAACAGAGACCAAGCTACTTTTAACTTGGCAATGTTGAGGTGTTGACAGCTGGTAAGTCACAGGTAAGTGAATGATGTTGCATATATGAAAGTGCTCTGGAATTGGCTGAGGTAGAGTTAGTTTTCTTCACAGAGGCTGTCATGGGGCTGTGCTTTGGATTTGTGCTGAACACAGTGATGATGGTGTAGAGATGTTTTTGTTATTGCTCATCAGGACTTGAGCAGAGCCAAGGCCTTTTCTGCGCCTTGTACTGTCACGCTGGCAAAGAATTTGAAGATGTATGGGACACTCGGAAGGGACACAGCCTGGACTGCTGTCCTTAAGTGACCTGAGGGATATTCCAGACCATCTGACATCATGGTCGGTATATAAAGCATGGGGGAGAAGGAGGAAAGGAAGGACATTGGGAGTTACGGCATTTGTCTCCCCAAATAACCATTACATGTGATATGTCCTGGAGGTGGCTGAACACCTGCCTGTCCAGGGGAAGAAGTGAATGAATTCCTTGTTTTGTTTTGCTTTCATTTGTGGATTTTTCTTTACTTATTATGTCAACCCACCAGGGTTTTAGCTTCTACCCTTCTGACTGTCTCACTGATCCTGCTGCTGGAAGAGTAAACAAGCAACTGTGTGGTGCTTGGTTGTGGCTGGGGTTAAATCATGACAGAAAGATGAAGGGTCTGTTTTAGAATTGCCACCACCTCCTGAGTGATGGTTAATTTAATTTTATCTATTTTACTATATGCTACATAAACCAGGACATAAATGAGATAAAGGGCCCAGGAATGTTTTAGCTTAGAGGAGAGCAATTTTTGCCAAATGGCATTGTGTAGGCCATCACAGAGATAAAAGATTTTGTATTCTTTGATAGGAAGTCATGGTCTACCAAGAAGAAGGAGTTGCATTCATACTTTGCAAGGGCTAGAAGGAATATTCTGTGACTTGCTGTGTCTCAGAAATTCCAAACAAGTTTTGTTGAAACTGAAAACATTGCTAAGAAAAACAAAAGAACAATTTGCAGATAGAGCTACTGTATGAGTTATGTTATAATTGGTCAGTTTGCCCAGTCACCTCAGGTATTTTGTGTCAATCAACCCAGATATTTATAAATCTTGTCAGAATTTTAGCTTTTCTTTTACAAAAGTAAACATAATCTCAGTGGCTGTTGATAGAAAATATAAACATTGTGTACAGAATGAAAGAGAACTGCAGAAGATGAAAAAATGATTATTTCAGATCATGTGCTTTTCCATATCATTCTACTCATATGATCAAGAGCAGGAGACAGCTGATACGACTTAATATGGAATGAGACTAATTAGAACAAAATTATTATTGTTTTAATACCCATACACTAATGCCTTAACTCTCTAGCACTACGTGTACTAAGAAGTTTAAAAAGGATCCATTTATCTTTTAGATATAGTTTAGAACAGCAATTACATAGAAGTGCCAGTTAGCCTTCTGTAACACAGTTTTGGGAGTAGTTAAAATTTAGGATGCTACTAACACAGAGCTTCCTCCCCCTTGCCCTGTATGACACTACTCTACCTGTTTTTCATTGATTTTAAACTATTTTAGACCTGAAGAGGTTCTATCTTTTTTTGTTTTATTTAATATGTGAGCTCCTGTTGCAGAAAAGCAGCCCCAATCCCACTGAAGTAATAGATATCAAATCTTTTACAGTGATGACCTATAAATGAGAAATGACTATTTTCTGGTATCTCTCTTATACAGGTTTAGCATGTGCATTATGGATAGATCACGCCACCGTTTTCATTATTTTATATGACTTCCCTGGTTGTCTGGGCTGTTTGGTGTACTATAATCAAATTAAACATAGTGCGAAAGGAGATAATGCATAGTGTTTTTTAAATCCAAATAAACTCAACGACAAGTTGTATAGATTAAAGCAGACCATCATCACAATGTGTGAAGGTACTGAAAAGTCCTGCAAGTCCTTCATTTAGGAAGGGTTTTGGCAGAAAAGCACTCATAAGCACACATATGGGCTCCAATTGGACTAAATTTGATAGAGGACAAGTGCTCCACTTTAACAAAGAAATCAAGAAGCAGCGTGAAGATGATGTCCAGAGATCCCTTTGAACTCTGTTATTCTGTGATTCTGTAATATTGTCCAAGAAAGCTGAGGGAATACGGCCCCTTTATTGTTTGTGGACTTTAAAGAGTATTTCATTTGTTATTTTTTTTCTTTGAAAATCAAGCTAAAACACCCAATATCACCCAAGAATTAATCCACACGTTAATTTATAGAAACTTTGCTAAAAGATATTTACAGACAGTGATCAATCAGCCCACAGGGAAATGGAAAGAATATTAGAGCACACTGCGTGCCTCGCATTCACCATGTGTATGCAACCAGCTTTGGCTTGGAAACAGTGAGCAACTGAAGACTTGCTGTAGCCCAAGGCTTTTTCCAGAGGAAGTCAGTAGGATGAACCATAGATGCTGCAAATTCACTGAATTCCTTTCATGGCAGCTTCCTGGACATAAACCCCCTAAATTAAGACAAATCTGATTCAGGATTTCTCAAGGGTGTCCTCAAAATTGTGACCAGGAAGCTTTTGCTTTAATTTCAACTAAATAGAAGGTAAAATATTGATTCCTCCTTCCTCAGGAATTAATATTTGTGCTGTTCAAGGTACTGAATCTCTTACGTGAGTTTAAAATGCCAAGCAAAGCAGAGAAACCATTAATAACGTGAATATAAAAGCAATCTAATGGATTCATTATAATCTACATACACACATAAAAATTGATTATAATCTACCACTTCTCATCCTGAAGCACATATTTTGGTTTATAGCACCTCATTAATTTTAATTGTAAACCTAGGAAATGATCTCTTTTTCTCCCTGCTAGTATACAGAATGGGAAAATGTGACTGATACATTTGTCATTTTGTTTCAAGTCGTTAACTTTCCCTTCAAATACAAGCCTGTACAGAATTTATGCAGCATTGAGCAAATTTTTAAAGCCCAGTAGAAAATAAGGGATTCTTAAAAAAAACCAAAAAACAAAGCAGAGATAAAGGACTATCAAAGGAGGATCATAAGCTATTCATCCCTACAACTCAGGTTGAAACAGGTCTGTCATTCTCTTATATCTGGAAATATATCCACGAATTCACAACTAAATTGCATTTTTAAATTACAGTTGCAATTACTGTAATGGCTTGCATTTTCTGTGTCTTCTAAACATTCCAAGACTTACAAACAACAATAAAGGAGAACAGAGAAGAAAAAGCACAACAATTATCATCTGTATCTTGTCTTCTGTCCTTGTTATGTTAATGTACTGAAGGAATTGGACCACAGCAGACCAAGAGTTTATAGCACTGACAACTGCACAATGTGTTTTTAATAAGAGCAAATACTGCAAGATGAACTTTCCTTCATTATTTGACAGAATTCCTGTGCTTGGAGGAACAGAAATAGGAATAATTTAATTTTAAGCTGTGAGCCACCGTGTATAGTTCTAGCTTTGTAGTGCAGAATAGTACTGTATCTCTATTATATATCCTACTGTAATGTACTCTTTGTTTCATGCCTTAATCACCCAATTGCAATCAGCATTTGATTTTAGCTAATTTGGTTCTGTGCTCATTATAAGTTTCAGAATTATGACCACCTGCTCTATGCTGCATGAGCATCCCAGCTAGGACTCTGATGCCTTTCAGGAGTCTATCTATAAATTTATTCAGTCTCTCAAAAAGGCATTGGGAGGAAAGACTCCTTTTGCATCTTTTCATCAGCCTGGACTTATTAGACAGAAACGTGTTAAATTTCAGTGGATTATTTAACCTGTAGCCTTGTATAACTCTGTCTAAAGAACTTAACCCAAATTATCCTTCATTTATTTTATTTTTTTTTCAACTGAACTGAGGCAGTTCATTAACAGTGAACCCTGAGCCATCCAGACTGACTGGGTGGAGTCTTTGGCCAGCAACTGCTCTATTCAATATTATTTAACAGGCACTAGCATCTAAGAGATATATTATACAGAGTATTACCCTCTAAACCTTATAATATGTAAAAGCATTCAGGAACAGAAAAAGCCCTGGAGGCCATAAAGACTTGCATTTTGCAGGAATTAAGGGTGTGTAAATTCTATGTTCTAGGAGAAAAGTAATACATCACACACAAAATACAGCCCAAAGTAAAGAAAATAAAATCCATCTGTAGGGTCTGACCAAAGTGTCTTTTTATATACCTCATCATTATTATTATGAGTGTGTGAGTCACAAAAATGTACTGTTAATCTTCTTTTGATTTGACCTTATTACTCGTTCTAAGTGTCTGCTTCTACATGATTACCTGAAATTTGGGGGGAAAATGGCACAGAAGCCCACTAAGAATAGCAGAGAAAAAAAAAGAGGGTTTTTTTTTTTCCCTTTCTAGTGTCTGTTAGAAAGCATCTCCTCCTCAAAATACACACTTTTTTTTTCATATATACTGAATTTATTAAACTAGTAAGTCACCCATTTAATTTGTCTCTTCTTTTAGACTCCTGCTGCTTGGTACTTAATCCCCCATTCCTGTATTTCTTTTTAGAATGAGCATTCATCTAAACCAGTGGTCACTTAGGACTAAAGCATGGCAAGAAAAAAAGCATGGACTTTTAAAATGTTTGGAAGTACCAGTGTGTCAAATTCTTAATACTTTTCAGTGCACACTTTGTGTCTTGGCAAATTTAATCCAAAGCACATTTTTTAGAGGTGTTTAGAAGACTATGGAGACAAGAGAGTTTGCATGATTTATACCTGAAAAATAGCTTTGTTTCTTTTGTGACTCCAGAATAATAAGCACTCACTTTGAATAGGCAGGATGCAACTGCTGCTCCTATGCATGCATATCCTTATTTAATCTACTTTATCTGAGATTGTGCAGAATGCAATCCAGATTGCAACTCTTTTGGAAAAATGACCCCTCTTTTTTTTTTTTTTTTTTTTTTTTTTTGCACTTGTCATTTAGAGTTTGGAGATAATTTTGTTAGAAATCCACTACAGCCAATGGAAGCACTCACGTGTAACCTGAAGAGTGCACAGTACAGAGAAATACACTTTTTTCCAAGCTGGGCTCCTGGACAAAATCTGTGTACATGAACTCCTGTTAAAAAACACATAATGATTCTCTGCTATAAATTAAATCAGACTGATTTTGCAGAATTCACTTCAGCATCCATTAGGCAAAGACCCAACCGATTGTATTTTATCTACTGGCCAGCCTCAGGTTGGCAAGAGAACAAGCAGAGATGGGTTCAGAGCATCCAAGAGTGTCCAGACATCACCTACTGCTGTGTGAATCCCTGCCAGAGTCACCCAGCAGCTGGTGGATCCTTTAGTGCCTGCAAACTCCATGAGAGTCTTCAGCTCTCGTTGCTATCACCAGATTGCACTGCATGGCAGCAGTATTCACCTTTGCAGATATAAAACCAAAAAGGCTATGCAGAAATACTGTCTAGCCAAAGCATAAATGCACAAATATAGAGGGGTGGGGTTTTTTTGTTTCATAGTGGGAAAGAATGCAAATGAAAAATATTGACAAATGTTTGAGGGGAAAAAGAAAAAGCTGAAATAAATATTTTCAATATAGAAAAAATTTTAGGCAAGTCAGCCTCCTAGCAATCTTATTGCCTGCATGATATAGAAGAATACTGAGGGACAGCCCAGTGTGTTTGTGTTCCCTGTACTGCAGGCTGCTCAGGAAGGCATGGCATCAGCCAGGAGCATACAGCTATTGATACAAACTCAGACAGGTATATTGACTCCTTGGATTGTCTATAAAAATGGAAATTTATCAGAAGGCATTTTTAAAACACACTACACTCCATGAATTATTTAGCAGTTGCCTAACCCTGCTCAGTACTGCAACTCTGGCAACAGTAAGTACCAGCAGAAAACTTTGCTTGGCACTTGACAGAAGTATTGTCATCTCATAAATTAATTAGGTGCAATCTAGTGGCCTGGCATTTGCCTGCTGCACTCCATAGTGGCTTTATATCTAGGACAAGCTCACAACTAAAATTAAACTGTGCTGCCACAGATTTGTGTTGAGAAATGACCCAGTCCCACTTTTGTAGGATTTAGTTTGGTTTTTTACTGCATTTTTATGCTCTTTCTATATTCCTTAATTAGCAGGAGCAGGTAGATAGGTACAGCATTTTCAAGCAAGAAGAAAAAAAGGCAATGTCAAAACCACCAGGACCCATTTCTCCGAGGTTCTTAGTCCTCAGATGCCATGGTCACACAGCCAAACTGAAAGCAGCCAGAGCATTGTTGGAAGTGCTCAGCAGCTGGTAGGATGAAAACTTGTAATTTGTTGCAAAAGAAAAAGCACAATATATTTTTTTTTTAAAGAAGATACTATTATAATATAAAAAATAAGGAACATTTATACATGCAGAACAAGACACTTCTCAAAATCTGGTAGGTCAGCTGCCTGCCTGGATACGGCCATGATATTGACTGGATATTGAATCCCTCTTTTATCACATCTGCTACTTGATAAACAAGAAGAGAAGCAGAAAGAGCAAAGGAGCTTACCCTTTGCTCTTATGCCACAATAAATCCTACTTTCTTTCAGAACCAGCACAAGAGGTGTCTCTCAGTTTTAGCACATCATGCTGTCACCTTCTCAAAAAGTATCTTTGCACCCGTGTAAATGGCATCACCCAAAGTTATTTTCCAAAATGGATGTGAAGCCCTCCTAAAGCCAAATCCTGGCCACTTGCTGCAAGCACACTGATAAACTCAGCTCTCCCACATCTTGTGCTGAGCTGCTCTGTGCCCATACAAGCAGAGCTTTCCTACTCATCTCCAAGTACAAGCAGCTCACATTTTATACTGTAACAGTGAAGCCCCCAGTCCACTTTGGGAAACAACAGCTGTCAGTTTAAATGGTTTGATTTGATTAAATCAATGCAAAAGAGAAGCCGTCATTAAATGGATCCCTCACCTTCCCCACTGTTTCAGTGATTAGATATTATGCTCTCAAGGTATTATTAGAACCCACATTTACTCCAAATCTTTAGACAGGTTATTTGCTGGTTGTGATTTTTGCAAAGAGACTGATTCCAGTGTTTTCAAAATCAGAGACAAAGAGTTTCCCCCATGTTCTTGAAACATCAGTAAGATGGGGCAATGTTAGAAACACAACAGTTTCTTTTTTACAAAACTGTATGGCTAAAAATATTCAGAAAACATATTAAATATTAATGGAGCGAGAAAATATCCTTTTGTTTATTTTAAAGAGTCTCCCATCACATAAAATGCTGTGGTAGCAAGCATTGCTATGGGAAAAGGAAGAACTCAGAGTGTTCTGAGTTCAAGTCATTCACTTTCACAGACTCTGCCTTCCCAGGAGATACACAGGAAAAAACAGACATAGTAGGAAAAGAGGAACGACTGAAAAAGATATTCACTTGTGCTTGCTACCCATTTAATGAAAGGTCTGAGTGGAAAATCAGCCTCTGCTTCCTCCTCTTCCTCAAGGAAAGAAACCTCATTCCTGACACTCCCAAGTGATTATGAAGTGGAAATGGATCCCAACTTTGTCAAGTGTTGAACACTTCAGACAATAAACAAAAAGACATGTTAGAAGTTGAGAGACAGAAGTACCTCACCACATGTCCATGATGCCCTCCAGTAATTTGGATCTGCACCACCTGGCACTGAACACACACTGAAATATTTTCTCTTGTGAGGATTCAACCAGAAAGGAAATATTTCACTATGATTCAGTGACTGAGAGAGACTGTTCAAAGATGTTTCTAAATTAAAGTGCCTTCTTTGAGATGTTTCTACATTAAAGTGCCTTCTACATCCAATGCCTTCTTTGGGTTAATAATCTGTGAGGATCTTCTACCTTTTCCCCTGACCACTAGGAAAAGGTGAAGGGCTACAAATTCAAGTAGAGCAGAGGTCCTTGAAAATCGTACAGGAATTTTCAGCTAACTGAAATTTTAAATCTAAATAATAGGTCAAGTTTTAAGGCAGTTGTCTAAAAGTTCCTTAATCAGTCTTTAAGTTCTCCATTCAAATTGGCTTGATTTAGAACATTTAAGATTTTGGTTGACTTAATGTGAAAAAGGAGGCAGTTTAGAACTTTTATACATCCAGATGTCTGGCTTCAAGTTCAAGGTATTGCTGCAGAAGGAATTCCTTGTTCTTCATATGAACATGGAGATCATGGGAAAGCTCTCTGGGCTCACTGGTTTGTGGATGCTTTGGAGATATCTGGGAGTTTTTTTATCTTTTAGATTTGCTACTTTATCAAAACAGGAGCTGATAGTCTTACTTATGAACTGGAAATTAATCCTTTAGCACAGTGAGGTTATTTTTTCCAAGACTATAAGACATTCAATTTTCATGGCTGTTTTAGTTGTCATGTCCAAAGGCACACCATCATTTACATGTGTCAATATCTTACGTACTCCCTGTGAAGATCCTTTATAGCTGAAAATCTTGGAAATGCTTCCTGCACTATTTTACAACAAATATAAAACTTACTTCTATTCCAACAGATTCTGAATAAAATGGAAATAAGCTCCTAAATAAGATCTCTAAATGTTACCTGTACCTTCTCTTTCCTCTTTGAAGCTTCATCAATGCTATCAAGCAACAAAAAATAACTGTATATTTAATATTCAGATAAAGTATAATTAAATATTTCAACTCCTCAAATTATTTCTGTGGCATTGTTTAAGATCCAGGCATTCTGAAAAAACAGAAGGGAGCATAAATTCTTGAGTCTGAAAATCTGTTCTACTGAGCCAATGCATGTTTTTGCCCTGGTAGTCTTCAAATAGAGACTCACTAATCTGAAGTGTTTCTGGTGCTTTATCACTCCACACCAGATTCCTTAGCAGGAAACATCAGTTTAACTTCAATGACCTATATCAGTTTACATCTTAAGATGATCCTGCCTAGTGAAATCACATAGTATTTCTCATTGGCTTTCTATAAGCTCTAGAAAGGTATAAAATGCAGAGTGATTTCATCTCTCAGTTTTTCATTCATTAAACGGGACAAGGAGGAGAGAGCTCATTTCTTTGTCCCCTTGATAGAAAGCACAACTCTTTCCAGGAGTTCATCACCCTTTCCTGATACATATGAGTGGCTGCAAGAAACACCCATTTCCCCACCATTTTACTCTCCTTTCTCTCAACTTCTCTGTGTAGCACTTTGAAGTGATAATATACATTCATAAAATGACTCTCACCTGAAACTTCCTGCAGTATTACCAACCACATGCCCTACTATCATCTGCTCTAATAGTTCACTTACAAGAGTTTGCAATTTGATGCCTGCAAAGTGCAATTCCTGAACTGCCTCACCACTCTTCCTGTGCCTTAGAACAAAACCCAAGCCCAGATGAAGAGATTGCACAAAGAAGATTCAGCCCTGTGGAAGGACACAGTATAAACCAGTTCTTTTGTAAAAATACAGGTGAGAAGGAGCATAAGAGAGCTAAGTGCTTAAGACTATGATTAAGGAGGGTTGGAAGATAGTGGGGGAGGGAACATTCAGGGAGTGGTAGGTTAAAAGTTCAGCTCGTAAACAGAAATTGCAGTTTGCAAATAGATAGCAAAGTTTTGTGGTTTAGATGTTCTCAGCACTTACCTAAATCTTTGAGACCCATGGGATCTTTTGAGGTTCAGTCTCATTGTCGAGACAGGCTGTAATACTTGAGTGAAGGATCTACAAATAACTAACCTTCTCAAACTGTCAGGACTTGCAGCAGAATTTGCTGAGGCAGGACTGTAAGATAAATGCTGCTTTGACAGTCAGCACTGCAGTGTGCTTAGAGAAATCATTGTGTTTTCCCAGATACAGGACAGAGACCACATGAAAATGGTTAGTCAACTTTTCCTTGAAATTTCCTTCAAACATTTCAACTCTATATTTGCAAGTATACCCTAATATTCAAAATAGAGACAAATGATGACATTGTTCATCTCATCAAAGTCTCTATTTCTGCACTCAAACTACAAATATATACTTACAAGGACCTAAAGTAATATGTCATTCTCTTATACACAGATTAAAAAATTAATAATTTAATAATTTAAATATAACCCCTTTCCACTTTACAGGCTGTAATTGCTTTCCACTTTCTTTACCTGCTTATTCCACCGTAAAACTACACATTTCCCTTCAGTATTTGACAATGTCTGTTGGCATCAGGGGCTTTCATACACTCTTCCTCCCAAACAGGTGGGGTTGGCTCTCAGTTGTGCAGTGGTGCACACACTGCATCAATCATGATGGCTGGTGGTCTTAATGGACCTGCATACTCCTTAATTCTGAAGGCTGGTACAAAAGATGTCACCTCCCAGCCTCAAGATGAAGCAGCTGGGAGCCCCATGCGATTACAGGTGTACATTTCTGTAATGTTGCTAACTCTGATGTTGCTCCATGAGATAATCATTCAAGCCGAGGTATCCACCAAAATATGTGGTTGAAAAACAAATAAATCCCTGAATTCAAAAGATATTTGTGAAACGTGTTTTCCTTCCCAGATTCATCAAGACAAGGCCAGATCCTCAACTAAATATAGATGACATGAATGTAGACCTCAGATACAGAGATTTCCATGTAAATTTTGTTATTATGCCTTAAATAGCAAAGTCTCATCAGGAACAAATTAAAGTGCACAGACCATAGAATTTTGCTTAATCATAGAATCAAAGAATTGCTAAAGTTGGAAAAGATCTCTAAGATCATCAAGTTCAACCATTAATGTAGCACTACCACCATGTTCACCACTAAACCATATCTCCAAGTGATCTATCTACACGTTTTTTGAACATTTCCAGGGATGATGATCCAAACACTCCCCTGGGCAGGTGGTTCCAGTGCCTGTTTACCCTTTCAGTGAAGAAATTTTCCCAATAATCCAATCTAAACCTCCACTGGTGCAACCTGAGTGCATTTCCTCCTGTCCTACCACTTGTTATGTAGGAAAGGAGAGCAACCCTCACCTCACTGCAGCCTCCTGTCAGGCAGTTGTAGAGAACAATTCCATCAGTCCTCAGTGTTCAGGCTAAACAACTCCAGCTCACTGAGCTGCTCCTCCTAAGACTTGTGCTAGTGACCCTTCACCAGCTCCGTTGTCCTTCTCTGGACATGCTTCAGGACTTCAATGTCCTTCTTGCAGTGAGAAGACTCAAAACTGAAGAGAGTATTTGCAGTGAAGCCTCATTGGTGCTGATGATCCACATCTCGAGGTCCCTTTCCAGCAGACAGCTTTCCAGCCACTCTTCCCCAAGCCTGTGGCATTGCTCGAGGTTGTTGCAACATGAGTGCAGGACCCAGAATGTGACCGAGCTGCATCTCATACAATTGGCCTCAGAGCACCAATCCAGCCTGTCCAGGTCTCTCAGAAGTGCCTACCTACTGCTGATCTACCCTCAAGCAGATCAATACCTGACAGGAAAGAGAATTGTTGCTATTGTTGGAGCTTAACATACAATGGGTGATATGTTCGTATTTCATATATATGAAAGAAATAAAATTATGCTTTTCCATGTATATCTAAATGCCCTTACTTATTTATCAATCTCTAACCATTCTCTTCTAAAGTGGGGCAGGTATATAAAGGTGAAGGATGATTTGTATCAAACAGCCAGGAGCATTACACAATATGTGCTCAATTATCACTGCCTCACAGAAAGCACCTTATCTTCCTATCTGTGATTTCTGACTCTATCTGTTGCTGTTTACAACTTTTCTTATAGATTCTATTTCTCTTTATAGAGTTTACCTATAATGTGCTAAATTCCTCCATCTTCCCAATCAATTTAGAATGGTGTACTAATACCCTCTGTTAATTGTCATTTATCCTCTTTGCCTTTGACCTTCCCAGTATGTGTTAGTATTTAAAACATAATAAATACATACTGGGAATGTATCCTAGCATTATTAAATGGAATTCAGAAACAGGTCAAAAAGTATTGGAAACACCACCCCACATATTTATGAAAACCATTCTGTCACTACAGAAGGGATTCAGGTTGAACAGCTTATAAGCAACATGAACACTTTATAATGTAACATTGCTTGGAAAAGAAATAATTTTCTCGAACAAAAAAGAGCATTCTTTACACCCCTGCTCCTAAATGCAAGACTGCCAGAAATAGTCTCTCATTAGTATGGAATTTGGAACTCTATGGCCATAAGGACTTGGTGTCATCTGCAGACTTATTGAAGGTCCACTTGATCCCCTCATACAGATCATTGATAAGGACCTTATTGATTATTATTTATTTATGATTATTTATTATTGATAAGGATATTAAACAGACTTGGCTCCAATCTGAGCCCTGGGGAGTCCCACTAGTGACCAGCTTTCAGCTGGATTTAATCCACTCGCCACCACTCTCTGGGCCCAGCATCTAGCCAGTTTTTTAACTCAGCAAAGAGCACACACAAGCCATGAGGACACAGTTTCTCCAGGAGAAGGCAGTGAGAGACAGCATCAGGGGCAGTGTCTGAAGTCCAGGTAGACAATATCCACAGCCTCACCCCTTTAGTGGGTCACTTTGTCATAGAAGGACATCAGGTTGGTCAAGCAGGACCTGCCTTCCATAAACCCGCACTCTCTGGGCCTGATCCCATGGCTGTCCTGTACATCCTGTGACAGCACTCATGATCCCAGCTCTAAGATCAGGATGACAGGCCTGTAGTTCCTTGATCTTCCTTCTGGCCCTTCCTGTAGCTAGGTGTCCTATTTACTATCCTCCATTCACCTGGGATCTCCCCAGTTAGCCAGGACTGCTGATAAATTAGTAGCTGAACCTTCCTGAGTATTACAAATAATTTGAAGGAAAGTCATTCTGAATGCTTAGGGCTAAGTGTAACAAATGTGTTTTATTTTTACATGTCTCAAGATAGAATGCCTGGTTTACTGTACAGCTTTGTTTATTGAATAGTTGCCTTCAAAAAAATTTTCCACCCTCCAGCCACATATGTAAATTCCGCTAGAAATTATCTTCACATTAAAGCTATTATTATATTGTGCCATATTTTACTATTTCATAGAAAGTATAATCAAGTTTCCTATCCCAGAGCACATCACAGATTGCACAGGAATCAAAACCCCAGTGTCTATGTAGTGTCAAAATATGTCTCACCATGAAAGAGACAGGCCGTATTTTGACACAAGATAATTCAGTATAAACAGTGTGACAGATGCATGGTATATTTGAACTGGTGCAAATTACATAATTTCCTTCATAAGTTAGAAATCCATTTCCATTTGGGAAATTTTCAGTGGGGAAAAAACACAAGCTGAGCTCTCAGCTCAGTATCAGTACAGGGAAATATTTAACCCAACGGAATTGTTTGGATAGGAAAGGAAGTATAGCAGCCAAAAACAGAGCGGAGAATTCTTTTTTCAACAACTGCAAAAATGTTCAGATTTAAGGAATGCCATCAACCCACCTTAATCTCTTGTGGAGCAACTCTACTGACTTGTACAGGGACAGAAGAGAAAAACAAATCAAGAAGCTTTCAACACTCGAGAACTTCTGGGAAATGCAAGCTGACTCTGTTCTGCCTATCAGAATAATTTGCACATAATTAGGTGAGAACAAATGCATGTGCAACCACATCCTGATTTGGAAGACATTGCTTGAGTGTTTTATGCCAAGCACTAAATACAAATATACTCATTCCATATAGCATAAAGAGGTTACCAAGAGGGATTAAGGAGGGGGTGGAGTGTGTGAAGGGAAGCCTCCTGGAGAGTGTGAGGGCTCAGGTGCCACTTCCCCTCAACCTCAGCAACTGCACCAGGAGGGGAAAAAAACCTTCCTAGACAAACAAGCAGAGCAGAGCAAGCTGACCTCTGAGCTGGAGGAGCCAATCTCAGGATAAAGGTTCAGTAGTAACGATGTATGCATTTCTCATAATTCCTGACACCAAGCTGTGGACAGCTGTCTGAAGGTAGTTTTTGGATAAATACAAACACCTCGGAAACAACAGCAAAAACCTCAGAAACAGCAGGGATTTATAGGGGAATCAGAAGCACTGAAAGATCATCATGCCAGATAGGTTGATGTTTCAATATTTCCAGAGCTATTATTTTAAGATAAACATTGATGTGAACAACTGAGTCATATATTTGCATTGGGACACCAAAGGAATATTTTTGGAATGCAATTTCTTTTAGGTTAACTGAAAACATATTTTATTATTTTAACCTCTTAAAGAATTATTTGAAAAAATGTATCAGGTTTCCATAGATCATATTCAATCATGTTTTGTTTCTTTGGTTTTGGGTGTGTTTTTTTTTTTTTTTTAATTAAATCCCCTTGACCTAGAAAGATAAGAAGGAACTCTTAAAATGGAAGGTAAATAAAGAATGCAACAAACTCTGCACAGGGTCAAACCAAGACAAGATCATAAGACAAGAAAAGAACAATGCTTTCTTTCCTCATACAGAGGCACCCAAACTCAACTGTTTTGAAATCAAAGTGAAAGGGAGGTGGTTATATTACACTGATGAGTAGAAAACAGGACATTTTTCAGGTGTACCCTAAGAAGAAACCACATAATATAGTTATTTATCCTGGCTGTATTTCAGTCCTTGAAGATACTTTCCTTGTGCTGCCAATCAGTAGGTATGTCAAGCATGGAGAAAGAAAACTTGTACCAATCATTAACAGTAATTAACAAATCTAACAGTAGGCCATCTGGGCTGGCAAAACTTGCCATGCAGACAGCACAGAACAGGGTCACAAAACACTGTGGATTTAATGTATTTCATCTTGTCAAAGTGGTTTTGACTTAATACAACAGGACATTGTACTGATGGCTTTTAAATAATAATGATAACAGTGATATAAACATTTTTTTGCACAATACTATTTGTATCCATGGAGTAAAACCCTTTTTGCCTTGTTTTGTAAGTAGGCTGGGACCTGTGTTTCCATAGTTCCAATATTTCTCTCCTCAATGAGCCAAGGTAAGAGGCAAGTGATGCAGTGAAGGTGCCTCTGTGTTTTGGTTAGTGGATTATGATGCACTGGGCATTTCTTACTCCTACTGACTTCTCACAGTAACCACCCCAGAAGTATTCTCCAGGCGCAAAAAGATTAAAAAAATTATTTCTGAAGACTTTGGGAATTTAGGGAGGTATTTAAAAGATCTTTGCTTAGAAATCACCACAGAGGTGGCAGAAGTTGGCCACAGCACATAGCACAAGGCAGCTTCCTACATTCCTTTAACCTCAGTTCAGAAGCTAGAACACCATGAGGTTGTTCCTACATCTTCTATCAACTTAAAAACAAAATCAATATCTTTTAAGGAAATCTTGGCATTGTGTTGCTCTTGTTGCATGAACACGCGCTTTTAAACTTATGTTTTTTTATTCTCACATTTAAACTGGTGTAACTGGGGAACTTACTGCTCACTTACTCTGTTAAGGCTCATCTAAGTTCTATGTCACTGCAATTTTCTTTGACTGAATACTTCATTGTTGCTGATACAGGAATTATACTTTTGAAATTGTAGGTCTATATAACTATTATTGTTAAGAGATGCATATGTGCTCATTGTACTAAACCCTAACTTTAAAGACAAGATTTTTTTAAAAAAGCAAACCAGAAAACAAATATACAATTTGTGCAAAGGAACTGAATTATTTTTGTACCAGTTTAATTGACTTGTAGAGCAGAAATACTTATGTATTTTTTTAAGATCTAGGTTTTTATAGTTACTTTTCTTTCACCAGAACTCATTCTTGCCTATTTAATTGACAAATTTTACATTTTTAGAAATGGTGAGCTGATAAAACACACTTCATATATAAGATATCTAGAATTCTATTTAATCAGAGCAGTAGAATATCCTTATATTGTTAGCTGGAACATATGGATTATATTACTCAAAACCAAAAAGAGATAAGAATGAAGCAGAACTTTTTCAGCCTTGCTCATTTCAGCCTTGCTCAGAGAGAGTTTATTGGTGCAGGGTAAACCTTGACTGAGGGTTTCATTCATCCTGAGGTTAACTTTTTTCTTTTAACCAGTATATTTAATGGAAGTTTTGTCATCCCTTATTTCTTCACTCCCCCAGTATACACTTGGATCTTTTCTAAGAAGGAATTGCTGTGGAGATAACAATTTTCCTCTTTGGCAAGGGATGGTGCATGCTGCAGAAGGAACTCAGAACAATATTAATATTGCATTTGGCCTTTCATTCCCTTCAGTACCTCAAGACAAATATTTCTGATCATGGTTTGAAGGCATATTCTTAAAAATATGTGACTAGAAATTATATGCAAATGTGTACAGGATTCAGTTGCTAATTTCTTTTAGGAAATCCATTCTTTATGCTTCACATGTCATGCAAACCGCCAAGCCTCAAGTACCTAATTTGTGTTTTTAATGGCATTTACACCAATATTTGTATCAGAGACAGATTGAACAAATGTCTTTACTTCTTGAATATTCATTTTAAACAATAGACAGCTAATAAACAAAGCAGTTGATTATTTTTATTATCATCTGTTGCATTTGCAATTGAGTTCACAATTCTATTTATTACATCTATTACTTTTTGTCTTTTTTTCATGGCAGGCAATGGTACTGAAATAAAGAAGTAGATGAGATAAAAAAGTGCACTTCCTGTGTTCAATGAAACATGAGAAACACACGCTCAATGTTTTTTAAACAAAAGGACCAATGTCTCGAGGCTCATGAAAGCAGCAGCTTCCATGTCAAAGTGAAAAGTGAACTCTGACCCTGGCTATATCAGAAAGAGTTAAACCATGAAAGCCATTTATGAATTTTAGAGGATACTTATTTGATACTTTATCTTTCTGGATCTTCTATTTTCAGGACAATCACATGCAATGCTTTTTTGTCAAGAATATAAATCTTCTTTAAGCTATGAGTATTACAGTTCATTAATGCTGGGTTTCAGTGCTAATTAAATCCCCCATATAATTTTCAAGTACTGCTGTAAAAGATGCAGAGGTCAAGGAACATTTGGCTACTGTTCCTACTGTCTACAGTCCTTTGACTTCATGTTTAAGTAAGACTTTAAATTGCAGTTGATGGAAGAACAGCTTCTGTATATTCCCTCTCCAAATCTTTCTCAGCTCTCTCAATTAGCTCAATTTACCTCCTGGCAGCTTTGCAAATGTAAAAGTCCTGACAAATGAGATCAAACAGGAAGGCTAGAATTTGAGAGCAATTCATTGATGTGATATTTGAGAATTTGTTAGAATTTTGTAGAATGTCTCAAGTTAGAAAGCACTCATAAGGATCATCAAGCCCAATTCCCTCCTGCTCACAGGATTGCCTGAAACTAAACCATATGACTAAGAGAGTAATCCAGATCCAATTTTGAACAATGAGTTGCTGACTTTCCCTAATTCAATTTCCTGAAGCCCATATAAAACAGTATATTGCAGTTCTAGGGAGAATATTCTTCAGGAACTTACATTTTTTTCCCCTTATTCATCAGTAAAAAAAGAGCATAAATTATTAAAAGCACATTCTTCTGACGATCTTCCCATCAACATACTTTATCAAAAGGAACTGCACTCCAGCAGAACTCATGGACTTATGGACATCAGCTTTGCCTAGGTATTCTCTAACCCAATCCTCCTTGACCAAAGAAAAAACCTTCCTTCCTCCAGTCCTTCTCCCTGGTCTCCTGGGTCAGGGAATCCTGAGGACTGGCCTTGGTGGTTATGACTGAAGCAAAGAAGGCCTTAAATATGACAGCCTTATCTGCAACACCTCTGCAGGGTACCCATTCGATTCAGTAGCAAGCGTACATTTTCCTTTTGTTACTGATGTATTTGAAGAAAGCCCTTCTTGTATTCCTTGACATCCTTGGGCCAGGTTTAATTCCAATCTGCCAATCTGGCCTCGGCTTCCCCATGGCCTGTCTGCACACTCTGACCACATTCTTACATTCATCCCTGCTTCCACCTCACATGCATATCCTGCTTCTGTCTGAATTTTGACAGGAGTTCCTTGTTCATTCATTAGGCTCCTTTTGCCTAGTTTCTTACTTATTGGATGCACCATTTTTAGGCCTGGAGGAAGAAATCCCTGAGTATTAATCAACTCTCTAAGATCCCTCTTCCCTGTGGGGCCTGTTCCCATGTGATTCTTCCAAGAAGATCCCTGAGGAAGCCAAAGTTAGCTCTTCTGAAGTCCCTGGTTTCTATCTTATTGCTCTGCCTTCTCACAATACTGACCTCCACAATCCTGTGGTCACTGTGGGCAGATCTCTCTGCCTGCTCTGATCCCTGTGCTCATGGTCACCAGTGCCCCCCAGGATGCTTTTCACAGGGAGATACTAAACCTTTGAAAGACAAAAAATATCCACCTACATAATCTGAAATGAGCACAGATATGCTGCTTAACGATCAGACGTTTAATGGTCATTCCCTGTTTGACAGAAAATCCTTTGGCTTTAGTGACTTTTTCAAGTGCTGTACTCCTGAGCACTACAAGGGGTAATTACTTCTGGAAGAAGGGGGAGGTCTCTTTTTCTTGATTCTTGTAGCTGCCTGTGTTTGTATGAATTGCAATGAAGAGAAGATAAGATAAGAGAAGAGAAGAGAAGAGAAGAGAAGAGAAGAGAAGAGAAGAGAAGAGAAGAGAAGAGAAGAGAAGAGAAGAGAAGAGAAGAGAAGAAGAAAAAAGAAAGGAAAGGAAAGGAAAGGAAAGGAAAGGAAAGGAAAGGAAAGGAAAGGAAAGGAAAGGAAAGGAAAGGAAAGGAAAGGAAAGGAAAGGAAAGGAAAGGAAAGGAAAGGAAAGGAAAGGAAAGGAAAGGAAAGGAAAGGAAAGGAAAGGAAAGGAAAGGAAAAAAGTAAAGAATATATAAATATCTCTTTGTGGCTTGGTTGCAAATAATGTACGCATTATCCTCACATTATGCAAATGCGACTGATAGTGCAGAATGATGTACTGCAGCCATTGAGCTAGATAGTCAAACAAAAGAATGTGGAAACACCACCCTGAAATGTTAATTTCCTTCTAGAGAAATATGTTTCACTTCCAGGAGCTTGGTTGGGTTTTTTTCTTGTTGTTTTTGGTTGGGCTTTTTGTTTAAGTTTAATCTTGAAAGGATCCTCCTAAATCTGGAAAATTTTTCAAAGATTTGCAGATGGGGGACAAAAAAATCTTTTGATCTTTTCTCAAACATCTCAAAATATTTTTAACCTTTTAGACATTTCAACATTTCCAGATCCAAGTATTGGATTCTGTTTTAAAAATGCAAAATTATTCTTGGCAGAATGATTTCTTGGAAAATTTTGCAGCATTGAGTATGCATAGAATACTATTTTTTGAACTCTTGATCTGGGAGGACACCTTCTTGATTTTTTTTTCCCTTGATGTCTGTGAGGTTCCCAGCGGCACCATTCCATCCCTGATAAAAAATGAAAATCCTCTGAAATGGCAATTGAAGAGAAACTGCCACCACTCAGTACTCCTTACACCATTGCAAAATGACTGGTATGAACTTTGCTAAGATGAAAAATGTTTGGATTTTTTTTCCCCAAAGGAACATAAATGGGAGAAAACCAGAGAAAACTTAGAAATATGCTATTTCAAGAATTAATCTCAACATAATTTAAACCAGCTTGGGTGTCCATTCTTATATGTACAACATGACTTCCAGGCTGACAACGTGGCTTCCAGGCTCGACTGTTAAAAAAATAGTAATGGAGAGACTTCTTAATGGAGAATTCCACATCTTGGATGACTTTCATAGCTACACAATCTGGTCTAGCCAACACCCAAATACCAGTATAAACCATCATATTTTATATACTCATTATTTCCTTGCATGGTCTCTAACCATTCTTCATTCTCTTCTAAGCAGGCAAGTGACACCAGCTTATATTCCTTTCCATGCAGGCCAGTTGAGTCAAGTTCATAGGCAGATATGTGTGTACAGTTAGTCAGATAATAAAAGGTTGTGAATTTCCATTAGAGTTTAATGCAGGATGAGCGATGAGTTTAAATTATATTATGTTATTGCTATTATATTCCCATATAATAAACTCTGAACTTTCTATCCTCGTTTATCTTAACTTCAATTCTTGATGAGAAACCTTGTGCCTGCTCTTGTGGCACTCCTCCACTTCCTTTGGGAACTCACTTCTCTCCAAGTATTCCAACCCTTTCTACCATTGTATATTAAAGCTTCTATATAAGTTCCTGTACTTCACGTAATTTCTTTGTGGTGAATATAACTTTTATGGTTTTAAACCAGTTTTGGGGTTGTTTTTCAAATTATCTTTTTCTCTGTTATGGTGAAAGTTCCCTTAAAATCAATTATTCCAGCTACAAATATCTTGAATGTATATTCTACTTATAAGTGTTCAGTTTCTCTGATGAGACAAACCCCAGCAGATTAGATGACATACAGACTTTGCAAACAGAAAGCAAGAAGCTAATTAAGAAATAAAACTCTGCTGCTTTTCTTTGCTTGCATTTAAAAGTGAAATATTCATCAAGTATTAACCATGTCATGGGGGAACTGAATAGTCCTTGCTGCAGAAAGAAATAAGCTCCCACATTAGTGATATCAAATCTTTTAAGATCTCATCATTCCTGCAACAAACAACTTTCTCACTCACAGCTATCAGATTCTGATTTACAAAGGGCCTGCTACTAGATATTTTATTCTAGCGCTTATCCTGTCTCCTATGTCTAGTGCAGGAAAGATGTCATCCTCTGTACATTTTTCATTGTTAGCATTTTTTATTTTTTAACATCAATGCTTCCTTGCAGTTTATCTACCTTTTCTGGCAGACAGCTGTAAAATACGTTTTCTTCCAGTTTTCCATGACTACTTGCACTGCTTTTCCTGTTATTAAGGGAAAACATCTGTTAGTGGTTGACATTTGCTATGTGTATGTCTTCCTGTAGGACTTGCAGCACCAACACAGGTTGTGCCAACATGTGTCTCTTGTCATTTGTTGTCTACCCAGTAGATCTCTTTACTGTCATCTACCTGTATCTGAAAATTGTTTTGAACTGCTTGAATTGCTTGATTTGGTAGAAAATGGCAGGATTTTAATTATCACATTGCTCACTATTAATCCCAGAATTTCACAAGAGTTTGATTTCTTAAACTAGAAAGACACACTCTGATAATGATCCCTTCAATACTCCAAGCCTGAAGCTGTGGATCCACCACAGTGGGTAACAGAAGCCTGGTGGAGAAGCTCTAAATCACCCATTGCCTTTGAGTAAGGGAAAAGAGCTCTGACACTCTGGGAAAGAATGTATGATCAGATCCAGTAATCTGCCAAGATGATTTTCAGGATGGTCAGATTCTGGGTCTTTATGCAAGTAAGTAGGGGTATATAAAGTTTTCCTTCAAAAAACAGTTGTAGGTGTGTGAGTTCTTCCATCTGAGGCCACAGAGGAGGATGGTTTTGCCCATGGAACTTTGTGTTTATTTTTGATAAAATTGGGAAAGCCAGGGAGGCTATATAAACTAAAACAAATTATAAGAAAGTAAAAGATAGCTTTATTATTCTTAGAGAAAGCAGGAGCTCTGAGACATTAATCTTGATGACAAGTGGGTTATGACATAAATCCTGAAGGGAAACTGCTGCTTTTCCCCCCTTTTAATTTTTAATCCCTAATTTTCAATACAGTTTTACTGTGTAACAGATAGAAAGATAGAAGATAAGAAAAAACAGACACATTACGTTAAGTATAACACTATGCAGACATTAACAAAAGCCTAAACTAGATGACTTAAAGCTGAGCACAAGACTGAGTACACCAGGACTTTCAGGAGGGTGGAACCTATATCCCAAATTAAGATTGGGAAGTGGCAGTCAGTTTCAGGATTTTGCTGTACTAACAAAATAACTTTTTAATGAGACTTTTGAAAACTTCCTCTCCCGTAGCATTTGCTTTTGCTTCCTGCAGTGTGTGAGGAAGCAGAAAACATTCAGTGCAATGAGCTTCCTGTAACATATAGCTAAATTCCTGCTTAGTTTTAAGCCCTGAATGATTACTGGCCTCCCCTTGGTTTGAACTTCTAGAAGAATTATTTTTGTTCAAGAGATTAAACACAAGTCCAAGAATTTTACCAACACATTCATGCCTGTGTCTAAAACTTTACTTAAAGTTTAAAGACATCATTGTCTTATGACACCAGATTTCAAAAGTCCACTGTACCATTTTGATTAATTCATTATTCCAGAGAGCTGACTATGAAAAAAAATTCTGAGTGCAAATTCTCATCAACACCTCTGGATTTCTTTTAGGGCAAGAATTTCCAACCCCTTTTGTTTTCTGTGATTTTTGTATGTGTTCACTGAAAGGATGTGAAAAGCCTCACTGAAACCATTGATAAAGCTAAATACACATATACTTGTTAGTAGGAGAATAAAAGCCTTAATTACCAGCTATATCTGATGCTTTTTAATTTTCTTCTGCATTGTGCTGCTGTCTTGCTTTCATTATGTTTTCTATCACTTCTTTGTGTCATATCTTCTTGTTGTGAGAGCATCACTTCATCTTAATTGAATTTGTCATTTGTAGTCATTTTACAGTAATTAATGCCTGTTTTGAAAAGATTTCTCTTTACTGAGATGTATTCTCACCATTTGATACTCCACGCCTTTTTCTTTCACATCTCTTTTATTTATCACTGTATTGTTTCCCCTGCTATTTGTAGTATGTCATGATTTAAGCCTGTTCAGATGGCAGATTTAAATTTAATAATAGATCTATCTTCCTACCAAATGTGGTGCAACAGTCTCAGCAAATAGGCAGCAAAATTTGGTGATTCACTGAGAAAGTTTTAGGTCACTGTCAGTCCAGTGAAGTTGAGGTCTGAATTAAGCACTTAGCAAAGCACAACACAAAAAGCACAAACCTTCTTTTTGTTATTTTGAAATTTCCTTGGTATTGGTTATAAATGCTAATGGACTTCAAACCCAGAATGGCCTTCACTGGTAGAACAGGCACACAGCAATTATATGCTTATAAATGTGAGTAGAGCTTTTCAATTTTTATTTTTATTTTTATTTTTATTTTTATTTTTATTTTTATTTTTATTTTTATTTTTATTTTTATTTTTATTTTTATTTTTTAAACATAGTATGTTGTATTTTTTTCTGTAGCATATCTAGAAAAAAATAATTCACTTCTTTCTTTAAGCTGCTATTGGGGTTGTCACTGGGTGAAACTCAGATCCGTTTCAACCAAAAGCATTCCATGATTTCTACAACATATGCAATGTAATGTTCGTTTAGCTCATTAGATTGGCAGTAACAGTGTGTACACATACATATCCCACCTCAGAATACACACTACCATCACTCTGCCTTTAAACAGGAGCTGCTTGCTGTAAGCTACACTGAAAATCTGACCACTCTGTCTGATACCTCAGTGTGAACAGAGCTCATTCGAACAGAGCTTCATCAATGAGTGCATTGAAGCTGGAAAAGGTGTGAAGAAAGAAACACCAGAAGAAAAAGACTGGGCTTTGGACAGATATGTTTACAAATTCACCTGTATTTTTTCTCTTTCTTCGACAGAGAGAAAGCACCTCATGCTATTTTTTTTTTACCTTTTCACAGACTTTGCTATCAAACACTTGGTACCCGTTACTGTTAAAGGCAAGACTGATGCAGGCTTTTGTGGCCCACCTGAAATGCAGTTCAGGCGCACCTATAAATACAGATGATCCTTTTTGGTTGGTTCACTCAGTAGAAATGAAGAGGGAGATGCAAAGTTTGGAAAATGCAGAAAGTCGCATTTGAGGAAAGGTAGTCTTTGTATGGGAAAGTTAAATTGACCAGATTCTAAATGAAGTAATGAGATAGACTAACAGAAATTTTTCAATATTTGCAATGTATAAGTGGTTTTCCTATAAAACACTTTTTGGAAGGCATAAAGATACATGACTTATCTGCATTGTCCTCTCTTTTACATGACTGTGATAATTACCCAGAAAAATTTGGTTGCTTCAAACTGAAAAACATCTTAGTAGTATCTTAAACAATATGCATAAGGTCTGGCACACAGATACACAAAAAGGAGCACAGAGCAATACCTTTCTCTCTGTTTAAAAAATGCAGCTGAAAGTGCTACCTGAAGAAGAGAACATGTGGCCAGTTATTATCTCTCAAGTTAAAAGTCATGCAATGACCAGCAGCAACCAGCCATGTTCATACCCTTTATTTTACACTAATGTGCAGTGGTGCAGCTGTGCTTCTCCTTTCACTGCAGAGTGAATTCAACATTTAGTTGAATTAATTTGTATTTGCTGGGGGCATGCACATAGACAGTGTCTTCGACAATTCCTCCCGCTCGAGGACCGATTTGCTAAGCTGAAAATTTCCTTGTGTGTCTGAGCTGGCAACAAGCTGAATAAGGAAACATTACTTCAGCATGCCACCTCCAATTAAGAGTTCATAATTAGCAGGCCATTTGGATAGTCTCTTGCCAGGGACAGCATGATTACCACCACTTACAAAAGGAAGGCCCCAAAAGATGATGCTGTTAATGCATTTCTTATCTAAAACATGCAAGAGTAATGTATAATTACAGTGGCATCAACTAAAATCTGCTTAAGAGAGGAAGCAGAGCTTGTTTAATTGACAAGAGTTTAAAGGAGTACAAAAGCCGATGTTTTCCAGTCTTATCACACAGCAGTCAAAAGGATACCTCATGGTTTAACAGCACTGCTGCACTGTAGGATCTTGTGTATCCACGAAGTTCCACCCGAGCATACTGACATCCTTTTTAAGACACTTCCCACCTATCTTTTCCAATATTGAGCAGTAATAATGCCTCTTTCAGCCTCTTCTAGTTGTTTTAGGAAGAAAATTATTTTTAGAATTGTCATAATTAAACTGAAGAAGAGAGTCACTGAACAAACCATTAAATTGCATTAAAATATGCTGTCTTCAAAAGCAAAATCTAATTAAGGTTTAAACTGCAATGTTAATGGCGCAGCACTGAGATTCACCATGCATTATGAGTTTTTTATCAGTTTTCTGATGAGTAATTTCAGAGAGGAAAATGCAACTTCTGATAACCATATTAAGTCTGTGGAAGAGGACTTAATTACTAGCAGGAAAATGTTTGCTTTATAGTTAGTTTTGGGCAGAATACCTGAAGATATCTTAGTAAGAGCCTGGGAACATAGAGCACCAAATAAACCACAATGTAGCAGTGCTATCATCTTCAGAACTATTTATTTTGCATTTCAAATGTAATCATCTCTGCATAGTTTGGAGAGAACTAAACCTGCTGTTAACATTGCTGCAAACAAGCAGATTCTAAGAAATAACATTAACAAAGCGAAATAATTACACCAAATAATTATTCATGGAATTTAAGGAAACAAAGAGACCCTGTTCTGTGTTATCACCACTCAATCCTCAGTAAAGGGCAGCATTTCAGACCAGATTTTTTGCTTGATTACTTTCCTACATGAAAACTTTTAAAGAGGAGAAACCTTCCCTCCTTTATGTGCTATTGTGTTATTTTTTACTTTCAGCTAATTCATAATAATATGGAAAACTCCAACTGAAGCCTAATACTTAGGAATCTGATTATCTTTTTCTTTTATAGAGACTTAGGTTAAGAAAGGCTCAGCTCCTTAAAGGCATTATGTCCTCACTTACTTCTGAAGTCAGAACCAAAATATCTTTGAGGATTTAAGTCTTAAGCATCTGTAATATCTAGTAATGAGATTCAGGTGCCCAGATAAAATTGGCACTTTAAATTTTCCTTCCCATTGCTTTGAACCTTCACTCCTGTACATAGGAGTTTTTCATAAAGACTTAGATGAGTGCAGGTGACATAACTGGACTCTTTGTGACAGTATTTCAGAATTTCTCATTTAATGTCCTTTGCATACCACTAATGACATCCTGTTAGACATGGGTGAAACATGGATGTAGTGCATTCCATCAAACTAAACCATGCACATGAAAATTGAACTGTACTTTAGTTATAAGCTTTCTGGTGAGTACTGCCACCTCTCTTTGACAATTTTCAGGGAAGGAATTTTGTTTGCACTGTAGACAAGGGAAGTGTTATTTTTCAGGTTGACCTGTAGACCTTTATGCACAGGCAAGTACAACTGTTGTTGTAGAAATATATATGTGATTTTCAAACTTCTGTTTTCCACTGAAGGAAAAGAAACAAGTTTGCTTTTGGTAAGTGAATAAACCCCATGAAAATAAGGAATGCTGGAGGAAACTACATACAAATGGAAATTTTTTTATAGCCAGAAGGAATCCTGCAAATTGCTCAATAGAATAACCCATACACTAACATTCTTCATTCACAAAAAGAATCAGGTTATTTCATGAATGATTTCTAAAGAGAAAATAGAACTAAATTCACAGCTAATACTCCTTGCAATAAATTATTTGACCAGATCGATTTCTTTTGTTACCAAAACAACATAGCTATAAATAGCTCTCCTCCATAACAGTAAAGTTTTTCAGCAGGAAAAAGTATGTTTGAGGAGTGTAAAATCTCTTGTCACTGTGAATGACCCATTAAAAAATGTACTATTAATGCAGCCATTTTTATAGCCTGTTTCTTGCATCCTGATTAAAGCAGAATTGATCAATACAAGTGGATTAAGCGCTCAATATATAAAATGATAAGGATATAAGTGTCACAGTCACTAATTACACATACACTTGAAAATTTCTGTCAGGAGGATACCAGCTGCTCATCATGTGCTAGTCCAGCTCCACAGTTTTCATAGAATCATAGAATGGTTTGGGTTGCAATGTACTTTAAAGATAAACTAGTTCCATGGGCAGAACCATTGTCTAGAACAGACTGCTCAGGGCCCTATCCAGCCTGGCCTGCTTTGTCTCACCTCCAGGATATTTTGGATGAAATGCAGAACAAGCTGTTCTCATCAGCATGAAGTAGCTGGCTGGGAAAGCCTGGCATCCATCACTATTTAAGAACAGAAGATGGGGCAAAGTAGGGAAGGGAGATTATAGTGATGAATTAATGATTTCTGTCCCTCACAAAGGTTCACAGATCTCAAATTATCCTGTCTGCTTAGGAAAGGCTAGAACAGCTGACCCTGAAACACATTGCATCTAGCCCATAATATCAGACTAAACTGTAGCAACACTCAGAATCATATCAAATTGAATATGTGAACCTTCTTGAGCTTAGTCCTGCCTATGCAAAAGTCTTTTTATATATTTTTTTTATTGCTCACCTGTCTTCTGTTCTGTAGCTTTCATGTCACACTAGATGTAAGGACTATGCACATGTTTTTGCAATGTTCTATGAAACATTATGAGCCTCATTCAATTAATTAATTAATTAATATTAAGGCATCACACAGCCAGCACGTACTGTCACTGTTAGAATTGAAAGTAACTGCAACTGTACTCAGAAGATGGCAGCTGCCAGAGGGAACTAACTAACAAGCTATTTACAATATGCTAATTTTAACTTGAAATCAAAACCAAAATTCATAGTGCATGCAAAAGCAGGAAACACTTCCTCACACACAAACAAAACTTTCTATATTGGTGTAGGGAGCAAAGAGGGACCAAATGTCCCCCAGACCTTACTGAAAGAAAATGTTTTAAATAGAGACATCAACTCAAACACTTCTATTCCAGGCTAATTTAGTCCAAGAACTTGCACGACTAGTGAAAGAGGTGATGCAAACAGCTACTTATGCTTTTGAACAAACTGCTATTATCAATTCTCCAGGAGGCTGACCTTTCTGAGGAAGATTTCAAATAGTGCATAAATGAATCTCTAGTTAATTCTTTCTCTAGACAGAATATGACTGGAGCGGGAGATATTTGGAAGTTTTTGCATTTCATAACATATACAGGAGAACAACAAAATAAGAACACTATCATTATGTCAGGATATTCCTGTAAACAAATGCTTGCTGCTAAAAATCCTCAGAGTAAAACTATTAAAAATAATGGAATACCAGTGGGTATTTTTGTAAGTAATTCTTAGTTGTCATAGGAGGGATTATCATTTTTATACCAGGATCTCAATAAAATAAAACCTTACTTGTCTTCCTATCTATTCTGGCCTTCACATGCCTAGATAAAGATGTAGTAAAAAAAGATGCAGGTCTTGTATTCACCATATTGCACAGAGTGTTCCTCTTTGTTCCACTTTTTGCTGTTTTCTAGTCCCAGCATGTGACAAATCACAAATTTTATTCCTAGATACCAATTGGGCTTTCTTCAATAATAATTAATCATCCTCCTGTGGCCTTTAGGCATGTCCTCTATTCTTAGGTAATTATTATCCACATGCTCAGGAAGATGCTACATGTTCCTTCTCTTCCCTGTGCATCCATACTAGAAACAAAACCTTTTTTACTCAGCATGCTGTTAGTTTCCAGAAAAGTTATTTTTGCCTTACAGAGCTTGTAAAGTAATCAATACACTATAAAATGGATAAAATCAAGATTTTTTTTCCTTAATTAGATTTTTTTTATTATTTAGGTATTTTGTATATGATTAGTTTCTTTTTTTATGAGAGAGATATATGGAATGTAATTTTATTTGAGTATGATGTATATAGGGTTTTTTGTTTTTAAAAGAACATTGATGTATCAGTATTTCATTTGAACTTTAGAGCAGAAGCTCCATCACCCAAGGACCATAAGAGATCACTATTTTTCAAAAATGTCTGCACACACATTTAATGGGGAATTTTACCCAAAAAAACCCCCCAAAACCAACAAGCTCAACACATCCCTCTGTCTATATATTTAGGTTCATATTGAATGCTGCCAATTCTTTGAAATTTCCATGAAATTTTCTCTGAATGTTTAATTTTGAAACAATATGCTCAGAAATACCACATTTTCATTCCTAAAATAAGTAAAACTTTTCAGCTATAAGCATTTTGTTTAAAAATTTAAATGAATGCATAATAAGATGATAAAAAGTTACCAGAATTGCTAGGGCTAATTTTTTCTTTCAGCTGCTTTGTTTTCTCCCTTTCAACTGTTTGAGTCACAGAAGCTTACAAGATTTCAGCCTTTTATCCTGATTTGCAATGTGATTTTATTTTTAAAGCCAAATCTTTACAAGAAGTTGGAAAAAACTTCCCTTGCAGGTTATAACAGGCCCACCTCAGTGAAGAAGGTAGAGGTGATGTGCTGCCAAGGGAATAACAGGACTACAGAGGGGAAGATCAAGGGAGACAAGCAAACTCTCAGCTTTGGGGTGGCTCCTGAGGAATAAAGGGTCACTAAACTCCTCAATGAATTTTTTCACAGACTGCACGGTGGGGAGGAGCTGCTAATTTTTTGTGTGAGAACACCAGTGATCCCAGCCACAGCTCAAGGGACAGTGGAAAAGCATTGAAAGTAGTACTGGGCAGAGGAAAACAAGGCAATGACTTCATTACTAAGTGCTCCACAAAAGCCTAATTCAGGTCCCACAGGCTTTCACAGTTTTTCTTTGCTTTTTGTCCTATCCTACCAGGAACATTTTGTAAATCCTGCCTTGTCAGCTTAACACATGGGGACAAAAATGCACCAAATGCTTGAGTAAACTGGGTTTTATGGTGTTAGCAAGATTATGGCAGGATTTGTTGCTTGGGTAAAGTGGATCACTCCCTTTCCTTTGTGGGTGATTTGCATTACAAATATCTCTCCTTATATTACAAAAGCTAAATTGGAATCCCAGCCAAGCAACTGACTTCCAACCTCTCTGAAAGCACAAGAACCCTTTCCTGAGGTAAGATTTCTAAGATTTGCAGTGATCCAAATGTACCTCACACTGAAATAAAATAGTTTTTTCTGTATTATTGTCTCAGGTTTAGAGTTAACCTATGCCTTTGAGAAGTTCCTGTTATTACATGCCCTGTAGTGACACTTCACTGAGTGACAACTGGCACTAAGGACCAGCCCAAGGTGTCTGTGAGGGGAGCTTATCCTGGGAACCACTGCTTGCTTCCCTGCTCCAAGGACAAGGGTCAGAGCACAGCTCCTGCAACAACCCTGTGGAGATTGAGAGCAAATCTATAATAAAATGGAAGTTGCACCTACTGTCCATCCTGAAATGCGAACTGCCATCATATACCGAGTTTTGCCATAGGAAACCCAGCCATATATCTTCTAGAAAGGTTAGAGCTTCTGTTTGGCAAATATTTATTTGCATAATCTACTTTAGCAGTTGCTTTCATAAAATCATTTCAGACTTGGAGAATTTCCAGAGCTACACCATTACAAAGCTATTACAGAGGCCACATTCCCTCAATTTATTTTTTTTTTTTGCCTTGCCATACCACCATAAAGAAAATTTTATGTCCTTTTTCAGCTGCAGCTGTCATTTACTGCTCAGCACCTTCTTATTTATCTTGACTTTGCCAGCCTCTCCTTGCCTCTTGGTAATTTTGGTGGACTCAAAGTGGGACACTCAAAGTAAGTGTTTCTATCAAATCTAAATTGTTGGGGGAAAAAAATCACTTTAATGTCATTTCTAGGAAGGCTTTTTTTGAGAAAAATATCCTTTTTTTTGAGAAAAGTGTTATAATAGCCTTGATTTCAAATTTCCAACATGAAGGAATACCCTTTTTCTCTCCTTTGTCCTCCACTCACCCTTCTTTAGTGGTAGAAGAGAAAAGGGAACAGATAAAAGGGAGAAACAATGTTTAATGAAAGAGAAGTACATGTGAGCAAAACTATTCAAGATTTTTGTCAGCTGTAGTTTTAGAACCTTTCTCAAAACACAGCATAAAAATGATTTGGTTACTGACAAATTCTGTGTTCCTAAGCAACTCTGGAACTCCTGGGTAGGAATTCAGCTGTATATTGAATGAATTCTACTAGCTGGGGGCCTTCTGTATGTAAGCACATTATACACCCTCTTTGACTGACCATTATGGGATTTTTAGGCTTTTGGATACTTTTTTGTTTCATCCTTAGAACTTTGCACACATTGTTTTTTTTTTACTAAAGGCATATAGCAAATTATGGCCTCAGGTTTTCCTTGTTTGGAAAAAAACAAGACATTAAACAAGCTGAAAAAAAAGAAAAAAAAAAGAAATGTGAGGAATTGTCTGAAGGATTTGATCTTAGTCGAGGCAAAGACTATGCACATCTTCCTTGTGAGGAAAGGAGCAGGGGCAGGCACTGATCTCTTCTCTCTGGTGACCAGAGACAGGACTGGAGGGAACAGCCTGAAGCTGTGTCAGGGGAGGGTTTGGTTGGATATTAGGACAAAGTTCTTCACCCAGAGTGTAGTTGGGCACTGGAACAGAGTCCCCAGGGAAATGGTCACAGAAGCAGCCAGGTAGAATTTGAGAAGCATTTGGAAAATGTCTTCAAATATAGGTGTTATTTTTGGGATGATTCTGTGCAGTCAAGAGTTGGACTCAATATCCTAATGGGTCCTTTCCAACTCAGGATATTCTATGATTCTAAATTAGTTAAATTAAATCTTTATTGCAGATTTCTTTTTCTATGTTCTACACATCACTTCGTTGTCATTGCTCTAGTTGTATTGGACCTTTCTGGAAAGACATATTATTCTCCTATGTCTGCACAATATAGCCAAATTTTGTCTCTGCTCAGTGAATGTTTTCCATTTTATTTGCCGTATTCCACACCCAGAACAAGCTATCCAGGGGAGCTCAAAGGGTAGCAGTGTCATTAAGAATGGCATTTTCATATGCTGGCCAACCACTGTTCCTATTGACTTCAGAACTAAATCAAGACCAAATCACTTTTTAAATACTGATAACATGTTGTTTTCAATAGAGTAATTTGTAAACATTTGATTAATCCTCCTTGGAATTGCATCTGTGCATTACTTTGCTGACCTGTTATTTTTAGCTACCCCTCGGTTACTTTCAAATCACACACTATACGTGCAGCAACATTTTGTTTCTGCTTCAGTCTTCTTGTCTTCTTATATCTACTATAATTAATCTTTGTTTCCCTAACTCTAACATAGGAGAAAATACACAGAAATAAGTTATCATCTTATGCATGGAATGACTCCTCTCTGGGGAAAATTTAAATAGATACAACAGTGCCGCTTGGAAAGCAACTGAACAGGTGTACGACAGAGGTACATAAAATTATAAGCATATGAGTTATATGCATTGGGAATCAATACTCATTGTTTTTAGCAGAGCTAAAGCTATGGGAAACAAATGAAATTTTAGGAAATACTGTTTCACACAGCATATAGTTACAGCAGGAGAGTCACAGGAAGTCGTTGAGACAATAGAATTCAAAAAATTAATGAAAAACAAATTATTATTGAGGGACAATAAAAATAACAAGCTGGAAAAAAACCCAAACTATATGCGTATCCTAAGCCATAGACTGGGGGAAGACGGAGGAAGGAAAGGGAAAAGCCTATCCCCACTCTGTGTGTTCCTAAATATGTGGCCACTGCCAGGGACAGGTATTGAGAGGGTTTAAGTCACTATAGCTATTCTTTTTATGGATGTTTTAAAAGATGAAGTACTTAAATCTCTGATTCTTTTTTCACTAAATAACTACAAATGACACTTCTCTTTGTGAGATATGGTAAACAGATTTCTGGAGTGCCAAAAAAGCATTCATTATCATGCAGCTGTGTGTCAGCTAATGTGCACTATGTTTGTCACATATTATACTGGAAGGCAGGGAGGTAAATGACAAATATGGTTGAAGATGTGAGTAAATTACTGAATAAATTGGAATCAAAAGTTCTGTTTCTGAGTGTGAGACTTAGTTCTTTGCAAGTATGACAATGTAATTGCAAGAGAGTGGGATTGTGAATAAAGAAACAAAAGAGGAAGAGTCTTGTGATTCAAGTGAAATTAACATTCTCAAGGTGTCTTATCTGCTCTCAAGTTATAGTTTTTATTAGCAAATTTGTTTGAAGCCTTACAAATGTAACAGTCCACTTTTGATTCTATTTTCTTGTCTGTTCCACCAGCACATCTGTCTGAGGTATGGGATGGTTAAAAAACATTGGCAAAATATTAGATTGTCTGATTCTATCCTTAAAGTGGTTCTGTGAGAAAAACCCACCTTATGTGGTTTGCTCTGAATCTGGTTTTCACCAGTTAGTGCCTATTTGAGGACAGTAGAGAACAGGTCAGACATTGCAGAACATAAGATTGAACGAGGTTAAGAATTGACTGCAACAAGAAGCAGAAATATAAGTGACAATTCAGGTTGTAGCACATGTGAAGAAACCCAAACACAAAAATATGAAATTATTAATGTTACATAAATTTCTTAGATATTTCCATTCACCAATGCAATTTTAAGTGAAAAATAGAAAAGTATCAAATCTCTTTTCCCTAGATGGTTTCATCCACAGAGATAGTTTAAGGCTCTAAATTCAGTTTCTGAATTTGCCACAGTCGGATTATGGTCTTGGTGAGTCTGTTAGTCCTTCTGGACACCAATTCTGCAGCCTCAGGGTAAAAGTACTTCTTAGTTCCATCCTTCCTTTCCTTCTTTGATCTGTCCTTCTCTTCCTACCCATAAGTCACTCAAAGAACCTACTGCCCTCTACAACAGTAAATGTAACCCAGCTAGCTTTGGTTAATTTAGATTTAACTCATATTCAAATATTAAATACAATCCATGAAATATAATGTGCTGCGAAAATAAATGTTAGCATTACTGTCCAAATTAAATTATTTGGAATGACAACAATGATCACCTTATCAAAATGACTTACACTTCTCTTGGAAAGCCAACTGCTTGATTGAATATCTGAGCAATTTGTTTGAAATTTTTTGTCTTCTAAACTTCATTTCTGTGAAGTATCTTGATTTTGATGAAACTGCAATTTTTGATGGAGAATCATTCCATTAATTGCCATCTAGAGGATCCAGACATTACACCTCATCCTTCTTCTCTAATCTAGACAAGAGAAAAAGAAATTCTGCAGTCTTCCCTATTTTTTTTTCTGCTGACTGAGACAGTTTTAAATGGGCTTAATGATACTCTGGGACTCCCAAAGTCCATGACAATTTTCATATGTCTCTGCAAGACAACTACACAGTGTCCAATGGAATTGCACAAGGGCACCATTTGAAAGCTTTACTTCTCAAAAGTAATGTAAAACATGCATGGAGAAAGATTTCCTCTTGACTCCCCTGCTCCTTGTGAACCTTGATGATAATGGGGAAAAGAAAGAACTTTCTTTTAGCCCTTAATAAATGGCTGAAGGTTTACATGATTGAGCTCACTGTGAGAGGTCTGTGCTGATAGGAATCAGCCAAATTCACATTTCCTCCCCACCCTTCAAGCCAGCCTCCTGCTGATCTTTTGTCATTCTCATGTCTGGAGGATCCCAAAGAAGGATGATGAAGATAATGCAAAACACAAACACAACGCCAGAGAATGGAAAAAAGACAGTTACTTATTAACTTCTCTGCTATGCTGAAAAGCAAAAAGGCCCCAAATAAATCTAAAATAATTCAAAAATTAAACATAAAAATACTGGAGAAGTCTGTCGCAAAAAAAATAACAATCTAATAACAATTTATGCAGTCCAGTTAGTCTCAATGGAGGTGGGTATGATTTTTTAGTTCCTTCTTTACAAAATACAAACATTAGAAGACAGAGGTCCCCATTGAGCCAGGCAGAGATCTGGGAACAAAAATCTCATCTAGTGCTTCATTGACTCAGAGACACTGTTCCTGAATAACATCACTAACGTTGGGTATGCATTGAATAATTGACCTTTCCATTAACAATTAAAGAGATCTCTAGGAAAAACTTGAGAAACCTTGGCTTTGCTGAAGGCTAAAGAGCAAACTCAAGAGGTTTATGAGGTCTTTCAAATGCAGCATTTACCTGACCTAGTGCAGACCTGTACAATACACACACCTGGCACTGCACTATCTTAGTCAATAGAGAGAAATGTTTCAAAATCCCTCCATTCCCAGAAAAACATCCAAAGTAGGCCACCTGGACTGCTTTTTTAAAAAGGACTTGTTTCAGGGAATATTAAGCATGACTTGAAAACCGTCTCAGAGACAGACATCTGCTATGTAGCAATTTGAGATTATTTGACGAATCTTACTGAAAGTGATGTCAAATAGAGGTTTATAAAGGCCTGTTTGTGGGCATTACTGTGGTCAATTAAAAAAATAAGAAAGAAGTTAGGCTTTTCAGGGGAACAAATAACTTCCATAAACCACCTTGAAACAGAATGTACTTCAATATTTTTTTGCTATGATAAAGTAACTTTGGGACACACTCTTAAAAATATTCTGCTGACAAGTAGTTACAGGGTCCAATCCTTTAATATTCAAGGAATATTATTTTAATATAATTTCTCTGAGATTTACATTGCCAGGATTGCAGGGCAGACTGTTCTCTCTCACTGTATGGAACACAGAGATTGATTTCAGGAGGCCTAAACCACTTTGATGCGTGGAGTGATGTTGGCTTGAACTCTGGCCTGTTCCAACAGGTTTGCATTTTTCTTGTGATCAGGGTTCCAGACCTGGATGCAGTCTCATGAGAGTGAAGGAGCAGGGAAGAATCATGTCCCTTTACCTGCTGGCCTTTTCTTTTGATGCAGCCCTGGATACAACTGGTGACTACACTCCCCACGATACAATTGGCTTTCTGGGCTACAGGTGTGCATTGCCAGCTCACACCTAAATTTCCATCCATGAGAATTCCCCTCTCCTTCTTTCTCCTTGTCTGCAGAGCTGCTCTCAATGAGTTCTTCTCCCAGTCTGTACTCATGTCTGGGATTTGGAAACACACAAGTGTTTGGTGCTACGGAGTCTTTTGCAGTTGAGAAGTGCCTTGGTAAGAGCAATGTATTTTTGCTGTGATGGTTATGGAACTACTTTTCAACGCTGGTCTTCTAACAGCTAAGGACCATTCTGTATTTGCAGAATTCCAATGACAGCTTGTGCTTTTGTCTCCTCCCACCCATGTTATGAAAGTAGACGTACACACAAAAATTTATGCAGACAGAAGGGCTTTCAATTAGAAATTTCACTATACTGTCCAGAAAACAGGTCTGTTTGCAGACTATCCAAAAGGGTTCATGATAATTTGGCAGATGTCTAATTCAGAAGAGAGGAAAAATTCTTTAAGAATTTATGGCAGAAACTTGCAAAGCAATACATCTTTAGAACAGAGCTGACTTACATTTATTCATTACTTGCACCTTAGGTGGGTTGTTAGAGTAATTCAGTCCCAGATGCAAGTTAAGATGCAGAGAAGTCCTCTATATTTTTGATGCTGATGAGATATGCAAAAGTGAAACAGTTTCTGAGGAAGTTAGGCTATTCCTTAGACCTGATGCTCAAAAGTGTAAATTTCATCATCTCCCTTTGCAGACAACTGTCTCCTGCCAACTCTTTGGAAGAAGATGCCTTGTTTATTCAAGTCTTGGAGTAATAAAGGCAAAAAAAGAAAGGGTAAAACTTACCAAAACAGCAAAAGATTTAGATTTTTTTTCAATCAGACTACCTAACTGAATGTGACAAAGAAAGAACAGTATAGTCAGATAGTTCATTTGGCCCTCAATCTACAAAATCAATTAATCACTGCTTTGCATCTGCCCTGTTCTTTGCTGTACAAGGGCTTTGTGGTTTAAATGAGGTGCACAATTAACAAGTCTTCCGTGCTGAGGTTTCTGATGGGAAATAGGCCCCAGAACCCAATCTGTGTATACACCAAATAAATACAAAATATGCAAATATATACAAAATTACACAAAAAATATAAATATAAATACACAAATATATACAAAATTCCAAAAAAACTTCCTCTCCCAGAGTCAGAGGATACTCTTTGGCAGAGGGTGCCATGTATGCCTACATGCTTGCAGGGGAGAAACTGTCATAACCATGAGGTTGTTCTAACAGGTGACAAAATCCCTACAGGCTTTGCCATCCTATATAACACCTGACTGCAGGTTTTCCCCTTTGACAAGCAATAGACCTGCTGTAGACAGTACTGCCACTTGCATTGTGTTGCAGGTCTCAGGACAAATGTGATAGGCGCGTTTCAAACTGCCTTGCACCCCGGACAGCCCTGCTCAGGAATCTCAGAAACAGATCAGTATCCTGATTCAGATTTGGGACACATTAACACAGGTGAAATTCATTCAGTTTATGTCCACTAACAGGGCATGACACAAAATGCATTTAGTGCATTTGCTAGAGCAATATGAACATCTCTTAAGTGTATTATTAGAGCTCTCTTAGGTGGCTACAGACTCAAAAACACTCCCCAGTTTGGGAAGGAATCCAATATGCTAAGGAAAATATATTGCCAGAAATTAGGGCTTCCAGCACAAGGAGCAACTCACAGTTCTGTGCAACATTAACATCCTTTTCTTTAATTTTTTTGTTGCTTCAGGAACACTTATTATCATGCTCTAGTTATAAAAGCAGTACTTTGACTACTTACAAGTTAATCAGGTTTAAAGCAAAAATTAAACATAATTAGAAGGTCCATGGTCTTAGACCATGGAAATTCAGGCTATTACTTTCGTGCAAAGCTTCATCATAAATGGGTCTTTATTTCAATAAAATATCTTCTGTTAATTAGTATCATGAACTCCATCTGCCAAATTGAGAGTGAGCTCTCTCTGTGCATTTCCCCTACTCTGAACAAAAGGCTTCAAGTAACTATTAAGATGATGCATTTTTAGTAGCATAAAACCCTGAAATGCTAATCCATGACAGAAGGAATTAGCATTTCATACACAATAACTTAAAAAGCAAGAAAAGTGTTAGCTTATGATTCTGAATACAAGGTCTTGATTCCCATCCATTAAAGTTTTCATCAGACTAGTTACAATTTTTAAATGCATTAGTGTCATTGTTTAAAATGCTTGGTTTTTTGTTTTTTTTTTTTCCTGAACTGATATGGACTTTGACTGACCAAAATGAAATAACTTATACAAGATTATGACTCTTGCCCTTAAAGAAGTGTCCATTGTGTCCAAATGTCCCTTGTCCAAATTGTTCTTGAACTCTGGTCGTCTTGGTGCTGTGCCCACTTCCCTGAGGAGCCTGTTCCTGTGCCCATCCACACTCTGAGTAAAGGTGCTTTTTCTAATACCCAACCTAAACTCCCCCAATGAAGCTTGAAGTTGTTCCCTCAGGTCAGTGGTCATCAGAGAGAAATAAGAAAGAGTACTAAGTGTCTGTATGCCTTAGAAAGGAATCTGGCCTGACACACAGGTGAAAAGCTGAGGAAGGGGTGAATTCAAGCACCCTCCCAAGCTCGGTTGGTGAGAGGATCTGACAGAGACCGAAGTAAAACCTCCCCCTGCCCTACCTCCTTGTGCAGGTGGGAAATTATGTTTTTCAACTGAGTAGTCTTATGGTTTTATTCTATAAGAATTTACTCAGAAATTCATCCATTAATAAAATATATTTTCATGTTTCAACTCAAGCACATTGTGGAAATATTTAAATGCACATATTTGTTATGATTCTTAGATTACCAAGTTCCCTATTGCCATATGCCTTTCTACCCATAAAATTGCTTAATTTTAGCTATAGTTCAACTGAAAATTATGAAAAATGCAGCAGAAAATGAAACCATTATCATCCCACTCCATTTCTACATGCTATGGTATCCACATAATAAATGCAGTTTGGAGATGGCAGTCATAAGTCAACATCAAACTCTCTGGAAAATCTGCCCTTCTCAATTTCCAATGCTTCCTGCAAAAATTCAGCATAATGGTGAGAATTCAGAAAAAGACGTTCCATTTCTACATGTGGAATTGCCATCCAATACCGTGTTATTTCACATAATGCTATCATGGGAAAACATACTTGGAGTTAAACAGTGCAAAAATTTGGCCAGGTCCAATTACTCGTAGATCTTAATAACAGCTCTGAAAATACCAGTTTATATGTACAAAAACTAAATGAACCATACAGTGATCACTTACAGAGGCTGGAACTGCAGTTGGCAGAATGGAGAAAGGGGAAAACACGGTTGCTGCTCAGCCATAAGCGATGAGGAGTTAACACAGAGGGACTGCGGAGGCAAAGCAGCACTTCCCCTGGCGGGGTAGCTATTTGTTCAGAATAAAGGTTACTGCCATTCATTTGAATAAAATGGACACTGTACGTAACTTAACTGTCAGGCAAGATACAGCTGAATGGTGCTTTTGTTGAAAATTATAAAAGACAAGAAATTCAGGTACAATGAGGTCTGTTTCATACATACCAGGTAACCTGACATATCTTATTTTCTCAGGATAGTATCAACTTGCTGTTAAAATAACCCTGGTATTTTGGCCTCAGAAATCCTGGAGACGATCACAAATATTTGCTTCTTTTCAATTGAAAAAGTGCTTACCTGGGCTGCAATGTGCTTTCTCGAGACACTTTACCACCTTGACTGAAAAAAAATATACTCTAACATGTCTTTGGGGGCATTGTTGGTGGAGTACTTAATGGAGACTGATTTATTGAACATGTCTTATCTGGGGACCTGATTTGTTATTGCTCTCGATGTTTTCCTGGTGCAACACACCTATGGTTTGATCCTCAAACTGTGAAAACATGCTATGGTACATGAACACAGAACAATCTGGTCCGAAATATGCTATTCCTCTGGTTGAAAAAAAAAAAAAAAAAAAAAAAAAAGACAGCTGCTGCCTTCCTATTAACTTTACATAAAAACAAAGAACAATTTTAGAAGATGAAAATTCAACTGAGTTTAATGATGCAACGACTCTGGGGTCAGATCAAAGCAAATTAGCTGCCTACAGAGTTAGTATTTCACTTGCAGGCTTTCTGCTCTGTATTTTGAACAAAAAGCCCAGGACAGACTGCTTTTTTCACCTTTGCACAGAAATGTTTTTTTGTAAGTCCCCATTTTTTTTGAAAGAAGTCCACATTTTTGAAAGTCCTCATTTTTTTTGAAATTACTGTGTCTGACTAACTTCACAGGTAGGAAAGGCCAAAATAGAGAAGTCCAGGTAGTTTTGCTTCAAGTCTCTTATGTATCTTTTATTATGTGCTGGTGAACAGTTGGCTTGAAGGCCTCACAGCTATAAGAACTCCTAACTATAATTTTATAACTGAAACATAACTGATTAAACGACTAATTCTGTAATTACCTTGGTTATATAACTTGGCTAGTCCTGGACCTGGGCTGTTGGGAGCACGGGCAGCTATTGGCTGTCTGGCCAGGTAGCTATTGGCTGGTTGTCCGGGTAGCAACTGGTTCAGCCAATCAGAATGAACCACGTAGACCTTCAATGCCATATAAGGTAAAGAGCACTCAATAGAGATTGGCTGATGTCATGTGACCATCAGCATGTTTTGTTGCATTCCTGTCTCCAACATCAGTGATATAATTGCATAATTTTTATTGTGTGTTTTCTTATGGCATGATAGCTACCTAAAGAAACATCATGGGAATAATTCCATTAAAATGTAATATTTGCAAACTGGCTTTTTGTAACTGCGTTTTCACACTGACAAATCTGCAAACTTGCTTATATGCTGTTTAACATGAGCAATATAATGAATCTTGTATCAACAGTATTCCCAGTAATCAAACCATCTAAGCTTCAGGTAGATACCCAGGAAGGGAAATTTCAGACCACATCGTTAAGGCCTTTTCCGAGACTAAGTGAGTGAAAGCTGGACTCCAAAAAAAAAACATCAGGCAAGTTTAGCAATGGATGTTGCTGCAACTAATGGCTATCAGGAAGCTTTCTAGCTCTATTTATTTGCAAACTAATTAGAAGGAATTTGAATTGACACCTTGCCAAATATTTCAATTATGTCATGCCAAAGGCAGATTACAAAACAGAATTTCTTGGTACACTGGAAAATCTTAAGGTAAGAATGATATTCTTACCATTCTGAGAATTCCTCATCATCATTTAGTCTTAAATAAAAGCAAAAGAAAAGAAAACAAACAAACAAACAAAACAACCCAAACTAATGGGAAAGGATTAATTAAAAGCTCAGGTTTTATGTTACAGTGCAGACTGGGTCTTGTATGTTAAAAGGCCTCTTTTATTCTGCACATTAGAAACAATAATGACGAGTGCTGGTCCTGCTGTTCCCTCTCAAAAGGATGGCGGAACAGGGTTTTTTGGTGAATGAGAAGAGCCTATTTAAATATTTGGATTAGCAGTAAATAGGAGTGCTTTCACTCACTTGCTTGTCCCTCAGTCTGTGCAGGGAAAATTAGAAAAACTCTACACAGTTTGTTTCAAAAGTGAGGCAACATCATTGTGCTGTTCTTACCCTCATCTACTCCATAGCTCACCCGATCTGTTTTATGCCACCTGTCAGGACCTGCTTGCATTTAATTTGGTAAAATTCATGCTCTTCTCCAATTTATTTAAAATTAAGTTCTGTGCAGAAGCTGTCCTGCTTGCATCTTTTTAACTTACATTTTCAATGTTTAAAAACTTGCTTTGTTAATCCAGTTTCCCTGCTTAGGAGAGCAGTGCTACAATACACTGCTTTTTCTTCTCTGCTTTCATCTCCTTTGGTTATTCATTTCCACAAGATTTCCTACCTTCATCCAGGAAAACAACAAATGTTATTTTTCAGGATTTCAGTGGTTAGAGATTTTAGCATATCAATTACTGCCTTTTATTTATCTTTTACAGCAATGGAACGATGAAAAGAGCAGCAGTATTACATGAAAAAGGCAAAGCCAAAAGATTTGAAAAACTAGTTAACTCTGGTTTGCAGGGGAGGAATAGTTAGGCAAAATCACACATCTAGGATTTTGAGAGAGATCTCGAAGATATAATTAATAATTCTCCCTGAAGGCCATAAATAACTGAATGATGGATTTAACAACGTGCCTGTGGAAATCTTGCCATCTCTCCTCAGTCTTTGTCACAGCTACTGCGCTTCTACTGAGCCATGCACACTTCACCCACATGTCAGAAGTACCTTTATATCATTGTGCTAGGTTTTTCAGAGATAAGATAACTGGAACCATCCTTAAAACATAAAGCTGTCAAACACCATTGAGATATCATAGTAAGTTTGAGTGCAATGTTTAAACAGAGAATGAACTCAAGAAGTGACCAGAACCTTGGGTATTTGCTTAACATTACCAGCATCAGAACAAAAATAAATCTCTCTGTAGGAGTTTTGATGTGACATTAAACATGACCTTTCAAGTAACTGATTGAAATGGGATTCTGTAGAAAAAGAAAGACATATATGAAATGTTGAGGTAGATAGTGCACTCACTGCTGTTAGTCTCATTGAGTTTAAAAATCTTTTTAAAAAATAAATGCGTTAGCAATAGTCAGAAATTAATTCTAACTCATCATTATCACATAGGCTACTTGGCAGCCAATATTCAAACAACTAATTTTAAAGGCATGTCATTGCAAAATCAACTAATAGACTGAACATTTCAGATGGAGATGGAATCCAATGAAATCATGATTAGCCAGGGCTTTCAGGGAAAAAGAGGAAGGAACTGTCCCCATGACATGAAGAAAGGTCCGGTCACTTATTTTTCCACCTAGCACCTGGCATCCCTGCACCATGAATCCTTGTTTCCCAGCAGCATGCCTGTCAGACCAGCATTTGTACAACCCTGCTGAGCAGTGTTTGTTAAAGTACCCCCCTCTGAAAGTGGTCTTTACAAAACAACAGATTTGAAGGGAGCCCTAACCCTCTAGATAATTTTCAAAGAGCACCACAGAGATTTAGAGAACTGAATTTTATCACTTGTAAACTGCACTCCAGAGTTTGAAATTTCAAAAGCTGTGCTTCAAAAACACAGATTAAAATCACACTGAAGGTTCTCAGTTCTCCTTTAAAATACCTCACTCCCTCTGCAGTTCATTATAGTCCACTGAATTTGCCAGTAAGGTGGGTTTTTATCCCATGTCCCAATTATGGCCATGATTTGGTGTCATTTCCACAAAGTCAAAATTAAGGATGCAAGTGCCTATCATAAACAGCACCCAAAGTCTGTTCTTAAAAGCAAATTACTTGGCTCCCAAAAAAAAAAAATTAAAAAATCTGTATAATGGGTTTATGTTTGATATTTATGTCATGCTAAACACAAGGAAATTATAATCTCGACTAAGAATTTTTATGCTATGAAACACTCTTTTCTGGGTTTGATCCAGCTTTTGACCAAAGTCAGAAAGTTGGGAAGATATATTCATGCCATAAAAATATGTAAAAAGTAATTCAGATTGTGTTGTTTCATTCTCAATATAGATTGCTGTAAAAAGGACAAGCTTATTTAGCAGAATAACTGAGGCAATAAAGAGGAAAAAAAAGAAAAAGCTTCCTATATTTTCATACCCTGAGTTTTTACCTTATTTCAATCCAGGAAAATATTTACCTTATTTCAATTCAGACTCTTACCCATCCCTAAAACTTTCATTTAAAAATGGGAATTAATCTTTTTCTGAAGTCATATGAGTTTATTCCAAATACATGAATGAAAGATGGCATTATATGACCACATGATTATTTTGTTTAGTTACAAAACCAGGAACAGAGGACAAGAACACTTTGAGGTTACCAAGCTGAAAAAATTGCTTAGAATAAGGCTTGAGGGGTGGGATTATGCTGGGGCTGGTTTATGCTCACAGCTTGTACTTTAGCATGTATTGTCATGCCTTAAGTTGTAGGATTTTCTAGACAACTCTGACAAAGCCGGTTAGTACAAATGGCCTTCATAGCTGGAGATTTAATCTAACCTGTTCCAGAATAGAAATATTTCTAAATATTTCTTATTATATCACAGGGAATGAAGTATTATGACATGTTTTTTAGCTGTTCTCAACTAGGAATTTGAGATGGCAATGGAAAAAGTCTTTTCAAAAGGCTTTTGCAGTCTAAAAGGTGTTAGCCTATTGATTGACTAAGCCAGATACTTATTGAAAATAAGTCAACTTTTGAATGGTGCAATCACTATTTCACCTTTTTAAATCAAAGAACAAAGAACAAACTGTAGTGGAAGGCTCCAAAGCATATTCACACTCTAAAACACCATTCAGCTGTTACTGCTGCAGTCCCATGGCAATGCTGCAGCAACTCCATGCAATTAAATCAGACCCAGAAAATCCCCTGACCAAAAAAAGACAGAATAAGACGGAGACAATGACGCTATTTACATTACAGCAGGTAAATAACCCTGTCTAATTTATTTCAAACATGGAACCAGCCAGGTAATGTGAATCTTCACACAGGTATCATGAATGTTTTGGGTGCCTCAAAAGACAATGTGATTCCAAAAGTAAGAGGCATGTAAACAGAACAGTTTCCATTCTATTTCCAAGAAAATCTCTTTCCACAATATATAATGGACAGTAAAATGGAGGGGATTCGGTGTGCCAGAGAAGAGGATTCAGTATACTGAAATTTTTGCAAATTGTAAGAAAAGTTAAGCTTCTCAAAGTACAGCTGCTAGAAAGCTTTTGTTAGAAAGCAAAAGAAAGTCTGCTCTATGATCTGTGAGGAAGGAAGAGCCTGGGAAGGAGGAAGGAGCCTTCCTGAGGAAGGAACAGCTGTTTTCACTAAGTATGGTCCAAGTACATCAAGCTGTTATCTCTAGAGTATGTGTGATGTCTTCCTCTACCCCAGGTACTGAAGCACAAACAAAACATGCGGATCCCAGATGTAAAACTGCTCCAAACCTCAAGCATAGGCTTAGCTAAAGCATCAGCAAACACACATAGCACATATATTGCTTATAAAGTTCTCCTAAGTTTGAAGTTTCCTGTGTGTGCAACAGGTAACAGTCCTTATTCCCATTCCCAGGAATTACAGATTTCTTTCCTTTGCCATTTCTTTCCTAATGTCATATAAAAACTATATTCCTTGGTCCCTTAATTTACTTCCATTCATATTTTGAGTTGATTCATGGTGATGGGGCGTTTTTGTGGGTTTTGCCTGGGGATTGGGAAGAAGTCCCAGAAATCTGAAAACAGATTACAAGAGTAGAAAATTGATATTTCTCTCCTTTGGAAAAGGGTGGTGAGACATGGAAAGAGAGAAAAAAGGAGGATATGAGTTAAGAGCAAACTGTTCCTGGTGCCACTGGCTATTCTCAAGTAATCTACAAATGGAAATCTGTATATTCTGTTATATCCAGGATGAGAAATTCAAGAAGAGGGAATGAAAAAACCAAACCAAACCAAAACACAGTACATTTGCTTTGTTTTAAACATATCCAGAATCAAAGTCATGTGTTCTGATTAAACTCTCTCCTGAATTAAATAATTTGTTAATAAAGATACCCAGGAGCTGTTTGGATTTCTTCTTCCATTGCAAATCCTTGAAAAATTCCCTTTATGTAGAAGGTATGTTTTCAAGAAATGCAAGTCAAATCTCTGTGGACAGAAACCTAAAAGAAGCTGCTACATCACAAAAAGCTGCATCCAGGGGTAAGCCTGCAAGCACAAATAAATGCCAACACTTCCTTGAATAGCATCAGCTTTCCAGTGTTGTCAGCTGTGTGTTTGCCAGGCTTTTGACACGTCTTTCAGCAAAACTGGAGTTCCAAATGCAAAGTGAACCACTCAGGAAGGTTACATGTGCTTCTCTCCAATGGGGCTAAGGGTCACAAATCAATGAACAGATTGAAATGAAGCACACAGAGCAAGATTTCAATGTGCAATGAAGACAATTTGTTAAGTACTGTTCTCTGCTTCATATCATTCATTTCCTTCAGATCAGTGTTTTGATAATTCATAAGACAAGAAGCTGTACTCAGCATTAATATGTAGAGAATTCCACGGGGCAATTAATTTAAAAGGCAAAGCTGCAAAGGAGTCATAAATTAAGGATTTATTCTGTTAAAATATAACATCAGAAGGTATCACAAACTAGACAGGAGACTTCTCATCTGGAAGCACACTCTATGTGGCCAGTGCAATTGACTCTGTCAGGTGAGACATTTCTGGAAATATGGACAAACTGACTTTCCCACAGAGATCTTACAGATCTTTCGGCTTTGCTCACAGCTCAAAGGTCAGGAGTAGAAACAAGAAGAGGTTTGTCCCCACAAGACACTGGACATGGAACAAGGAGATTATTCTCTCTAGCCCACCTGTACCGTGAGTTTTGGTAAGATTTTCACTGAGGCTCAGCTTTATCAGGAGCTATCAGTTCTGGCTAGCTTGACAAGGTTGGAAAGGCAAAGAATCCTGGATAAACTCCTCAACTTTTTTATTGCTTTTCCAGAGCTTAGTTTAGTTGTATCAATCTCAGTACGAATTCTGCATACAATGTTCAGAATTGTCTCTTTCCTTGCATCTAACCAAACCTGAACCTCGACTCTGAATAAAAGTGCTCTTTTTTTTTTGAAAATCAAGAGGTAAAACTTGTCTGTTCTTTTGTTGCCTCACTTTCATACCACTTAAATTACCCACACCTTGTTTATTCATTTAAATTGCACAGCAGTTAAAGCAAATAAATAATTTTAAATCCAGAAATAGAGCAACCATCTTGAGACAATGAAATATCAAAAATGTGATGAGATCATTGATTAAAATGTTCCCTTCAGTAAACAGTAAATAAATGACAGCATGAATTCCCATTTGGCTCAGGAAATGAAGCCAGAACAACTCACTTCAACAGGTGCCAAAGAGTCATTGATTATGAGGGATCAAAATCTTTGCTAGCTCACTAATATCAAAGCAGAGAGATTAATCATGGACTGCAATTCAGAGAAAACTGTTGCAGGACCCATCACTGCTTTTGATCTATGAAGGTTAGGTTTACCTTTGGCAGATCCCAGTGATGAGGCTCACTGAACAGCCTGGACACAGCCATGTCCACTGCAGTTTTACTAAAACCCCTCCAAGAATCCTACTAATTCCATAAAACTTTTAAATGCTTTTGGGAATACTAAGTACTTTTCAATCTTTGTTTATCCTGATTCAGTTGTTGTGAGAGGTAGTCAATCACTGAAGAAGCTCTTAGCTGAAGAGCCTTGCAATATATTCTGTGCACCAAGGTGCATTTTTCATCTGGCATACACAACCCTTCTCTCACATCAGCAGCATGCTTAGTCTTTGTTACTGATAATTTTCTACTGGAATAGGAAATACCTTAAAAATACTTACTCTCTTTGGCAAGAAATAAAAGATAAAGCACAGCTAGTGCTCAATAGGGTTACTTGGAAAAGAATTTGCTGTAGGTAACAACATAGTTAAGCAAGTGGAAGTAGGCAAGAGATTCTGTAACTTCCCTTTCCAGAAGCAGACCAAAACCTTAATCATGAAGTCAGTATTAAAATTCTGTTCTCAACTGGAACAATGTTTCTTATTTTTAATAAGTAATTTACAGTAGATACTGTCATACAAACACTGAACCTACAAGAATATTATGGGGTATTTTTAATGCTCTTTTTAAGAGGAACTCAACCAGCCTTTGTAATGAAACTAAAAATGAAGATTTACCAAGGTCATACTCTTATGCTCTTGATGAAATCATGCAGAACTTTGCAGAACTCCATCCAAATTTCCTTGCACCTCTCAGTGACAAATCTTCAGCACACTCTGGGGAAATTATTCCTTTTGGTGCTTCTATACTAAGTAGAGGGTACAACTCCTCAACAGGAGATTGGCTGTAATTGCACATCTAACACCAGACAGCCCTAACTCTCAGTAGGATTTTCAGAGAGAGACTATTGGCTTACTGTCCTTGTGTGTCAAACCAACAACCTGTAAATCATATGACAAAGTATATGGGGAGTTAATTTCTGAGGCCAGACAGGGGGATAAAGAATAAAGATGCACCTAAAAAAGATTGAGACCCAAATTATTGATTTCCTGAGGCAAAATTATTAAAGATTTTTTTTTCTCATACTTTACAGTTGAACCTCAGATTTCTCTCCTGCAGAAAAGCTTTCTGTTGGCTAGCATAAAACCAAGTAATCCGAAAGTTAGTTTCTTCTGTTAAAACCATGAAACTCAGATTTAACTTTTCATGGCAGTGCACTTTAGGTTTTTGGAATTTGTCCATAGTGAAAACATGCAAAAAAAATCTGAGACTAATGTAAGGATATAAAGTGCATTTACTGAAGAAAAAGCAGAATAAAGAACACACAATGTATTTAGCATGCCAAAATTTAAATGCATTTTATTGGTAGAAGTTGTTTTGTGAAACAAAACTAAATTTATGCTTAGCAGAAATTCTACTTAGAAGGTTAAAAGTTCTCAATACTTCTTTATTCTAGAAGAAATTAAAGAACTTCCAAAATACAGTATCATAAGCCTTATTACAGCATTGGCTGCCTTGAGCTGTCCCCTATATTTTACGATCAAGCTATAAATTTTCCTCTTGACAGATTGATAACTTTGGTGTTGCTGCTTACAAGCTCTAAATGTGAACCAAACCTTTGGGGGTGCGAGGTGTGGTGTAGTGTGCATAAAGAAATCTCTGGTATTTCATTGTAATATCACCCAGTTTTCTCCTGTTATGTTGTAAAAGCATCTGTTCTCAGTGCTACTGCATGGAGACATGGAAAAAATACCAAGAAGATGAAATGAAGGTGAGCAATGAGAGAGAGGATCACCTGCTCAGAAATGCTCAGTGTTGGTCTCATTCTTGCATTTAAGAAAATAAAATAAATAAAAGAAAATAAATGAAAATACAATAAAACCAAATTAAATTAAAATTAAAATTAAATACATAAAAATAAAAAAATAAAATAAATTCAAACAAAATAAAATAAAGATAAACTAAAATAAAAGAAAGCATAATATAAATAAAATATTTTTAATATTTAATATTAGTTATTTGTATGTAATTTTAATTAATTGTATTTTATTAAATTTTGGTGGTTTCATTTTAATTTAATATCTTCTATCTGAAAAGTAGCCTTACTTTTCCTTTTAGAATACTTTCAAATTAATTTGCAGTCTTTATTTTGCTTTTATCATCAATACATTCTTCTCAGCTAAAGACAACATGAATTTTTCCTTGCACCATATCTTCTTATATCCACTTGCTCCATTAATTATTAAAAGTGGCAGAAGGAAAAATCTGAAATTTTAATCCACATGTTTGTTGTCACGAGGATAATTTCTAAGGTCACAAGACACCGAGGAGGATCTGTTTCCAAAGGCCTGCTATGCTGGTTGAGGTTCAAGAGGAAGGCAGTTGTTATTCTCAGAGCCGTCTGACAAGAGCTGTTGGCTACAAACAAACCTCAATATTGCCATTGACTACAACATGGAAGATGTAGAAGAAGATGCTCTTCTACTGAGGAAAAGGACAAGTGCTAAAACTGACAGCAAAAACATGACATGTGTGTTTCCTTCAGCTGAGTATTTTGTATCCAGCCCCCTCTGTTGTCCAAAAGCTGGGCTATTTTAAAAAGTGAACAGCAAGAGCCCTGTGTTTACAGTGTGGTACTTCTGAAATCTCTATTTCACGTGGACTAATTGATGGCTCTGCAGATAGTGAGTGTGGATCAATACCAACCAGCTGTTATCAGTTAATAAAAGACCTCCTGTGACCCTACTTTAATACAAATGAATAAAGAAATCCTTGCCTAAAGAAGTTACATTTTCTGCTTTTAGTGTTGTTGTGGCACTTTGAGCCTTCTCAGGATATAGAAATCTGGACAGGGGCAAAACCTGTTGTTAAAAGCTACAAGAGCTTTTCATACTGATTATGGACATTCTGACTTGAATAAAACAGTGTTTGTATCAAGTATTATATCTTATTTTACATGAGGAAAAGTACTTACAACACATGTAATACTTTAGTAAAACAGTTTTGGTTTTTTTTTTGAGGAACTAAACAATTTTTTCTCTTGAAGTGACAATTAGCATCAGCTGGAAAAAGGAGACATGGAGTTACACTGTTGATGTTGAGCTGTGCTGCACCGTGCACATTTTACACTTGCAAACTTCCCCAAATCCCTCTATAAACACAAAAATTCTGACAAGCCCCCATGAGAAGCATGAAGTTTCCTGCACCATGTTCAGATTCTGGTGAGTCTTTCTAGCAAGGATCTGCTCTATCATGATCTGACCATCCTCCGTCTTCTGATTTAACCAAAAAGAGTTGCAGACATTTTGGTAATTAATTTTATTTGCTGGGGAGAAATGCACGTCGTAAGCAATAACTGCACAGAAAATAATGTATCAAATGTTTGTTTCAATCATAATGCTCATTTACCCCTTTTTTTCTGTCTTCTGAATGTAGATTAGCTCTTGATCTCAAGTTCAGTCTCATCAACGTATTTATTTATTTATTTATTTTGGCCATTGGGCAGAACTGTGGCTTGGTGATGCTGTCCCAAAATATAAATACAAGCATAATTCTGTCATTTGATCCAGTGCCCAGTGTTCTATGAATTAAATTAATTACTTTTGCTTTTTAATTTTTCTAATGTAAGTAGGATCCCAAGACAAGAATTATTATTTTTATGAGATTGTTTTGAACATAGAATGGTCATGTTCTCAAAAGGTGCATTACTTTACAGATTCTCCAAGGGGCAGTATGGGAATATTTTAGGTGAATTTTGAATGTCTTCATTGTTTTCAGCTTCTTTTGCTTATTTAAGTCATATCAGGTCAGGATTTCATACTTCCCACTGGCCACAAGTGTATTTTAAAGGCAGTAATACACCCAGCTACATCAAAAAGTCCTACTTCCAGTGCTCTGACTCTACCACCTCCCTGGGCAGTCCATTCCAATATCTAGTCACCTCTTTGAAGAAATTTTTCCTAAAATTAAAGGCCAGTAACACAAGCAAGTCTTTTGGAGAAAAATACTGAATATAACAAATAAGCACAAGCTAATTTTTTTCTTTGATTTGTGAGAACATCACCAGTAGAAAAATCCTGTTACTTCTGCTGGAGTTGTCTTCTGCATCCTAGCTGCAAGTACCTAGGAATTACAGGAGAGAGAGAGAAACTGAGATTTTTTTTTTGTTTAAATCAAACAGACTTCTTATAGTAAAGCAATAAAAATTTAGGAGAGGCTTAAATGAGATCCAAAACTGAAGCAAGTCAGCACTGTTCCTAATAATAATGGAAGTGCTAAGGGTCACATTACTTTTTCGGGAACATAGTCTCATTTTTGAGGACAAAAAGCACATCTTTTTGGCCTTAAACTTTTCAGCTCAGCTTTTGTACTTGTACCAGGACTTCCAGACCAAGCACTTCAGGACTCTGTGTGCAGCACCCTAATCATCTCTTGAACTAAAAAACCTTAAGCCCAAGAACTCTTCCAGCCGCAACTTTATTTATCTAGTCCTTTGCTATTATTAGGCCCTTTATGTAAAAGCTGAATCATGCACAATTCCTTTGCGTATGGGAACATGCAAATTTGCTTGTCTTTCTGCAGTATTTGAGGTGGAAATGTCCAGGTATGAGCCAGTTGGGCTTATTTGATAGTCACATCAGCAGAGGATTTCTGCATTAGGTGCACATCCAGCTTTGGAATAATCAGGAAGGAGCTCTGCTCAGTCACATCATGGTAGGGACCTGCAGTACAAGGGTGTAGGGGAAGTATCACTGAAAAGCTGCTGCATTTATTACCTAGAAAAAAAAAATCAATTATCTGTTCTGAGGTAACAACAGTCTCCTGGAAAGATGAGAGGGAAATAGCAGCAAAAGAGGATTAATGGAGCAGTTAGTGTGGTATTGATTAGGCCTCTGGCTTGTGGGGCTCGTTCTGGATTTGGCTAAAAGTCAACTTTACCCAAATAATGACTGAATAGATTTTTTGCTGTGATAAGAGGACCAAATCCTGCATGCAAAAGTAGTAGACAAGTGAGTGGAGTGGCTGCAATGTTTTATGTAGCTGACATTCTCCCAGAATATTAGTTTTATGCAGAATAATAAGGCCTGCAACTGCATAAAATTTTCATGATATTTTCCCCACCTTTTTCCACCATTAACACAAACCACACTGGAGGTAAACACCTTTTTTATTAGACAAATGCTAAGAGTGGAAACTACCAGAAAAAAATAATTCTGAATAAAAGGTATATGACATTTTCGCAGACAGAGAGAACACCTGAGTATCTGGTATTCTGCTTTCAAAAAAAGGCTTCAGGTTGTTTGTGGTTTTGCAGAGCAGAAAGGAAATCCACTTCTAGAACTAGATTTGACATTGGTTTATAAACTGTGGGAATTGAGATAATTTTCAATGGAGTGGGTCTTCATGAAGGTATAAACTAAGCTGTGGCAGTGGACTTTTCTCAAAAGAGCAGGGCTTTTCTATTTTTTCTCACTAGGAATGTTACTGTGTTAATAATGTTAATAATCTCTGATGTTAATTAATATAGTCATTTAAGACCTGGGAATGGCGTAAGAAATAAGCAGGAGGAACATTAATGCAAAACAAAGGAAACTAGCTAAAAGTAATTAAAACAAGGTAAAATGTTATAAGGCTAAACATGCCACCTGACATGACAGGTGAAAGCAAGAGTTAATAATTAAAAAAAATATATTCACTATAAATTTGATGCCCAAAATATGGGGATTTTTAAAACTTTTTTTCACTCTTCATTTCTCATCATTAGAAGAAAAATCATTAAGAGTGATATAACAGCAGCAACAGAGGAAGTGACAAAATTCAAAATCAGACACTTGATTTCTGTCCTGTTCAAATAGTTACCATGGAGTGAAAAATTGGAAAAAAATCTGTAGCAAGAGGTGAAAATACTACAAAAGAGGGATATATTCATAAATCAGTAGGCTACAGTAGCATATTCTAATTCTAGTGTGGAATAGACTGTTTGCATGAAAAATATGTAGATTTAAAATGCAATAAAAAAGACCAACAAAAGAAATCAATAATGATACATTTTATTTCAAGCAGTCATAACAGCAGTGCCACATCCATCAGTCATATTTTCCTAGGCCCTGTGTATAATAATCCCCCTGATCCCTATATAATTGCCAGCTTCACCTTTTGAATTATCAGCAGCTCTCACAGCTTATTGCTCCGTACTTTCTTAATAAGCACCCGCAATCAATAATCTTCCTACTGAGTAAGCAGCAACCAGCCAGCCAAACACGGGGTGTAAATGTTTCAGAAGTGATCATTACAGGGATTTGAATGACAAGGTGACTGTGCTAATGCAATAGGCACAAAGTAAAGACATAATTTGGAAAATCCGCTTACCGGAACGTGTAGGTGTCTTGCCATGGCAAAATACTCGCTCTGCAGAGGAGAATATTTACCCTTGAAAATGAAACCTCAGATCCTCCTGGAGGGCATTATTTTTCCTGAGATGGCAGTCACCATTACCAGACTTTCGTACCTCACCATCAAAACAAACCATCCAGCTTGTCTGCAGCCAACCTCTTTTCACTTGGAAATGCAACTGCTCAGTGTTTCACACAAACTCTGCAATGATTGATAACAGGGATTTGCATGCAAATTTGAGAAAGTGTCACTTTGATGACAATGGTTTACATAATAATGCGCATAACAAGGGCCTTCGAATTTTTTTTCTGCTACAACTCACTCGCTAAACACCAACACAGAAAACATCCACCTATGTTAGAGAATTATTTCTTAAATTTGACAAAGAGAGCAAAGAAACATTGATCCAAACTCACATAAATTATATAGAACTTTGAACAGAGACAGTTTTTCCAGAGTGCTCAGTAGTCTCATTGAACACATTTCCAAAGGAACTCAACTCCAACTTAGGAAAGTTGAGTTTTAGTCAACAAAACAAAGGATAAAAGTTTTCAAAATATTCTGATGAACAAAGTGGTAATTTTCTTTCATTCTTTATATGGCTGCAGGCACCGGGCTCTTAAAAACCCATCTATTTAGGCACATGGATGAGTTCCATAGGAAACACTCAGAACTTCTGAAAACATTTTATTTAAATGCCTAAATAAATGTTTATTTTGTTATGCAGTCTGAAGACTCCTTGGGACAGTGGGTGAATTGTGGTGACTTACGGTGGCAAAATGTTTTCCTTCAGAAGTAATAAGAATATCTTATTAAACTTAGTCATTCTCACCATATACCTACATCCTTGATCTTCAGAGATGACAGTGCATAGGGAGATGAAAATCCTGGCAATTTATTAAAATTTACAAGACATAGCAAGAAAAATATATGTATCCCAATTTTTAATATTTGAACTCACAAAAGGCTTGTGGTAAATCCAGAGTTTGATCAACAGCATGACAGAAACTGATATGGAAAGTACTATCAAAATAGAAAGAGAGTTTTACCTTTATTATATTAACAATGAGTGAGCATTTGTCTTTGTTGACAGGTGGTTTATTTAAATGTTTTTTCTTGATCATTTTTTAATGTGCTATTGATTTTTTAAACTGGCTTGTAAGATATCTGAAATAAAAATATAAGGCATATTCCTTTCATAATGAAAGCTAAACTAAACTGTAGGCAAGAAGAAAATGAAAAAAAATTAAAATCCACAGTGGCCTGTTCTTCAATAAACCCACAGTACCAAGACTCCAAACAACTGCTTAATTCCTGACAATCCTGTTTGCAGATAAATCAGGGTTCAGTGACTGTTTACTTTATTTTGTTTCTTTTTATTTTCTCTGAAGTTTTATTCTGCAAAGGCCTCGTAGTATTTACTGATTTTTGTTTTTCTTTAAGCGGTGAACAACTAGTGAGCTTTCCCTATGAAGGACCTGCTGAAACATAGCTAAAAGTCCTGCAAAGTACCCAGACTTCTAAATTAGCAACAAAAATTCATTGCTGGCATTCTGACATGCACATTACCACAAAAACCCAGTATAAAGACCTTTAGGCAAGACTGCTGGTGAGCCATTAGATGAGATGATGATGATGATGATGATGATGATGATGATGATAGGAAGCTGATCATTAAACAGCATACTCTTAAGGGACCACTTCTGCCACATTAATTTGCCTGTGTTTCTGACTTAGAGCTTTATATATTGCCCAGCACAGCAGCACCATCCGAGTGCTACTGTCTCTCTGTAGACCCAGCAAGGTCTGCAGTGTATTGCCTGGCCTATCTATTTTTTAAGGGAGAAAAATGCATTAGAGATATTTTGCACATTATTTCTCACTGGTTTTTGTCTGTTGGTAGGACAGTGATGTACAGGAGAGTTAGATGCTTCTTAATTTCATGTACTTCAGTGAATTGCTTGGGGATTGAAGTGTCACACACTGTGTGAATATGAACACGAGGGTATGGCCTGCAAAAGTAGGTTTGTGCCTTTAAGAGTGTTTTAAAGGAAAGAGGAAGCTCTGTGTTTGTAGCTAGAGCAGGAATAGTCTCCACTGTTTTTCAGGGATATCTTCAGGTTCATCTCTCCTTTCTGACCTAAACAGCACAAAAAACCTTACCTGTTGTGAAAGAATATCATGGACACTATCTGTTGACCTAAAGAACTATAGGCTTTCCAGTCCTCTCTCTTTCTTTTCACCAGAAAATAGCTATTGACAGAGAAACTCCTAAATTACCCTTACTTTTTCATCCCCTCCTCCTAAGTGATGCTAAGAAACCTCCTCATGTTCCTCACTCCCTCATTGATTTCTCTGCTTCAGAAAGATGGGAACATCCTGCAGTTTCCCAGGACTTCAGAACCACCATTGTGCTCCTGGCAGGGACTACCAGGAGTCCTGTCAAGAAAGGTCAAAGACATTTATCAGTTCTAGAGACTCTCAGGCTCTGATCCAAAGCTCTCAATTATTCCACAGAGTCTTTTAACATCCCTTGAGAAAATTTAGATATTTCTCATGCCACTCATGAGTGGGAAAGCTTCTACTGGTGACAACAGGCCCCAACAGAACCACCAGCCATGGACTGGCTGAAAATTAATCTCCGTACATTTAAACCAAAAGGTCTGCCTTGCTGTCCTTATAAGCACAGTCTTGAACACCTGGACCCACAACTGAATCTTCTAAGGCTTCTGCTACAAATTGTGTAAGCAATTCAGCCTCATAATCCATCAGAAGTGGGTGGACCAAGTGCACAAGTGCCTCGGATCAGCAGCAATAGCCAGTGTGACTGTACGTAGAGCTTTGTCACTGCTCAGGTATGCTCATATGGCCACTTAACAGCTGGCCTTTTGAGGTAAGCATGCAGACAGGTACCACAGGCATCCCAGAGCTTTCAATAGACAGTTTAAATAAGTTTGAATAGAAAGGTTGGAAAGGAATAATGAAAAAGCTGTTTGGTTAGCGATCCATAGTCGCCAGTTCATCAATTAATAAAAACAAAATTAATTGCTAACTTTGAAATTACCTCATCTATTTTCAAAAGAAGCTGACAGCTTGATGTATTAAAATAAGAATGATCACTTATTGTAAACAAATTTCAGTTTACCTCCCCCCACAGCTCTTTAATTTCAAGAAGGATGGTGCACCTCCTTTTTGTGTCTGCTGGACAACCTTCAGCTCTGCATTAGCTAATTAATTCAAAGAAGGAAGAATGTCTTTTCCACAGAATCATCAGTATAGCTAATATTATTTATATCTAACCATAAATAATAAAGGAGAAAATATCTTTGAGTTCCTGGGGATGCTGCTCTCACTTTAACCCTATATCAATCCTTGGGGGATTAAGAAAGCATGCGCCACCCTTGGTAACAAGAGCACCTCTGTAGCATTGAGGTGGAGCTAATAAAGCATGGTTTCAGAAACAGGAGCAGGCATACAAAATAAGGGAAGGAAAGGAAGGAAATGCTGTGCAAACCTATATAAGGACACGGCACAAAGTGCATTATTCTAATTTAAAATGAGGGGGCTGAGAAGGTAAGTTGTCAAGGAATAGAAGTATTGATGAAGGTTTGAAAAAAAGAAAATAGGAGGAAGTAGTATAGATAAATAAAACCACTGAACGAGCAACACTTGTTGATATACGAAAGGAGAGGCTTTCTTCAGTCTATGGTGACAGCTTCATGAAGAACTTTTCATAAACTTGAAAAGATGACTGCAGCAGGTCTGTTCTGAAAGGATGCCGCAGGACTTCACAGGAAAGCACAGAAAGCCAAGGCAGAAATGTTGAACAGCAGGAAGAGTGAGGAGAAAGCAGCCCAGAGTTGAAAGCTCCCCTCTGTTTGCACAGGGGTGTTAACTCTGAATTGTGAGAATATTTTAAGTAGCAGACAATGTGATCCCTGAGGAAGTCAGGATGCTGCATTGGAAAGCACAGTGCACTGATTCATGAAAAAGCAGGACTGATGTTAAACTTAAGCTAAAGTTTCAACCATTAAAAGGCTTTAAGTGCCTACCTTTAATCTTCTAAATGTGCACACACACACGTTACTGAACTATATGTCTGGAATACTGTCATGTGAAGCACACTATTTCCCAACAAATGGACATGATGGAGTTTTATTTAGATAAAATGGCAGTGTATACCAGGGCTGGCAAACATTTTTCTTCTTTCAAAAGTTCTAGCTGTAAGTGCAGGTTGGTTTGTCGGGACTTATATTTTGTTTGTTGTTTTAATTGTTTTTTTCATTCCCTTATCATTTTCTTTTTATTAATTTTTTTCATTACCCTTAAGCAGTTTTGAAAGCACAGCTGAAATTCTGAATCATGTGTACTGTTTGTGTATTTCATTTTAAGCACTAAATTTAATTTCTCTTCCATTATTCCAGGAAATCCCCTGTATCTTCATATCTCAGGGAGTTTAATGTTTTCTATGTTTCTGATATCTGCTTATTTAAGTATTTGAATAATTATTCAAGGATTTGAATACTTAAATGCATTATGAGTAAATTAGACTATGCCATAGTAAAGTCTTAGTCTACTGATTCACGTGTGGATTTCTACCATAGAGTAAATAAAATATTCTTCTTTATGAAAATCATGGTTGAAAACAAACACACAAAAAATCTACCTGCAAAATCTCCTAATATTGTAAAACTTCAAAATAGGTGTCATCAAGCTGCTGTACTGTGGACAGGTTCTCTTGTCCCTTCAGCATGGCACTACAATAATTATGATCTCAGTCTTAAAAAAAATACCAAAGAAGTAAACTAAACAAAAAATCCCCAAACAAGGAAACAAGCAACCAAACAAAAAAAAACTCTAAATGTAAGCTGTTCCAGTCCTGAGTCAGCTCACACATTCATGGATGACTGAAAACAGCACTTAAATCATCTTTTTACTATAGAATAGAATTTCTTTTTGCCCCATTCCTTTATTTATCTCATGTGTTATTCCAAACTCACCAGCACTGGCTTATGCCACTGAAGTCAGCCCAGACAGACAAGAATAGTGTCCATGTCAGGTCACAGTTGGATCCTTTATTCCCACTTTACTTTTTCCAGTCCTGCTGAAAAGTAGTGCTGTGGTTACTCCATTCCACACTATTACAGTCCCAACTCTCATGTCTCACAATAGATTGAGCAGAAATTCTGGCAGCAATTTCTGTTACTTTTTTCTCAAATCTCCAACTCTTAAAGTCCTGCAAGAGAAGGCACTACAAGTTGTGGCATGAAGCTTTAGGACAGCAGCAGCTCAGAGAAAGACATGGACTTACTGAACAGAATACACAAAAATGATTAGGTTATCTCTCCTATGAGGAAAATCTGAAATAGATTTTTTTGTGGAAAAGGAAACTTTTGGGGGAATTATTATTAATGGTTGACTATGGATCGCTAACCAATGATATAATGATTAATCTTATTAAATCTCATTAAATGTTACTAACCTTATTAACTGATTAATCTGACTAAATCTAGATAAAAGCTGAAGGCAAGATATAAAGATGACACAGCCAGGCTCTTTTCAGTGGTTCTCAGTGACAGGATCAAAAATGATGGTCACAAACAGAAACACAAGAGGTTACCTCTGAACATCAATAAACACTTTTTCCCTCTGGGGGTGGTGACCAAGCAAACAGCAGCTTACAGTGTACCACAACTTCTTTTCTGTGTTCTTTCTGTGGAAATAGCAGCACTCTAAAGTCCTGAGATATCTGAATCATAAATCAAGCTAGAGGTTGCTCAGAAATCTCTCTCCCCAACCTCATCCCCAAATCTCAGTTCCCAAGTAAATATGCATTAAACTCTGGCTTGTGATATTTGATAGATTGATGTGAATCCTGACAGTTATATTAAAGATAGAAGAAAGGAAGGCAATTAGTTATCAAGCATTGAAAACTGACACAAATGTAGCATAAACTGGCAAAAGTTAATTCTGGAGAGAGGAAAACAGTGCCCCTGGTTTTCTAATCCTCTTTTCGCCATTCACAGGTTTTATTGTTGGCCAAGAAAAGAGGAAGGAGGGAAGCACAAAGACAGGCCACTGGAAGTCAGGAAATGAAGAGAGAAGAGATAAAACTGAAGCGCAGAAATCACAAGCCTCACTTTCAGCATCTCAAGTTCAGAGTCAAAGACACTTTCCACTCTATCACAACACTTCGCAGGTTTAACTTTTTCCATTAACCCTTACATTGGCTTGCGTAACAAAAGTGATAGCGGTGCAAAAGCTATTGTGGTCCTAACTTGAACTGCAGTCAGCTTGTGGCAACCTGTTTACCTCTGATTAAAATGGCAAAGTTCTGACCGTTGTCCTTACTGTCCTTCAGGTTTAAAATGTCCTGTGTCACTGGCATGCTCTAAGGATAAGCATATGAAAGCATATGAAAGGTCATTAAATACTCAGATTCTACCATTATAAAGAAAAAACTAGATTTGCAGGCATCATATTCTGTCTTCTGTTGTACTTTTTTTTAGTAGGGATAGTGTTAATTTTCTTCATAGTACCTTTAAAGGGGCCATGTGTTGGATTTTTTTGCTTTGCTTGTGTGTACAACTTTCGCTTTACCTAGTAAACTGCACCTCAAACCATTTTTTACACTTTTTCCATTCTGATCCTCTCCTCTATCTCCCTGTGGAGGAGAGGCTGAACTAGCATCTATGTGAGGCCAAACTGCCTGCTGGGGTTAAATCACAATCAAAAGCAATTATGTAATCTTTTTCAATTAGGTATTGATGTACTGCCAATAAATAAAAAAAACTGCTCTTGACCATGGACTGTAATTTTTTCTGATTTCATATGGCTTGATTAATTAAATTAGCATTGCAATTTGCATTTGTTGGATACAGTCGGTTCCAAAGTCCTGCCAGAAGGAAAAATAGTTGCAAGTTGTACCTCTCACAGTAGGGAAAGCAAAGATTTCTTATTTTTATTTCACCTTGACCCAGTGTGAGCAGCATTCCCCAGCAAGCCTACCGTTACAGCAAGGTTTAGAGGTGACAAGACATTAGCAGTTGCAAATTCTATCCAAAAGGCACTTAGCACTTTCTGCACAAATCTGGCTGTGTTCTTCCTTCACTTGCATCCTGCAATAAAATTCCCTGAAATCAATGGAAAGGCTTCTTCCTGTATTCTGAAATGTATCTTCCAGTCAGCTGAAATCTATTCATAGAAGATCTATTACATTTTGTGAGCTTCCCTAAAAGTCCCTGCAACCGTGGAAACCTCTTTGCCCTAGAACTTTAAAATTGTCTGCTGCATTGTAAGAAAACCAAATGTGTGAATGCTTCCATATCATTGCAGTATCTCAATATCCATTCATCATCTGGCATTCTCTCCTGGAAAAAAAGACTTCAAGGAACTCACACTGTGTCCCCCAGCTAGGCCAAGGAGGCCCTGCAACCCCACAAAGCATAAGATTCATTTATGCCTTGTAGCCTGTTGGCAGCTTCAAGGCACTAATAGGGAATAGTGTTTGTTAGCAGGGTCCAGGGGAGCCCAGCTGTGGGTACCTTCCCTACTGCTGCAGAATTGTAATGGCTTTGATGGCAGGAAAGTCAGTAATATCACCAGCAGCCAGTTCAGAACACCAGAGCCATTTCAGAACCAGCACACTCTGATTTTGCACTACGTTTGCCTTACTGTTAATTGTAGTCTCAATCTGAGTGCGGGGTGAGAAGTGACTTTCAAAGCCTCTGCCCAGCACGCTCATGTCTCTGCTTCAGACTTGTCTATTTGTTGTGCAAATTGTTCTCTTTCCCAATATTTTTAGAGTTCTCTCAGCCAGTGCATCTGAGCACTCTGTAACCTGTAATGTGTTTACCCTCACAGCACCCCTGAGGGCAGTAGAGTGCAATTATCCCCATTTTACTGATGGAAAACTGCAGTATAAAACAGATTAAGCCATTCACACGAGGATCAAGAGCTCTTTGCTCTACTTATTGTGAGCAGGTCATCTTGCTGCTAGTTTTCCATTTGGCCTGAATCCCAGTCAGCAGTTGAGCATCACATCCAGGCGACAAAACTCTGCTCCAGGAAATCACCATGAAGCCCCAAACCTTAATAAAACAATGATGGTATAAGTAAAAGCTTTCTTTTGGGAATACTTCGAGCCCATGAATGCCACAGAAGACAGTACCAATTGCAACTCAGTCTCTCAACCATAGCAAAGACACTGTGCATGAGCTGTCCTAGGGCATGAAGTTGCTGTCCTCCCCTCCTTCCCCAGCACCCACTGCTGGCCCCTGGTTCCAAGAGGGCACAGCTCTGGCGCTGGTTATGGGATTGACTTGCTCCAAGCAGAAAACACTCATTACTGAGAGCAAACAGCAGTGACCTAGTCATCACACACAGACCTGGATGAAGCAGGAGACACCACGGAGCTGCTCCCTGGTCTGTCAGAGCTATGAACTGTATATATTGGGGATATAAATTAAATCTTATGCTGGAAGGATAACATCCATCACACATGAACAACCAGGAATCAGTGTCATATGGGGTACACATTCTGCTCTAGTATTTCCCTCTAAAGCATCTGTTATGGACCTTTGGGAAAGTTTGCCTTTCTAGAAAGTTTAGTGCTGAGCCATTTTAACAGTTTTGGAATTTGTTCTGCTTGCTATGAACATTTTGATTTGAACTCTCTGTAAGACCACCAAGAAGAACCTCATGGATCAGGAACCAGAGAAAAAGGAAAAGCGGATTTTCTGCTGAGGAGTGACTAAATAGTAAATTGTCCAGAAGCAGAACACATACTTATTAGTTTTATTTATCAGTACCATGGACAGAAGAATAAAATATTATTTCAAAGCAAAGACAATCTTATTTTTCATTGGGTTTTGGTATTTTTTTTCTTTTTCTCTCTCTTATTTTCTCTTTTAACTTAGTTCTGCTTAGCACAAAGACAGGAACCTGTGAATGATTTTTGTTGCTGGTCTAAATCAACGAAGAAAGGACAGTTTAGATGTGTTAGTAAAATCTTCATCTCAGTCTGCTTCGGTGCATAATTATAATAGGAGTTGTGACACTGTTTATATCATAGAGAATAAATTTTGCTTTCACATCTCAGACATTTCACGTTGTAAATCTTTTCTCACTGTAAATCCCTTCACAGCTTGCTTTGTGTCCTGGTCTCAGTCACTCAAGATCTGCCATTCTGGGTTAGACCATGGTATCACTGTGTGACAAACACTGGGAAAGGGGTTTGTTGTTAGCACTCACTGTACAGAAAAAAAAAGGGTGGAAAAAAAAAGAAGGCAGGTTTTTACCCTTCCAAACCATGTATCACCATCTTGCATAAAGGACAGGAATTATTTTTATGAAAGAAAGTATCTGTGGCCCACAACCTTATTCTCATTCCCTTTCCTCCCTCTGTTCGCTTTCATCACTTCCCCTCTTTCTTGACAACAATTTAACATCTAGAAATAGTAAACTGTATTACAAAGACTGTTACAGATGTGAGGCGTGTATGGTCTTGCTGCAGTAAGATTGTCTTAGAAGTCATGAAACATTTCCCACCCTTTCCAGAAAGGAAAATTTGTAATCAAGGTTAAAGACTAAGTTTGAGCTTAAGTGCTTTCCTCAATAAGGTAGATTTATAAAGTACCCAATTGCTTCCCTAGTTCAATGTATTTAATGACAGTAACTTCTGCATATCCACTCTAAAAAATACTCAGACAAGAGTTTTCCTGTGAAATTCACCTCATTCTTTTGGTTGGCATCAAATTCTGCCCCTGATAAAGAGCTGATTCCTTTTCCTTTGGGAATTGCACAGATCAGTATTTGCTGTATGAGTTTCTTGCCATCAAGCTGGCAGCAAATATTCTAGTTAACTGTACTGAAGCACAATTAGGTTTCAGACACGCTCCAATGCTATTCTTTTTTTTTCAGATCAATGATCAAACGTGATAAAATGAGTTGAAAGGCAGCACATCCAAGTCTTTTTCTCTAACTCAAGATTGGCATCTATTCCTTTGCCCTGCTGCAAACTAATGTACAGCAAGTTTGGGTTTTTTTGGTGGTCATTATTACTGTTACAATTGCTACTTCAATAAGCATAGGAATGACCTTTCCCTCATTCCCCCATTCATACAAAACCTTTTTTTCTGCAAAGAGTCTCCTTCATTTCTTTATGTGTTACAGTGGCAGCTCTTGATGATCTTTCTGTTCCGTGAGGAATTGTAATAATGCCTGTACTTCTCTGTCAGTATGACAAACATCCTGATTTGCTTCTTAAGAGGTATTTTTGTGATTATTTAGGACCTTGCCCAAGGCTTTTGTGTTTTGCATCACTGAGAGAAAGGGGAAATATGTGTGCGAGTTCATACATGTATCCAAGTGGAGAGCTGTACCCCTCTGTTTTAACCTCCAGTACCACAGAACTATTTAATATAAAACTAATTTCTGACCTTTGGTGCATCTCTACTTAAAAACATGAACATCTACTGCTATTTTGTGCCAGCAGCTGCTCGTCTTCTCTTAACTATTTTTGCATTGCAAAATTAGACCATTAGAGGCATTTGTAATCATTAGACTTGATGCTAATTTAAATCTCAGTTTCTGTAACAGTCCAAGGAGCTGCAGAAGGAACAAATTAATCAGCAACGTCACAAGCAAATGTGCAAAAACAGAAAATCTGAAATAAAACACAACACTGAAAATGAATGTACACACTATCAGGGGTTAAGCCATGAACTGAACAAGGAAGTAGAACTGGAAACCACAGGGTACTAAAGGTGACATTTCTCATACCTTCAGATATGTACTGCAATTCCTGCACATTTCAGACTTCTAAAACAGAGCAAGTTTGTGCAGCAGGCCTTCAGCTGTGTTTCAGTAATTTATAAATGCAAAGTTGAAGAAAAAAATGTTTTAAAAAGTTTTAGCAAGACTCATTTATTAGCAATAGTTCATCCTAGAAAAGGGACTGTGCACAAAGAGAATCAATTTGATATTCTGCAAGAAATATTCAAGACCGACACCTTGGAATGGAAAAAAAAATTATAATCCCAGTAAATATACCAACTGAAAAGTCACTTGAAAGGCCTTCTCATACTTCTGAATGTCCAGTGAGTCTAATCACTTGTGAGCTTATGTTGAATTCTAGAGTTTGTGCTTGAGTTATTTTGAATCTGCTTAGGAAGATGCAAATAAAGAGGGCAAAAAAAGCCAAACTGACCAAACTAAAAACTTCGTTTTAATTTATTTTTATTTTATTAATTTAATTTAATTTAATTTTATTTTATTTTATTTTATTATTATTTTATTTTTTACAAAATCTCATAAAATAAAAATAATTTTAAATTAATGAAAATAGAGAAAAAACAAAAGAAAAATTAAAATAGAGAAAACTAAAAATTAAAATTAAAAAAAAATTAAAGTAATTTAATAGAAAAAAATAAAATCAAAGAAAAAAATTAAGAAATGGCTCTGGGATCCAATTGCTATCATCTTTCTCAGTCTCTTCATTAGCTGTAAAATACATTTCTCATTTCAATTTTTCAAGTCTGTTATTCTTCCCTCAATGAACCCCAAATATTCTTTTCCCTCATCCATTTTCAGTCAGCCTTCTCTTTCAACGTCCCACTACTCAGAATTCACATCTGTGTAAGAGCCATTTGCTCAGTTTCACACCCATATTAGCAAGTCTTTCCAAGACATTGAGATCAAAAATTTTGTTTTCTCTTTTCTCCTCACACTGCAGTAAGTGGGACTGAAAGCCTTGGTTACTCAATCACTGATTTCCAAAGTCCAAATCCCACTGATTTAACCAAAGTCAAACCACTTTGCCACTGACTTATTAGCAATATTACCATGATGAGTGAAAGGATGATGATTTATCTAGGGAGGTTAGAACGTGGCATTCCAGGACACTGGAATGTAGTTTACATCTTGGCATATAATAAAAATGTAGATGAAATGCAGATATCAAGTTTACAAATCACCTCAGCCTGACGAGATTTTAAAGGCTGATCAGCAAAAACCCACTCCATTAGCTCTAATAACAAGTACAGAGTGAGAAGATGCCTAAATGGCCTCCAGAAGGAGTTCAGAAGAACCTGAAACGTATTTAAAAATAAGTAGATCAGTACCATTACTTTCAGTACAGGCTACAAAACTCATGGCAGAAGAGAAAAATCAATTCCCATGACATGGGTTATCAGAAGACATTTCTGGAGAGCACAATAGTTGAAACCTCACTTGAAATAAAAAATAACTTGGTTTGAACTGTGGCTCCTTTACAGTCAAGTAATATTGAAATGCACTTAACTAAAAAAAAGACTTTAAAAACTTAAAGGCTTCACTGCACAGAGAGTGAGGGAGTACAGGAAGGAAAGGAACTCCAGCAGAAATGGGACTTGGTTCCAGCAGCTCGGAACTGCCAAAGCAGCACTTGGCTGTGGAATGCTGAAGTTCTCACAGACATGGATCCATGCTAACTGGGAACTGTGTGTATAAAACCAAGGAGAAAGAGGAGCTGTGGTAAACACGTGAAGTTAAGGACTGTTTTTAGAAGAAAGGGTGTGTGAGGGAGAGGGTGTGGTGTGTGTGTGTGTGTGTGTGTGTGTGTGTGTGTGCTGGGCCCAGAGCAGACTGTTCAGTCTCATTGTCTGCATGCAGTGTTAACACCTTCTGTCAGGTGTCATCATTTAAGTCAGTTAAAAATTATTAACTTTTTAACTTTGTGCTTTTTCTGGTTTGGTGGTTGTTTTATTTTTTGTTGTTTGTTTGGTTTTGGTTTGTTTGGGTTTTTTTGTTGGTTTTTTTTTTTTTTTGAAAGAATACATCATGCATGCCTGGCAATGACCTTAGTTTTGACACAACCTTTTTATCCCAGTGCAGCAGAATGAAAAATACATGTCCGGGGCTTCCCAATGTTTCAGTGCTGATAAAGACTGAAAAATTCATCACATCTCTCATTCACTATGATTGTCAGCTTCTGTAAGTGAATAAATTAATTATTTCATTCAATTAATAATTTAGTCTAGCCCTTTATGCCTTTTTTTTGATCCCTCTTGCGCTAGGATTTTGTTTTGCTGTGGTACACTTCATTTGGTTTGAAGATGATGCTGAAGCTACAGGCAACATTAAAACTCCAACTATAGTAGGCTTGCTCTTTTCATGTTTGCTGCAACATGTTTTATGTTAAAATTCCATTTGGGCATTACTGTCTCAAATCAAATGAAAATGCTTCAGAATCACCGAGTGTTCTGCAAGGTAATATTATATTCCGTGTGTAAATCCCTTTCTTTTTCTTTTCCCCTGGATTTTTCTATAAATCTCAAAGAAAACATTTGCCTTGTCTCAAAGTAGTTAAAACCTATAAAGATTACCTTTAAATTTTTTATCTACCACACTCCCATTTAAAAAACTTCCTCTGTCTGAAGGGTTCTGTGAGGTCTTAAGGGATCATATATAAATTACGCAACAGCAAGAATTTCAAAAACTGATTTAAAAGCCAGAGAAAGCATGGTTTCTGTTCTATCCAGTTTCTATGTGATAAAATAGAAGAATAAGATATAAACCAATTGGAAACCAATCAAAGGAATTCTAGAGCTATAAGTGGTGGTTCTAGATTGGAATTCTAGAGCTGATTCCCATCAATAGAAGTATTCTCATCTGCAACCATTGCATATGCACTGACTGCAATTGTCATAACAAGACTGTGTGGGAAGCGAATACGTACAGGTGATAGTGGAGCCTTAGGAAGTCACCATGAATTAAATTGCAGATTTATCAGTTAAAACAAATTCCAAGTGATGCTTGCAGATTTTGACCCGGTCAGTCAGACTATTTACTCTTATACCTGTGCAGCAACAAACACAGAGTGGCACCTACCCACAACAGAGGTTTCCCACCATCTGTGGCATTGTTCATGATTAAGAGCACAAGTTCCAGGAGTTGTTCAGACAAATCTCTCTTTCACATGAGCGTGCATGGTACATGCAGTCATGAAGCGCAGAAAAAAAAGAAGTTATCATATTGAGAGGAGGAGAGGGATTATTGCACTCTACATTTGAGTGACATTTTCACAGTGCCATGGGTCAAAACAAAAAAACAGAAAAAGAAATGAAGATTTTTAAAATGACAATGTGTTTTATGTACTTCAAAACTGTATCTTTATGTTTGTTATTGCCAGCTCAGAGCAGTTTCAAATGCAAAGGAAACTGGTTTGGGCAAAGTGACTGCTAAAACACTGTTTCATACTTCCTGCTGCTCCTTCTTCCATAGGTCCCTGCCCCTGTACTGACTCACAGAAGCTATTCCCTTCCTCCACCTTGCCCTTTTGGGATGAGAAGGAATAGCTGTGGATGACAGGCACTTAAAAACTTCAGTCCAAAACCACACCACTGAAGCATGAAAAACAAAGCGTGCTGTAACAACAGCAAAGGAGATCAACACAATACCTTACAGCTAAATCCTAAGCTTAGATACTCTGCAGCCAATCAAAACCTTTGCCAATGCTTTAGAATCACAGCCTCACACGTTTACCTGTACAGCACTACACAACTGCATACATGAGATTGCCTTATAGAATCTACTCATCTCCTTTGATCGTGACACAGCATTATTTGTAAGGATAAGAAATGTTACGGAGATTTTCCTGAATGATTAAGTAGAACTGGAACTAAATATAATCATACATTTATAGGAATGGATTTCTTGTTTTGTTCACGCTGGGAGTTTTCATCTAAATATTCACACTTATTTTTAAGCATGCACTGCATATTATGCACTACACAAGTCATAGATGAGGAAGACCTAGATAATATTGATTTCAACAGACAGAAACTCCTAAATCCTTTCCAGGCACATAGAAAAAGCAAACACTTAAGATAATAGAAAGCATAACCATTACTTCCTTATTATGTGTAGTTGTTCCTGTGCCACGTAGATCAGGTGACTCTGCCTTGGCAAAGGGTTGGATGAGATGATCTCCAGAGGTGCCTTCCAACTCTAATGTTTCTATGATTCTGTAAGCAGCTGTCATGGTTTGACGCAGCAGCAAACTTAAAATACCAAAAGGTAGCTTAAAAAAAATAATCTAATATGGATAAACTAAAGCTTTGTGTATTAATATATAAACATGTTCTATACCATACTACATCAATTGAGAAAATTTTGTTGCCTAGAAAACTGATCATAAAATATTGAAAATACTTCATATTATGCTATAGATTTAAAATAGCACAGGCAAAACTCAAATGTAATTATCTTGTGTTAGGCCAGCTGATACAGCAACCAAAAGCAGACAAAATTTTGCAATTAGTGTTCTCTCATAAATTCATAGAAAGAATAGAACAATCCAGCTTAACTGCAGGTTAATGATTATAACTCTTAATGTGATCTAATTACATAAATCAATTGGACCAAAAGAGAGGTAGAGGTAGTTAACCTCTGTCAATAGAGAGGAGGGGAAGCTGTTGGCATCTGTGCAAAAGAAGGGATCCAGCACGAAAATTTCTGTGAGCAATAAAACCAGTATCTCTGTCTTGTTCACAGTTTTAGTATCTTTGTTATGAATTCATATTCTAAAATTGGCTTCTCAAAGCATTTTATACTACCTCTCCCCAGTTTTCCTGTTTTTTATCCTTAGACTATTGGGGATTTAGTGAAATGATAACACTGCTATTTTAAACTCACAGTTCTGGAATAAGACCCCTACCACATAGCTTTAGTCCAGACAGATTATTGAAAGACCAAAATCCTCCCGGACAAAAGAATGGATGCTACCAAATGCTGTGATTAAAACAACATAAAAAATGCCAAATAATTTGATTACCTGTAAAAGGAAGCAAACCTAAACACTGCTTACCAAGCAAAGGACAGGAAAAACTGAACTGTAAAATCCGAGCAATGATTCCCATCATAATTTGCTCGAACTTTTGCTTTTCTCTTCCTTGTCTAAAAGGATTTGTGTGCTCAAAAGCTTGTCTGCTTTCCCTGCAATCATATCAAATACCGCTCTTCCAACAGAGCTTCATCTTGCTTGTAGTCCCACATCACAACAACTGCAACAACCTTACTATCCTGAACTTGATTTTTTTCCTGAACCATCTAGATTATAAAATAAATTAGTGCAGGTTCTATAAAAAACATTCTAGAAATATAAAGTAACATAACTGCAAATGACAGTATGTGGGAACAGTACCACTCCACTTCCAAAAATGTTTTCTTTCCTCTGTCTTCTTGCAGGTCAACTGCTGGAACTGAAACCCTAGGATGTTACACATGCTCCAGGCTCAGGAATTATGACACATTTGATACTTAAGGAAGATTTCCAAGGAACCTGACTGTGAACTTCAGCTCCTAAAAGCAGCTTGCTATGCAAAGACTGTGAAAGAATGGTACCAAAAAGTATAAAAAGTGGCTATGAAGTATTCAGGGTTCATACTCCACAGAGCAGTGTATAGACACACAGAGAAATCATTATACCTTTGCTAATCCTCACTAAACATTCTGTTGGTTTTCACAGCAGTGATAAAGAGGACTGGATTTTGAACACCAGTAAAAAGTACCAGAGCTTTCCTTACGTTAGACAAGACCACCTTACTCCCCTGAGAAAGAACCATCCTGCTTGTAGTACATTTATAACCTGGTTTTAGACATTTGCGAACTGAGCAATAAATGCTGAAGTATTAGATATGGTTATGTGACACTACTGAGGTCTGATTCCATTTTTCAAGGTATCCTTAAGGAACTTTATACTTACAAGAACAGTGAAGAAACACTACCCAGAGTAACAGAGTACTCATATCACAAAAGTACAAAATGAGTACACACAGTGCACATATATGAGCATTACATAAATTAGGGATCAAGAGAAACTTTATTCCAAGGTGGCACTGTCAGCACCTTCTCACCACTTTCTAATTCTCTACTTAATTGTAAATATAAAAAAGCTTGAACATAAATATCCACCAGCAAATTTACTTCTTAATTAATATAGTCTAAACTAAGGCATTGATTATAAAAGGAGTTATAAGCTTGTCTACTAGAATAAGTTATCACTTGAAACATCATTTATGAAGACTTGATGGAACATGCTAATGTTAATAACAAATACTTTGCAAGCATTATATCCCAGTGTGCCCAATATCCACAGGAGCACATCTGACTATCAAAGTTCACTGATTGACATATCTTCAAGACTCTGCAGCTAAGTCAAAATGAAAGTATAGCAAAAATTCAGAAATTATGCTCTAAGGATCTGCATCAGAGGTAATAAATTTCTGCACTTGATATGAAATCTCCAAAGGAAAACATTATTCCATTTCAAAATAAAAACTGAATACTTTTTACTGAATAGAATGTCAATTCTACACGTAAAACAGAATCTTAACTCGTCAAATGTAGCTTGTTTTGGAAAGCAGATTAATTTTTCAGTTTCATTCTCTAATCTTTCCATTAGCTATTTTTCAAACTCCAAAAACATGTAAGAGCAGATGAAATAGAATAGAAGCAGGTTTTATTTAAAAAAAAAATAAATTCACCCACCAGAAAGGAACTTTTGTGCCTAAGCATCTACCTGAGCATATAAATAAAGATAATATAGGAATTAACATCTCATGGTGTCATACTCAGGGTTATCTAAGTCTCCCAGGGTAGTGCCATTCCCTATCTAGCAGCACGGAATGCTTCCTCCCTTTGCTCTCCTCTTCTGTGCTAGCCACATCCAGCCATAAAAATTTTCAGTTTAACCCAGACAAAAGTGAACTCACAACTTTTGTATCATGTTAGGTCAATTTATTCCAGTAGATTTTTTCTGACCAGCCCTGCTTTGGAAATCAAACTATGCCTGTGCTGAAGAAAACGTGTGCTCTTAAGTGTCATTTTTGGATATATTTTTCTCTTCACACATCAGTCCCCAGTACATAAATTGAAATAAACATCCTTCATTCCTCTGTCTTGTCAACTAAGATTTTAATTTCCTGAGTGCAGTGACTTATGTGCATTTCCAGGTCTCCCTGCAGAGAGCTTTGAAGTCAGCTGGAGCTCCTGGGTGCTGCTGGGGCTCCATGGTAAGCATTAGGCACACAAAAGCACAGTGCAGGATCCAAAGCAGAAGTGATTCATACTGAATTAGAGCTCATAAGACCTCCTCATTAAAAAATTCCACAGTGGCTCTGCTTACCATGCATGTCATTCCCTAAAGTAGTTGCATAGCATCTGCCACCCACAAATAATGAACTGCCTAAGAATGAGGAAAGGTGCGTGCAGCAAGTCAGATTGGCTGCTCCCCCATGTTCTGCTGTTAAAGGGATGTGAAAAGGGTAAAAACACCAAGGCAGAGCAGCAATTACTTCACCACACAAAAGCACAAGGCAGCAAAGAATGTTTGCACTTCAGCACTGACAGAGCAGATGAACACAGCTACCACAGAGCAACACTATCAGCTCTGAGAAGATTTGCATTTAAGCGCATATTAAACTCCCCCAGAGTTTTCCTGCCAACACAAATTGTGCTGGCTTGACTACAGTGGGACTGTCAGAATTCTGCAGCCCAGTCCACACGTACGTGTGGCTACGGGAGCACAAAGATGCTCACGCAAGCTGACACAAAGTCACACAAGGATAAGGGATCGTTACAGCAGTGAAAATGCATCCAGCCCAGCAAAACAGTGCTGCTGTAACAGAAAGATCACAACTAGGAGCAGCATATTTTCACATAAGCAGCCTGCCTTTCAGAGAACTGATTTGCTCAGCTAACACAATGCAAAGGGGCTCAGAGAAACATGAAGCGAGGGGATTCTGAAATAGGAGCAGCAGCTCACAGAAGATGAAAAAGGGGAGGCACTGAGTGCAGCCATTATAACAAAGTCACCATATTACTGACCAAATATTATAGCATTAAAGCTACAGGGTGTCACAGACACTTTTCTTCAGCTTAATTGCTGCCAAAAAATATAGAAGAAAATGATAAAAAATATGCAGAGACCAGATCCTTACAGCGAGAAAGAAGACATGAAGCATTCCCCTTACAGCAAACACCTTGTTTACATATTGGGAGACACAAAACTGGAAAACCAGGATATAGTGTGAGAGAACAGTTCTTGTGTGTAATGTATCGGTAGCACCAGGCCCTAGCAGCTCAGTAAACACAATCAAAGCAGCACAGCTGGAATTTGTAGCCCACTGTGTTATCAGTTTATGAAAAGCTGCTTAATAGAGACAGTGCCATCTGGGCCAATTACAGACAGAGCATCTTAGGCAGGATGGAAAATGATTCCAAGTCACTGTGTTGAAATTCAACATAGTTTGCTTTTGTCTTGCTTTCCTTTTGATTTTGCCTACAAAACAAGGACCAGTAGCAATGACTTTGGCTTAGACTAAACATACTAAAATGTTAGGGTAATTTCCTATGCACTTAATTGAAGGGATTGGATGCAAAGATTTATAAGGGAAGAAATCAGCATAATTTTCTGAAAGTTTCGATATAAAAGAATAAATCTCAGTTTTGGGCTTTTCTACTCCCTCTCATATTATATACAAAGTACTTGGGAAAAAGCAGACCAGTTTTCACTTATTCACTATATTCAGATCACATGGAAGAAATAAAAGGAAAACATGCTGTAATGCCAACAGCACACCATTACAATAAAGCCTATGCAATAAACCAGAATAAAATAGAACTATAAGGATATGAATATTATTACACTCCTGATGCCCTATGTGCCAACATTTTGCATCAGCACAACTGACACATATTTTATGCCTTTTGTTTGCTTTTCTTCTAACAAATTCTGCTTAGGCAAAACTAAATCATACATGGGACCTGTCCTTTGCATTCCCAGCAGAACTGTAATATGCACTTTGTCCACCATAAAACATTTCTGTTTAAGAAAAACATTAATGGACATAGCCACCAGGTGACATTTAAAGGAATTTATTCTGGAAAAAATCCTATGTTTGAAGTGTCCCATTGGTTGTAAATAACTTACTGAATATTCAGCAGTAAAAATTTCACCGGGCTGCATAAAACTACTTAACATCCTAAGGGGAGTTATCCTCTCTGCAGAGAATACTGAGATCTTTTTCATTCCTGTGAGGAACACTGCAGAAAGAACAATGAATCCACAGAAGTTGGCTCTGTAACCCTGCCATGTAGCTGCTATTGAAGGCTGCTCCTTTTTTGTCTTTAGAGGAAGACACAGCGATGTCATATGTGGTAGATATGTTCAGTACACGTTCAAATAGATACCAAAAATCACTGTGAGTAGCTCTGAGCCTTCCTGTTATAAAATTGCTTCAGAAAAGTGCTTCATTCCAGTAATTCAGTTGAAATTTGTAGGAACTCACCTGGCAAATGTAAAAACAGAACTGCTCAGTAGGGAGCTGTTACCATCTACCTTCAGTGATTGGCTTTACAAAATAATTGCTTCTTTCATTACTCTCCAGGAAAAAAAAAAAGAAAAGCTCAAAAATTATGAACACTCACTCCTGTCTTGCAGTAACTTATATGACAACAAATAAAATCTATTTTTATTATACTGAGTAAGGTTTGTGTTGTTTAAATCTATAAGCAAACAGGCACAAGGAGGGTGTGGGAAAATGACAGGGGGTAAAATTAGAGAAAACTGGGAAGTTAAATTTATATTCTAACAGAAGTTATAATAGTAAGGGAGTTCTAGGGTGAAATGCAGTGGCTAAATGCAATGCACTAAACCTCTGTGACACTCCCCACACAATACATGCTAAGGGAGATAAAACAAAGGGTGGAGCAGAATGAGGACACCATGGCCAGACTCTGTGGCAATCCCTGCAGGAATGGGAACTTGATGTTCCCATTCCAGGCAGATGATAAACCACATAGCAGCTGCTAACCAAGGGAGAGAGGAGATGTCCTGCTGCTGAACAAGCAACTGTGGTGAAATCACTCTCCTCAGGTGAACTTTGTTCATTATATTGTCATTGTCATAACTAACTCACACCTGCATCCCAAAGATTCCTTCAGTAGGCAAATGATCTTTATTTTATTGACTGCACATCTGAGCTGAGGGAGAGAATTTTACACCTCTGGGCTGCTCTGTGCAGAGTCCCCATAAAGGGACACTGACAAACTGGTCGGGTACAGTGGTCTCAGCTTTCTGAGGCACTGATAAGGGTACCAAACACAGAGGGTTTGAGGAAATCCTCTCCTTCTCATGACACAGGGCTCCTGTTATGAAGAAAAATTTCATTCAAAATAACTTGGCGAAGCATTAGAACACACTGATCATTGAGTGGGTAACAGAACAAGAGAGAAGTAAAATCTCACAACACACTGATGGAAACATTTCTGGAAGCAAGCACATATACAGAAAGACACTACTTTATGGTAGCAAGATATTTTCCTAACCACAACCATTAGATTTAATCTTTCATTTTGAAATGAATATTCTAGTTGGATGTTGGTATAAAGCTGAACCCAATGAAGCATGAAATTACAGGAAGGTATTCTTATACTATTTGCTGCTTAAGTGCATCTGCATTTTTTCACTGAGAGTACTCAAATTACTTTATAAATACCAGTACTCTATTTTACAGATGAGGAGACTGAGATGCTGAATGGTGATGTTTGTTGCAGAGGAATAACAAGCAGTTTCACAACAGAGGTTTTACACCTAGTGGGGCTTAATTCAAACAGCACTACCTCATGAGCCACACTCCCAAGGCATGACTATGCAAATAACTTCTGCATGTTTTTGTTTCTCTGGCAAATCCTCTCTCTAGTCAAGAGACTCCTATGTTGTCAAACAAAAAGCAGTAAATTCTCTTTGTTGCAATAAAAAAGAGAAGTGCTTTTTCAGAGTTCAAGCTAATCAAAAGGAGGTGGTTTGGGGTGTTTTTTTTTTTTTGCTTTTATGGCAAGGGAATCAAAGCAACTTAACCATAGGAAGAATTAAAAAAAAAGGTTTAAGAAATTAGTTTATTTGAGAACAAACTGCAACAGTAGCCCAAACCTTGAATTTGGCAGCTAGACACCGCGGGAACTGGGGAAAATGGAAAGAGTCACATTCAGAGTCCTTGCTCAGGGACACTCTTCACTGATCAATCATTTACCGTAAAATACAGAAACAGCCCCAGGTTCACAGAGCAGAATAAAACATTGATTCTAAGTTTCTGAATGTTATTTGCTTTTGAGCTTCTTTCAATGCTTTTTGAGGTCTATAAAGATATGACAGATTACAACAAAAGACATAAACAAATAATCTTTACATCCTAAGACAGAAAAAAAACCTTACCTAGAATTTTCCCGGCCTAAATGAGTACTTTTCAGAGCTACATCTTTGCAGTTTATTTTGAGATTAACTTAAAAGTTGAAGCATCCAATGGCACAGCATAATGAAGGAGTTACTGTCTTTGCTGGTTGTTAATTTGCAGAATATAATCATAATGGTGGAAGAAACTTTGTTTCCTAAGAAAATTTCATGTCAAAAAACATGGTAAATTGGAAAAATATCTGGAGAAATGGAACTGCAGTGACTGCATACTGAGTGAGAAGACTTTGGGATTAATTAAAAAACTACTTGCTACTTCTACCATACATTCTCAGACATTGCAAAAATTCACCAGATAATATGAAGTAGCAGCAGTAACCAAGAACAAACAAAGCAAAAAAAATGTAAAATAAAACACATCAAAAAACTTCCTCACCAAAGCAAATATTTGCATCTAAAATAAGTGCAAAAGCTCAAAGTATGAGAGAGAATACAAATAAAAGAAATAGAACTTTAATGTAATGAAATCTACTGAATATCAAAAAAATTTTGACCAAAAATATTAGTCACTAATGTTTATGATTGTCATTTTAGTGGAAAAATTTGAGTTCAAAAATGTGAGTTTAGGATAGCAATTTCTCTTTATTTACAGTATTATTGGTACTTCACACTATGAAACAAATTTCTACTATTATTATTTTTTTTTTTAACTGGCATTTCCCCCAATTAGAAAATGAATGAACCTCCAGTGCCATTGAAAATCTTCAATCCATTCTGTTTCAGTCTACAGGTATTCTAATTCCTGTGCATTTCCCTGAGTTCCTCATATGAAGCTCCTCCATCAGCACTTTTCGTATTATTTATATCTTATCCATCACCTTTGGTAGAGAACAAGTAAAACATCACAACAGGCAAAGAAAGCTTTACAAAAAACCTTCAATCCACTACTTTAAAATTTGGGATGTCCAACTAAAGAGACACTCAACAGCTTCAAGAAGTGTTGGGGCCTGCATGATAAAAAGAATGAAAAACTTCCCTGAGTAAATTCTTATACCATCCTGAACTTATATAATCAGGATTTTTAGATCAGGAGAATGGCTGGCAACTAAAATTTTTAAGATTCATCAGTCTGTCCCTCCACCTCTGCACCCTGTCATCTACTCCTCTGTGCATTGTCAGTTAAAAAATGTGAAATTTATTAATTCTTCCTTGTAAATACAGTGCAAAATTCCTATATAAAATGGGAGAAGCATCTACCCAGACAAGGATTGCCTTTTTTTTTTTTTTTAACTCAGAAAACAATAATTAATCTCTTCTGAATCAGAATACTGACCTTTCAAAACATGGTGTTGAAAAGCAGGTTAAATGTGTTACTTTTGTTTGGTTGGTTTTTTCCTTTCTAAGTAGCAGGAGTAGGTAAATTAGGAAATATAGACTTGTTTACACTCTTTAGAATGAATAGACAACTGAGGAGAGAGAACTGAGGCATGAGATAAAATGCCACATTTTATATACAAATAGTAACCAGGCAGTGACATATATTTTGTGTTAAACAAACACAAAATGATAAATCTATGGGAAACAGGAAAGTACTGCATCTGTGGGGTACAGGGGTCAACTTATGAATTCCTGAGACCAGACTGAGGAGATAAAGCAGTTTCAAAGACAGACTGGCACTGTTTTTTCAGCTAGTCCCTTCACAGAAGGTCTTCCAGTAGAAGGCTGCCCAGGAAACACAAGTTTTATCTGGGACATGAACTCCAAGATCCTCGGTGGTCACTTTCAACTTGAGATATTCTATGATTTATAAAATTATTTTCAGTATCAGCTTCAGCAGGCTACCCTGGAGATTTATGACACCAGTCTCTCTCAGCATTATACTTTCATTTAGACTATAGCAAGTCCATAGCCATGAAAAGGAAGAAAATCCCAGATTTTATTTCCAGAGGAAGTTCTTAAATCAAATCAACCCCAAGCAGACTTAGATCTCCAGGGTGCAACAGAAGGGGAAAAAATAAATTAAATTACTGTTTTTAATTTTTTTTAAGTTCTTTCAGCTAGATGATTGATTCATATGAAGTAATCATTCCTTGAAGAGTGCTACTCAGCAACAGCATGTCAGCCTGGAGCAGCAGAACTCTCAAGCACTGACAAGAACATCTTCAGTACTGTTCTCCCACACATCCTGAGAAGTCCCTTTGAGGGAAGTTGCTGCAGCACATGGCAGCACCATGCCTCTCATTGTCCTTGCCTTGCAGCAGTGTAGAGGCTGGAGACACAGGCTGAAATAAAGGACCTGCATATTCTCCTGCTGGAGCAGGCAGGTTTTTGATCTTTGATGCGTTTGGTAAAAGGAGCACACCCCAAATGCCTCCTCGGGCAGCCCAGAATTTCTATCTGCCAATGGCACATAAAGTTTAATCAACATATGAGAAAGAAGGAGGGAAAGCATCTGCTGACCTGCTCTAGCCAAAACACAGACAATTTCATTCTTCTTAAGATAAAGTAGCTCAGCAAGCAATCCCCTGTTTTATTATGGGGGAAATGCAAGGCAGCCAACCATCCCTACTAAATCAAACTATCCCAAGCTGCCCTCTGAGGCTGGAGTTTGGGATCTGCCAAATGAAACCATTACTTAAGTAATCCCCATTTTATAAATAGGAGAACAATTTCCCCTGTAGCCAGATCTCCATATGTGAGACAACAAGCAAATGTTTCCATATTTTAAATATTAACTCTCCTATAGACACACCTCATTTAAGATGGTATCTTGTTAACATGCCAGATCTCAAATAGCTGTGCTATTAGATTACTGGCTTATATCCTCAGCTCTGTAAATGATTGACTTCAATAGAAATAACTCAATGCACATCAGCTACAGATCCAGCACACTGTTTATTGCTGAACTTGCAAAGAAAGAAGTGCTTTGAAAAATATGATGTCCCTGTCATGTATTTCAGAAATGTATTTTCATGATGACTGGTCAAAGCTGGCTTTTCCCTTGTATTTTCCCTGCTTTATTCACAGCTATTATGGGCAAATTTATTTATTTTAAAACTTTTGTCCTCATCCTTCTCATAGGCTCCCTTTGAGCCTGGAAAGGTCACAAGGTCTCCTCAGAGACCTCTCCAAGTCTCTCAAGCTTGAACATGCAAGAACCCAATGTGCAGCTGGTATCCAAATATGACTATAAATCAGTCATCTTACTCCATAAGTAGGGGACAGCCTGGTGAACTCTCTGGCATGGCAGGAGAACTCTCCATGCACACCAGGATCTCCCCTTGACTGGGGGAGCCTCTCAAAATTACTCCTTGAGGCAGCGCAATTCCTTGCAACAGATTTGAATAACAGCATGTTAAACTTTGAAATTTTAGATAAGTCATATAAAGGGTGGATTGTAGACACATAATCCTTTAGACACAAACTTTTGACCAAGTCTCAGACTAATTCTGGATCCAGCTGCACCCAAATTCCCCTCAGAAGGGAGTTTAAAAAGCAAGGGAGTCCTTTCTGAAACTCATGACTCAATGGGGGGTGTCCCTTACAGTTTTATCTAACCCTATGCTCTATGCAATAAATCATCAAGTGTACCTTGCCACTGGATCTTGTTAAACTCCTGCCCCATGAACGACCAAACTTTGTTAAATCACTGTTTTATATAAATAAATATATTGCTACTTCTCTGTTGCAAGAGAAGGCAGAGTTTCATCCATGACATCTGGGTGTTAGGTTTCAACTACAATGTTTGTTTTCAACAGATTACCTCCTGAGCAACTAATTTGCTAGAATTTTCCTGCACAGACAGATGGATATCTTAAAAAAAATTCTTTCAAGCATCTGCAATGAAAATATGGTCAAGTGAATGTGTGAATCGGGACTAGATGTAAAAAAAACCAAAAAAACCAAACCAAAACAAAACAAAAAAAACCACAAAAAAAAACCCACAAAAAAAGAGCGACATTGAATATAACTTTCACCTGAAAACTATAAAACTATGGATAACAAACTTAGTTTTGACATCTAACTTGGTTTCTGTTGCTTAAGCTCTCATGGGGTCCTTTCAGCTGGAGCAGATGTACAGACCAATGGTTTTGACAGTAATTGTTTGGGAAAAATAAATGTTGAACCTGAGTTTGGCTAACACAGATATATCAGAAACTCTGCCCGAGAAAGAAGTAACTGGGAAAGTTTCTGGAGGTGTTTATGTGTAAAAATAATATTAAAAAAACACATGGGCACTTTTAGTTTCAAGACTAATGTAAAAAATGAACAGTCAGAGTACAGCAGAAAGTTATTGTGTAGCTTCTTTGGTTTTCTTTGTTTTTTTATTTTTATTTTTTTAAAGTAAAATTAATCTAGGGAACAAAATGAAGCATAAGCAATAAGTTCAACACAAAAGTGTTATTCTAAATAAAAGGGCAAGTCTCCCAGTAACCCATAACTTTTGTTATTTAGACTGTGTAAAATTACAAATAACACAGATTTCCATCCAAGGAGCTGAAAAAAATAATAAATCGATGGACCTTTTTAAGGCAAGCATTGTTACCTTTATTATAGTGGAGGACAAAACACTGCACAGCATGATAAGGGGACTATTCATATCCATCCAGTATTTACATAATATCTGACAATGACAAATTTTATCAGATTTCAATGTGTGCCCAATTTACATAGTCATAAAAATATCTGAAAATACAGCCCCAGTTTATGGACTGTTTATGGACACCCTATTTCCTTGTTACGCACAAACAAGTCCTCGCTCGAGCATACACAACATGCACCGAGGGTGGGTGGAGAAACAAGCCACACTTGATACTCCAGGCTTTTCTGTATGCAAGTGATAATATCTTTTAATTCATAATCCAAAAGATAGGAAAACACTCCTGGTGTGGAGACACAAAGCTGATAAAAGAATCAGGTTTTCGGTGGAGCAGCTTACTGGCAATTAGTTACCTGAATAAAAAGAAGATGGTCACAACAGGGCAGCCTCCTATGAGTTACAATCTCCTTTGTACTTGGGCTAAATTTGCAAAAAGCACAGAAATATTTCACAGTTTGTAAGAAGAACTTGCAAGAGTTTGGAGACAACATTAAAAGAGAGGAAAATTATGAATTCACCACCAAGTGTAGGCACTTAAAAGCTTAAAGGCAATGAACACTGAAGGCAATAGAAACTCAGGAAGTTTGTTGTGAAAAAAGTAATATATAGATGTAGGTATGGATTATATGGATATATTTTCTTGAATACTAGCCCTGAAGTTCAAGAAACAACTCACTGAAACATGCCAGTTGCTATTAGCCCTATAGAGTCTGTGAAAAAAGGGCTAGTGGAGTTAAATTGCGTATTTTGTACTGACAGCAAAAAATGCTAAGACACAGAATATGAATGGTAGACTATTTTGACAGAGAAAACAGAAATATACAAGAAAAACAAGTATTCAAGTCCCCAAAAGATAATTTATTCATTATTGGTGAATTAACAAGTTAACTTACTTAAATTTCCTTAATATTGCTTAATATAATTCATACAGATACTAAATCTGAACTGTCACAGCCTGACTGCAGAACTACCATGAGGTGATGGGGATGACAGATTCTGATTACATGACAACACATCTTAGATGAAAAAGAGGAAAAAAAAAGAGTTTGAAACTTGAGCCAAAATGTTCCCACTTGTGTGCCTTAGGTTGTCACCAGGAGAAATTTGTGCTTTGGCACCTAAGTCCCAGTGTCTTTATTTCATCCCTCACGGCTACTAAATAAAGCCTTTGATGTGAGAACAATAGAAGATTCACCACCTCTATAAATCTCAACATTTTGCACACCTATTTTCAGTATAAAACCTTAATGAAAAAAATCTCCTGAAAAAAGGAAAGTGCAATTGTCCTCATTCATATCCAAACATATGATGCAGTTAAAAACATAAAAAACCCCATGCATGAAGGTATTTTGTAGTACCAATGGAATTGCTTCAGGGACAAAGTCAATTGTTCACCTCTAGGTGAAAAATCACACTGAGTTAATTAAATTTCAAATGTTAATATGTTAACATGTAGCATATATAAGCTATTAGGGATTAAAATAGTCCAAATATTTCAAGAATGATCACAATGCATGAGATATAAAATTATCTCTTAGATATCCATTACACAGATGGAGTTTTCTTGCTGGAAGAGCTGAAAGTATAGTAAGAGTCAACTAAAATATATAACTCTAGAGAAAATCTATTTTTCAACAATAAAAACCCCGCTTAGCTAAATAGGGATTCATCTAGATATACACTGATATTTTCTTAATATCAAATAAAACGTTACATAACTCCATAAGAGAGAGATTATACATTTCATTTCAAAGTGTTGTCTCTAAGTACAGATCCGTGTTGGCCACAGTAGACAGGTTTATGCTTCCTTTCTGCTTTTGATAAATCACAGTCAACTTTTACATGATTACTTTTCTATGCCCTGTGTACTATTAGAAGCAGAGGCAGTGACATCTCTCAGGGTACTTTTGGCTGCACAGGAAAGAGGAAACAAGAGAAGATTTTTTTTTGTCTGGTTTTATATTCCAAGGAGGTTTAGATACCTGTCTATTCAGATAGGCAGGTGCTTCACCAGCCTTGCCCTGAGAATGGCTGGTACATCTCCCTGCAGTAATCAGAATGCAGAGTTTAGCACTCATTTGCAAGGATCATAATTAATACAGTAGAAATCTTTGTTTAAACGTTGTCTTGGCTGAGCATGTTCAAAATTAATGTCACATTGAATTCTTGCAGTTGATGCTTTCATTTACATTTGATATGGGACTCAGATCCCATGTAAGAATTTTGGAAAACAGTGTGTGCATCTTTATTTTTTGAAAAAGCTCTTAGTGTTCAAGGGTTGTTTCCCCCAAGTTTCAAACTTGGCAAGCAGTTGCAGGTGTCTCAGTGATTTCCATTTCAACATTTGATTTATTAAAAATACCCTAGATATAGTTTAATTTACTTGCAAATTTTTTTCACCTATCCTTAAATGTAAAACCTGTGCACTTGAAAATTGTTTATTTCCTCAGCAGCATCTGCAAATATCTGTGTATTGTCTGTTGAAATTCTATTCTATAATTTATTGCAGCAGTATTTCTTCAGGCACCATAGTTGATATGCTTGTAACTTCTTTAGTAGCTGCTTTAAAGGAAAAATTTTTCTCTGTCTCTCCCAGCTCTGGATAAAAAAAAAAGCCTCAATGTCACTAAGTTTTCCTAGATTAATTTTATTGTGTATTTACTGATAAAGGAAGTGAGGAGAGAGCAATTGTAAAAAGATTGTTCTTTTTATGATGTAGCAACATGCTACACGTGCTGCTTGTGTCACAGAGGCATGTATTATCACAAAACATTTCCTAATTTACAATGTTTGAGATTCTCTGGGATATTTAGTTTTAACAAAATCATAAGGATCTTGTAATCAACAATCAGTTAAGGCAGTCTAAAAGGAGTTCAGTTTTTTGGATGACAAAATTCTCATAAGATCAAAACATTTCTAGTTTTAGTCAAAATACTGGCTTCTCTTGGCTTAGAACACAACTTGAACCCAAAACTCTGTGGCATGTTCCGATCCATTCATTTAGCAGCTTCCTAAAAGGGAGGGTTTATGAGTAACTTGAAACCATGATTCCTTCCTGCAATGCACAATCAAAATAGTTCAGTAACTGTTGCAAATGTAACTCTCAGCTTCTGTTTTCCTGTGGTCCTGGTTATTTGAGTAATCAAAATTTAAAGTTAAAAAATGCTCATTCTTCAAGTTATATGTTTTTAATAATAAATACCGGATGGAAAATCTCTCAATCTGTGTGTTGTAAAGTTCACAATATTTGGTGTCTATTAGTCTCCAAAGAAACTTATTTTCTGTCTGCATTTGTACGTGCATACAAATTAGGCTATGACAAACAAGATGAATTCTATTTGATGAAAAGTAGTCTGCACTGAAAGTTATGCTGCAGATATTTTCCATATGAAAATACTTACTAAGAAAAACTTTCATGAAATGTACCTTACATTAAATCTAAAATATAATATAAGAAATTGTTCTGATTACTTCAGCTGAGAAAGAGCTTCTTAATGATTCCTCATATGTAACATCAGGAAGTATTATAAAATACATTTCATATATATGTTACTGTTTTGCCACACTTTTTATTAAATTGCTGAATAAAAAATAAAAAAAATCTAATTTACTAAGTTGCAGGTTAATAGTACTCTGAGTTTAAAACACATTTTAAAGAGAATTAATTCTGATTAATAAATTTCTATCAAATGATTAATCTCTTGATTATTTTAATTAGAATTTGCCAAATGTACATTATTTCTACTACTAGAGTAGGCAATAAATTATATATGCACTTAGTTTTATATGGCTTACAGGCTTGACAAATTGCTTATTCAGAATGACTAACTAATCTATCACATTTTTAGCAAAGAGTACAAAGTATAAAAAGAATCCTAATAAATTTGCTAAACACCATCTATGTACAGAATGAAATTAAACAAATTAAATTAAAATTTCATTTGCACACATGGTTAAGCCAGACAATGTTCCCAGGTACTAGAATCTAACAATTAAATGCAATGAACATAATAACAAATTGTTTCCACGTTCTAGAAATTTCTGCATTCTAAAGTAATTACCATCACAAGCTCTTTTTGCTTTTCTGGGACACTTGTTCAATAAGAGCAGCACAAAGGACAGAAGGTACTCCACCCTAAGCCTGCAGTGCAGGACTGTTTTAAGGTTTCTGGAGAAAATGGATTTATAATTTCCTGAAAATGAAGGCCAAACACTGTAAAGTCAGCTCATTCATACACAGTGGCTGCTCTGGGGGGACAATGTCATCCTGCCAGAACCAGACCTGATATGACAGCCTTTAGGCCACTGAGCAAGCCAGGCTTAGTGGGCTCTGAACTCCCACTGCACCAGGTGCACTTCCAAACACCAACTCAGTGTCTGCCAGCAGTCACTGATACCACACATTCTGATACCACACATTCTAAGAACCTCCCAGAGCTTTTCGTCTCCCTATTTCCTTTTCCAGTGCACAGCCCAAATGAAGCTGAACTCTTCTTTCTGGGGGTCTGTTTGTGTAGCCGTATTGATGAGAAAAGAAGGATTTGAATATGTTCTAACTCATAACTGAACCTGTTTTTTTTTATAGCTTTTGGATCTCCTAATGGCTTTCTCAGGAACCTGGTGAAAAGTATTGTACAGACAAGTCATCTGTACAGCAGGGGAAATAGACTTCTGCATGGCATAATTCTCACCCAAAGGCTTGGATTCACATTTCCTGTAGGAGCATACAGGAACACCCACTTATGAAAACTAATTCTGTAAAGGAAATATAAAAATGCCCCTCCATCACAGACCTGTTTTCCTTTGTGGCACCTCTGGATGGGAATTACCCTTCAAAACAAACTATATGGTTACCAAAAGGGTTCTTAAACAAAGATCCTTGCTGGTGTCCACAGAACTGTGGTCAGGTAGGGGAAAAGTTTTCAGATACTTCTCTTTTGCAGCTTACCCCAGCCTGGCTTTAAACAAGCCTATTTTGTATTATGATGCTTTGGTTAGTCTCTAACAGTTCTAGAAGGCTGAAACAAAAAGGGAAGGCCTCCTCTTCTGTTCAAGTCAGCCAAGGCAGTTCAGTGCTAACAAAAACATAATTGGTGGCTCTTGTGAAAAAACGCAAAAAATCAGAAGTCCTTAGAACCTTAATCAAAACTTGATGTCTGTCAATTGTTCCAGACTAAAATGTGTCAAGATTTTTGTTTTGCTATCAACTTCTCAATTAAACTAAACCAATACTGGCATCTTTTATTATACAGATTCCTTAAAATCAGAGGTGAGGGTGAAGACATGTACATGTTTCATCCCCCATGTTAGCACTTCCTTTGCTGTTCAGCCTCTACAATTTAAGTCTCAGTTCAATTCCTGCAAAGCATGTAAGCTGTGAGCCCTAGATCTCAGGCTAAAGAATAAAGAACCATGACACAGCTGTCATCACTGGAGTGTACAGGATTTTTAATCTTCTCAGAGTCTGCCTAATAACTGTTGTCTGCTTCATTGTCTCAGAGCTATAATTTGGCCAAGCATATGAGTGCAATTTTGACATCCACCCCTTAAAATCCATTATCTCTCTTCAACAGTGTACAAAACACTGAAGCATTCAAAGCAGGAGGAAAATCAATAGCAGCCCTATAATGATATTATTCCAAGGATCTACATTAAGTCTGCACATATCCTTTTCCATCCTCCATTTGCTATCAGTTGTTATCAACAGCCTGCTGAATACCACAGGAAGTGGGAGAATAAAGATGATAAATGCATACAGCTTTTTCTGTAAGCAGGCAATATTGTGAACATACTGATGGAATAACACTGAGATCAGCAGGCCTCTCCATTGCTAAAGATTTTCTTGCATGTTTACAGAACAAGAACTGATGGCAGTGAGTGTTTTCCTCATTCTGTAACAGCAGTCCATCACAGTATGTATTTATGTAACTAGAAAAAATGTATGTATTTATGTAATGAGAAAAAAAAAGCTGAAAGTGTTTATCAAGTTTTGAATCTTGCTTGAAGCTTCATGGGAAAGAGGTTGATGAAACAGTTCAGGACTGAAATAAACAAGTTTTGTATAAAAAAAAAACAACAACAAAAAAACCAAGTGTAATTGCACAGTTTTAAGGGCAGAAATCCTGTCTTAATGACAGACACAGAACCTGAAGTTACAAGAGGAAACTTCAGTTCTGTGCTTATTCTTTTTTCCTCTAGAGACAGACAGCTGCGGACATGATTTGACCAACATGTTAGCAAAAGCATGTGCAAGCTAATTGCCAGGATTGTCCAGACATCTGCCTTTTACAGAGCAATTTGGTTTCTTTTTATTTGCATACCTCAACACGGTCATTGATAATGAAGTTTCTCTAGAGAAAGAGCATGGTCTTTTTGACCAAGGCTTTGCCTCTCACAACTAACAAGGGAGCCATTTCTTGAGCATTGCCTTTGTACTCCTGCCAATCTTCAAGAGCTTCAGTACTCACCTCCCCACAGTGCCTTTCCCTGGTGTTTTCCTCTAAATCTTGGTGATAGAAAGAACAGTTTTCTTGTTAGCAGCTCAGTCAGCAATGGCCAGAGTCCAAGCACGTTTCTGCTAACTCACTTCTTCCTTCTTCTTTCCTAGGTACAAGCTTCTGCAGCACCTGGATGCCTCCTTACAGCTTAGGCTCCCCTGCTCATCATACAGTGTGCCTCCCATGTTCAGACAGTTCTCTTTAATCTTTGCTGTGCGAAAGCACCACAATTTTCCTTTCCATTGCATTTTTCTTCTCAGCCTTTGGCTCCCCTCTGCCACTTCTTCACTCTTTTTTAATCTTTACTTCCCTTGTCCATTGTGTTCAGCATTTCATGACATATTTCTGATGAACAGAAACCCCATATTCCCTCTTTGGATCTCTGTTTTGTGAAAATAAATTAATATGCATAGAGTTGGATGACTTTGAAGGTAATAAAGGCATTTAAACAAGGGGCAGGAGGGTAAAAAGAAACTGCTTGTTAGTGTCAGTTTTTTGACTGCTGTCTCCAGGGAAAGGAGGAAAGGCTCCAATACAGTGGTTTTGTCATCCAAAATTATTTAATGTTTTACCATCTGTAGAAGATGGATTTAAGATACATTCTGTTCCACATTGTAAGATGTTATCAGTATGTACCCCTTTTACTAGGGAGAGTGGCATTCTATTATATTCCATTGGTGAATAGGCATTAAAATTTTCCTTTCCTCGAGTTGCACAGCATGTAAGTGTGTTAGGGTCATGGTACTGAAACCCTAATTCTTTTGTTAATGGAGTTAAATACCATTCATCCTGTCTGGAAATTCCAAGTCCAGTCCATGTTGTTTTGGCCATCACAGTTCACCCAACCTGTGCATGATTCCTTGTATAAAGGAGGCAAGGTTTATAAGGAGCTGTGGTATTATTTGTTAGACCAACTGATACACCCACAAGATGTATCACTGACCATCTTTCAGGGAAAGTCTTTAAATTTTATCTTAAATTTTATCTTAAACTTCATTTTTCACAATTTATCTCAAGTAGGATATCCTTTCAGATGTTTCCTTGGTTATATCTTTAGAACATCTTGTCTGTCCTACTTGTACCATGCCAAACACAAACCTTCATGCCCGGAGGAACATGGACAGGATAGAAAATCCTACTGTTTAAAGTAAAAGTGCATTTTCTTCATGCTTGTGTTCAAAGAAGAAGAAAGGACCAGCTGGAAAACAAAATTCTGCTGAGCCAGCTTGAAACATTTATACTTTCTTCTTTGAAAGTATGCCATCTTGGGAACTCTGACTTAAGGGATATAGGAAGGAAGGAATAGAGCATTGGAAACTACACAAGAAGCAAGATGGGCACATCAGTAATTTATAGACATGTGTTTAGTTTAGTCAGCTAGCTTGGATCCAAAATTTCTGCATGACAGTTATTCCATGGAGGGCCTATGAGTCTCTGAAATCTGAATGTGGAAAAAAGAAGGTTCACTGCTCCATAAAATTGCTATTGCCTCAAAACTGACTATCTCTTCATATGGCATAAGAAGAGCAGGCAGGGGTGCTCAATTTCTGGAGACATAAACCAGTTCTGAGTCTGAGCAGGCTTGTGTATGATCCCCTACCACCATACTTTTGAATATTGCTATGCAGAGGTTATCAGTCAGCCATTCAACTGGTTTTAAGTTGATACTCTTGTGACATTTGCACATCTCCCAGACTTTCGTATTCAGCTCTGTGATGCAGGAAAGAACAGTCTCCAGTGGGGTCACAGCTCCTGACAGTGCAGGCAGGTTTGAGTGACTTCCCAAAAATCAAGCAGCTCTGTGGCAGAACAGGGATTCTGGAGCTTTCCAGAAGAGATAGGTACAAGCAGGAAACAGGGATCCCTATTTATAGCATTTTGAGGCATTTTCAGGTAGCCTAGGGTAATTGCTTCAGGAGTTCTGTAACCACAGAACCCCATGAAGACTTGCCAATCAATTGGAATTAAATGGTCCCTCTTCAGGATTCTGCACCAGGTGCCAGTACATACTCTCTGAAGCATAAAATTATTGGAAAATATTTGGATTTTTTTTCCACTGATGAAACAGGATCTGCCTAATTAAAATCATATGAGTGAGGGGAGCCTAGATCATCAGACCCTTTCACAAAAGACTCCTTATCCTTTCAAAAAACATATTGAATTAATACCCACTATTTCAGAAATGTTTAGTATCAAGCCATGTTTGTGTTTGAGTCTATAGGACAGGGAGCTCATCACTGCAGAGAAGTTGCTGATCATCCAGGGAAACAGAACTCTGAAAATTATTTAAATATTTGGTGTGTTGTTTGTTTGTTTGTTTTTCATAAAAACATCCAGCATAATCATTGCTTTTTCCTAACTGTGCAAATGAAATAACTCACTTGAGATATTTTTTAGTTTAACACATATATGATTCCCTTGCCCACTGTTCCCTTCCTCAAAAACTTCCTGTCCCTAAGGAAAAGCTGTGTTGCAGTGTTAAAAGAGGTGTGAAAAGTACACTATCTCTAATGAAACATTTGATTTTAAGTATATTTAAAAATGCAAAATCCCTCTTGAAATGGAGTTATGACCTCTTTGAAGTTGTGCTGGATTAGACAGATTCAGCTAAAAATTAAATTACCCATCATAAGAGCAACCTTTCTGCTGAATGCTTAAAGCAATTTTGAAAGAGCATAACAAAGAAATAAACACATCTCTTGCTTCAGAAGGAGGTGATTTAAAGCCTGTTTTACTCCTTCAAAGCTCAGCTCCATGTAGAGTTGAACAGTTCTGCCATGTGTGGAGGGAGCATCCTTGACATCTACTGAGTCTTAAAGAAAGCAGGGCAGATCACTGGCATTTCAGAAACGAGCACACCCTTTCTAAGCAGAGACTTCAAAGAGGACAAGACAGAATGCTTTCCCTTCTTTGAAATATTCAACTGCTGAAAGAAACTGTATTTCTTATTGATTTTCATCAACTCCACTCATCTCACAGCTCAAACCTTGAGCATAAGGGCTATTTTGGAAGCCATTATTAAAGATAAAAATCCCCTGGAGTGTAAGAGTGCTTTTTAAATTATTGCAGTTATTTATTTCTTTGTTACTGTGTCTGATTTTGCTTTCTGTGAGTTCTTTCACAATTTTAGCAGCTCTTGCCTTCTGTAGATTTTGTGCTTTTTCCAAAGTTCGCATGAAGGTTTGTTGGAATGTTCAAATGTTTGCTGAATGTTTGAATCTTTTCAAGTCCTGTTTGGGCACTTCTGTATTTAGTGGCACTTTCAGTTTCATCCAAACACTGAAAACAATGTTCTGTTGTTCATGGCTGTGACTGGTGGAAGAAGGTTCAGAAGAGATGGCCAAGGGAGATGTGCCTGTGAATCTCAGTTCACTGAAAGAATGTGACTGCCCCACCTTAGCCAGCCCACAAGCACAGAGTCATTTTGTGACTCCACACAACACAGAGCATAAAATCAGACCAAAAAATTTTGGAACAGAGCAATGGCTTTGAGCCACATATGTACAGCATCAAAAAGAAGGACAGTGGGAATCACAGTGATATTGTGATTAAACTCTATATTGTGATTATTGCATATTTTTCTAGGTGTAACTTACCATAATATTGTTTTATGCAATATAGTCTGTCTTTAAATAAGGTAATTTGGTATTGAACATTACACCCTCCACATGTTAAATACCTAAGAGAAACTGGTCAGCATTGAATTCTAAAGATGAATCTGAATAAACAGCTCAGAAAAACCCCAAAAGGTTTAAAAACAGTTCAAAGGAGTCAATGCCTAGAAGAAACAAATGTTCAAATCCATTGTTTAAGATTTTATGGTAATTAAACACAATTATTAATTTAATAATAATTTTTTTGAGGCATGAATGATAGTCCTGGGGAAATAATCCTATGCCTGGTGGAGTCTGACTTATGGATGTGTCATTTCCCCCCCACCATCAGAAGCAAATGGGACAACACTACTTTTCACTTGTTTAATTGATTCTAAATTATAATATATTTTCAGAGGCACTCATACGCCCTGCCCTTTATGACTACTAAATTTTGTATATTGTATCATTAATAATTATTTTTGTCCATATTGTATTAATATATAATATATTATTATATTTTGATATGTTTTTATTTTATCAAGTATTATTGCTTAAATAAAAGATGACACCATAACTTCAGGCATAAATATATTACCTAGCTAATTTAATGTTTATTTTATTCCTTGGACAACTAGACTAATTTAGACAGATCTAGGCAGAAATGTTTGTGTGCAGGGTTTGAAGCAAGTCCTAAGCAAATTCCACCACATTTCAAAAAAGGTAAGTTATGGGAAAAATGTCTCTGCATGACCTAGAGTTATTGTTTATTCATTTGATTTCTTGCCAAGTAATGGGGCATAATTAAAGTAAGTTCTAGCTTGTTGTATGGGAAAGGGAGAGTTTGTGAGCTTTGGACTTGATTTATTTATCACAAGCCTGATAATTAATTCAATATCTAATACAGGTCTTCTTAGAATATTCTTAAAAAATAGTTTAAAAGAAAGTTTAAATTCTGTTAGTCTGTTGAACAAGGTCCTCAGCATTATTCCATTGAAGTCAATGCAGAAGAGCATCAAAGAGTATTTGCTATCTGTGACTTGGTTTTCGTGTAAATTCCCACCCCTGTAATTAGCAGCATATACTGCTCAGGGCTTTTTTGCTTATTTGGTTACTCATGACGATTAAATAGAATGGAACTAGAGTAGTTTTACATTGTTTTGAGAGTGGAACATGGCTTCATTCTGCCAAGACCTTTGATTTAGCATTGGTTCAAATTAATTTTATGGTGTGACTAAAATTGATTTCTAGAAAAGAACATGGAAGAGGTAAAGTGACTCCTACTCCTCAAAAATCTAGATTTTGAGACCACATCCTAGACATTTGGATGCTGCTGTCATTGCTGTCAACTTCTTAAAAATATAACCTGACACAGAGAGACTGTGATAAGGGAGAACCATGCACACATCTCTTATCAATCTGGTACCCCAAGGAAGTTAGACTGCCTAAACATTTGTGGAAACAGGACTTTCTGTTGCTGACCATTTGTGAATGGTCATGCCTTAAAAGAAAATAAATGAAAACCAAAGGTTGTCATTATAGTCTACTTTCTGCCTTGTCTATTTATCTGTAAGACAAAACAAACAACATTAAACCTGAGAACTTGTCTAGTTTCATTTAAGGAAAACAAATACTCAGCACTGCTTTTAGTAAGTAGGTCAGAAAACTCTCCGGGGCATCCAGCATGCATTTTGTGTAAACATGAGTTGTTAGGCAAATGAACTTAAAAAAATGGACACAGAATATTTTAGCATTTACATCATGATCTCCTCGTAGGATTTAAAGGAAACAAAAGAAGCTGTAAGAGTCTTACTACTATTTTGGCTTAATATTCCTCTTCCATGATGTGAAAGGTCGTCTCATAAATCTTGGGCTTTTGTAAACTTAGGTGTAATACCAGTGTACATTTATTAAAGCTTTGACTCTCTCACACCCCACCCCAATTGACACAGACTTGGGGTATTAGCAGCCCATTTGAAAAGGGGTTGAGCTCAGCTTTCACATCCAAAGCACAAGGACAGATGCTCCTGTGTTGTTAGTTCAGGAGACAGGGTATAAATCCTTGGGCTTTCATATCCCAAGTAAGAACTTATCAGTCAAACTTCTCAGTCTCTCATGCAGTGTAGGGTTGCTGCTGGCTGGTAGATACAGGGGCCTGGACACTTATTCCAACAGCTGGATATTGTGTGGTTAAAATTATCTCCCTTCTTACTCCAGAAGAGGTTAATGAGAAATGTTTAGTGAGATGGATTTCAAACTATGACCCTCCCCTCAAAATGTTCCTTCTGATCTGCAACGTCTTTGGGGTGATCCAGCTCCCTTTGGATTTGGTTGTTGTTGGAAGTTGTGAGTTCATGAACATGGACATGGACATGCCCATGGACATGGGCAGTCCATCCTGACCTAGTTGGACTGAGAACTGGAACTTAATTATTGGAATGAAATTCATCACCACCAAAAATCTAGCTTTTTTTCTGGTAAGTGTATTGTCAACAACTAAGCTGCAGTTTTCTTAGTTGTATTTGGTATTAAGCATAATTCAGTAAATGTTTTTGTGGATAATTCTGGCTTTATTATGGGTGATCCCCAAGCACTTCCTAGTGAATATTCAGTAGCTGGAAGTAAAGTTGTTTTGCAGTGGGTACTCAGAAAATACGTTTTTCTGAGCAGATTAATTCAGTTCTCGAAGTTGATTTTCAGTGTGACTTCTCCATTTCACTTTATTTTCTTGTGGATGCACAAGACTTAAATGTCATATCATTTTCCAAGCAACATGACATCAATATTTACTGATGTCAGCCATTTACTAGGCTTGTTCTACCAGCATTCTTACTTTCTGGCTATCTAGAATGATGCATTTAAGCACAGTTTTAAGTTCTCCAGGATTTTTAGACATCCACAGTTCCTTTGGCACCATTGCATAGGTCAGCAACAGAATAGGATGTCAATAATTACCCCAGCATATTGCCAGTAACAGAACATGTGTGTGATGGATTGGAAGCTCATTACACGGTTCCCTAAAATTAAGTAAAGCTTCTTCTAATGGAACTTAATCTCATCAAACCTGCAGAGAACTATTGCCCTAATAAACCAGATCAACTGAAGTTTTGCTCTCTAGCATGGAACTCCCTCCTCAGTGTTATAATGGGTAGGTTTGCACTGTCATTCATTAGCTTTATTGTCATTGACCTGCTAATTGAACCCTTTGCCAAGTGGGAATAATCTGGTAGCTAACTCATAAAATGCTAAATGTTCAGAAAGACAATAGGATAAAATATATTTTGTCCCAGTAATGAAGCTGTAATTAGGCACATTACAATTCCATATCTATTCATAATAAGGCATATAACTACAAGCAAGCTGAGTAATATACCAACTTTAATTTCCAGACAAGTGTTATCCATCAGACATTTTTAAGGATAAATGCAGAAAACAGAAAGACATTTTATAAGTATACAACTTGGGTCAGTACTGTGCCCTTCCACCTCTTTCATGTTTACTTCCAGAATATGGTTTTTAGAGGGAAAAAAGGTTCCCTTTTATTTTAGGGTATAGATTCAATCCTAGCTACTGTTTGTGATAGTGTAGGCTTTTGAGATACTTGGAGAAAAGCCAGTTTATAAATGCTAACTATTCTTATTTGTTTTCTTTGTTATTGTAATATTTTCCCATCACTTTAGAAAACCAGCCACCTTTCCCCTCTGAAACAAAAGCTTCCATATTAAATGTATCTATTCTACACTTAAAAAGCATCTAACATTCAGGGAAGAAAAGAATAGAAATGTCAGAGCATAAAATACAATCTCTTCTTTGTGGAAATTTCTGTCATATTTTATCTGCATCCTACATTTACATATGAATGGACAAGTATTCATCGTGAAACCATTAGACCTTCACAGGATGAAAGGAAATATAAATAGTTTGAAAAATGAATACAAATACACATGCAATGTGTGTGCTTTTTCCAGCATGATGTACAGTATTTTTCTCCTCTGCATTAGACCAAAATGTGAGCACATTAAGGGCTTAAAGAGTTGGAAGTGTTCAAAAATATTCTGATTGGAACCAGAACTAGATCAGAAATATGAGCAGGCTTTGAGCTACTGTACCTTAACTCCAGCCAAACTCAATGAGCCCTTTGTGAGATCATTTAAAGTGCATGTGTAAATCCCTGCTTGCCCAAGGCAGTCCTAAGTAGCCAGAATTATAGATCCCCTATCTGCTTTTCATCGTACTCAGACCAACACTTTATTCCTCTCTTAAAGAAAAAAAAATATTTTTCTTTAATCCCAGATCTTCAGAGCATGATTTAAGAAGTGTCTCCCCTCCTTTAAGCTGTGTCCCCATAGTCATACCATAGCTGCTATGCAGAAGTGGTTCTATCAAAATATCAGCACCCCATCTTACCTAAAATACTACATCAGTCTTATCTTGTTCTGAACTCTAAACAAAATGTGTCCAACCTGTCAAAAAAATTTAGGTCGGTTCTTCTGTTAGAAAGACCTTTTTAAAGTATTCATATTGGTGGATAGGTGTAGGGAATTCAGGTGGATAAGAATCCCACCCTTTAATTGCTGTAATATTTGTGTCTATTTCTCTGGTCAAATGCTCACAGTCCTACCAATCTGGAATGGATAAACAGCAGTTTATTTTACTCAGTGATTTTATTTTCCATATTTGAATATGAAACACATATGAAACAATCTACCACCTACTAGAAAAATTAATTCTGAGACAGTCATCCACAACATCTGAAATATGTAATGAATGTAAGGATTATCCTCTAAAATATACTGCCAGGTACATGAAACTGAGATTCACTGTGACCTTTTTACAGCTAAAAGTTTGAACTACCTATAGTAATGTGTCATCTGATCTTATAACAGAATACATGGCAATGGTAATTACTGGTGCTTGTGTAAAGATTTTTTAATTATTACTTCATAGTATTAAACAAATACTTTCCATAAGGTGCATTTGAGATCTGGCCTAGGAATTAATACAACCTCCAGTGTAAATAAGCCGAATATTCTGCCTGCAAAGGGCTCATGTACTATTGACCCACACTTTATTACCTCCTCTGAGAGATTAGACATGTACATACTCTTCCTACACTTTTTTTTTCTGGGAAGCCATGCATCTGTGACATAGTGGTCGAGAAATCAAATCTCCTTTGCTTTGGTTTGGTTTTCTCAAGCTTGCAGCACTGAAAATCTTAACTGAAAACCCTTCTTAGGGTGATGCTGGGTGTCCAGCATGAAATGTCTAATATTCGTATTTTGTGGACAATGTGAGCCCAGAACTTGTAACATGTGAATCCAGGTCTGCAAAAACATAAGCATCATAAAACTTACCAACTAAAGAATTGCAGGTGCTAAATACAGCAAACTCCTATTTCACCCAGATCGTGAGACAAAGTTTGGCTCTTTACATCTTTTTTTTGTTAGCAGCAGAAAGTAAGTTGTTTTTCAAATGCAGTATTGTGCTTCTGTTTCCTTGTGGATGGAAGTCAAGTCCTGGAAGATAATTCCTTTGTCCACAAGATTAAGCTTCTTATTAGGCATCCTCTTGAAATGTGTTCATGCTTTGTCTCATTGTTTCTCCTCCCAGATGTATTTTTTGAAGCTGTGCAATTCCCTCCTCAGCATGTGGGGTTTGGGAGAGCTGGGAGATCCTGGATAGAGCAGCTTTCTGTTGTTCCTTAGTGGAAAAGAGGTCTTAGACTTCCCAGACTCAGGCTCTGCCTCAATCCTTGCACACAAAGAATAAAGAACAGTGTCAAGGGTAACTGAGCATTGCAACAGGTCACCCACAGAGGTTCTGGAGTCTCCTTCTCTTGAGGTATCCGAAACCTGCCTGGATGTGATCCTGTGCAACCTTCTCTAGGTGATCTGGCTTTAGCAGGAAGGTTGGGTCAGATGATCCCTTCCAACTCCAACTGTTTTGTGATGACTGATTCTGCAGATGTCTTAATAAGATATTTCCCTATTACCCCTGAGATGAAGTTGTTCAGCCCATTAGAAGAATCTCCTTCTACCCACATCTCAAAGCAAAGAGTAACTCTTTTGTATCTTTATAACCAACTCAAGGAGCAAGTTCCTGCCTGCAGTTAAAGCTGAAATATTGATTTAAAACAGGCCTCAACATTGTCTGGCATAAAGACACTTGGTTTATCCTGGAACTTTGATGATGTAAACCAGAGAGCTCTGCAACTTACCTATTATAGTTTAATTCTGTTCAAGGATTTTGGAAGATATGTGGGGAGGAGGATGAGAGTGCTGCAGTTTTTTCTGTCTTTCTTAGGATATCAAAAGCACATGAGGTCAGCCCTCCTTGACATAGTAAATGGAGATTATGAATGGACAGTCCATGTGTGTGTGAAAAGAAAATTTAAATAAAGCTACATTGAGATAGTTATGTGAAAAGCTTCAGGAAAATAATCTCCTTTTATACTGTGTTCTGATAAAATATAAAACATTCTGTTACGTGGGGCTTTCTGCTTGTTAACAAGAATGCTCAGATTACCCAACACAATGAAGTCATAGCTGAAATGTCAACTGTAAGAAAGGAATGAAATTTTCCCTTCATAGAAAGTCACTGGTCTCGCATTGTGGTTTTGACCCAATTACCATTTCTTGATGAAGGTCTGGAGTGCCAATTCCACACTTTCAATGAGTTAAGTAATAATACCTAGTATGCTTCTGTACTTTCACAGTATGCTTCCATAGTTTACTTCTACCTAGCAGGATTTATATATTATTTTATCAGCCTTTTATATTTCTGTATTAGCTTTGGGTTTTTTATTCAGGTGTTAACGTATGGTGAGAAAACATTCATTTTCCCCACTGTGATGGTTTTCTATATGTGACACCCTTTTTTGCCTCAAAGATTTTGGAGGTGGAGAGTCCTCAGTCTACTGGGGAAGCACTGGAACCAGCTTCACAGCATGCACTGAAACCAGTGAAGGAGAAAGATGGTTCTGGACACTGAAGTGCCTTGGGCTCCCATGCTGACTGCCCTTGGGCGCAGTGTTGAATTTTGCCACCCGTTTGCTCTGTTTCTGTCTGCATTTCACCCAGATGTCTCAAGGTCATGAGGAGTCACAAGGAATTTTGTGCCTAAAGGTGTTCAAGGGCATAAGAATCAAGCATGGTCCTTGTTCATTTAGAAAGATGGTCTTACCCCCTACTGGATTAATCTTGCTGAACTACTAAACCTAGGATCAAGTGGATTTGATGGGTGTCACATTTGTCTTCTGAAGTTTGTTTCAGAGTATTATTGCTCTCTTTTCTTTCAGTTAGCTTGGTCTTAGAGAGCTAAAACAGTACATCAGTGAGAGACCTTCAACTCCCAATAAACAGGAATTGTTTTCTCCTCTGAGACTGAATGAATCCAAAGGCACTGTAGCCTTCAAAGAGCCTGAATTCTGAATCTGTATTGAGGTAATTCCATCCTGCCTGCTTCCTCTTCCTGGGATAAGTGTAGCCACATGGGAGGAGTGGTGGAAGTAAAGACATGCATCTTATTATCATCCACATATGCTTGAAGAATATTCTTGGTTGCCTGTGGGGATGAATCTGAAATTAGACTGTTTAGACATACTTAATGCACTAGACTCTTTTCTGAAATGCTGGAAGAGATGTAGGCAAGTCATTTCACCTCTCTGTGCCTCTGAGGCACCTCATGCTGTCAGACATTTTTAGACAAATGGGATGCATTTCATGCCAGTGCTAGACTTGACTTTCCTGTTGCTGCTAACCTGCAGGAATCCCTTTCTTTCTGATGAATTACAGGAGCAGGAAAGCATTAAACTATTCGTGGATTAAAAAGAAACCATTGGAAAATCACACAGAAGGTACTGTTGTTGTATATCAGCTGGTTCACTGCTGAGATCATTCCTAGTGCTGACTGGTCACCTCCGCATCCTGAGCTGCTCCATAATGCTCCAGTGTGTCTCTACCCAAAGTAATGAGTTGATAGCATTTGAGGTCTCAAGACACTGACAACTTGTCTTTGGAAAGCTGTAAGTGTCTAAACTTATTCATCTTTCAGGTAATCTGATCTGGCTAGCATAATTTTGTTCCCTTGGTCTTTTTGTCCATATGTCTCTGTATTCAGCCCCCTGGCTTGGTTTCCTGTCTCACTGTCACTTTGAATTAAATGTATCCCCTCCCATTAAATCAGTCATGTTTGTGCTGTCATTCTCCTGCATGTCTGATGATCCTAGTCTTCACTTAACTTGATTTGCCATTTACTCTGGCTTTTACAGATGAGCTTTCCTGCCTTCATCTGGAATAATGCTCATACAGGTGAGAGCACATGTAGCTGCTTAATGGCACTTCTTCATTAACATTAAGTCTGGAAGCTCATGTAAATTCACAAGATTCCCTGTTTTCACTATGTTTCCATCAGCTTATGTCAGATGAAGGACTAGTTGAGAGTTTTTCTTCCCACCTCTCTCCTAAAAGTCTCTGGAAAATCTCTTGTGTGTAAGTCATGAAGAAACACCTCGCATTGTTACTCTTGAAATTTCTGTTTAGCATAGACAGATGACACAAAAAGGGAATGTCTAATCCCCACTCCTAAAATGATGCAAGAGAAATACTGCTTCCATATGTGAAATTACTCAGAAAGAAACTCAAAGGTGGATTTTATTTTCATTTTGAGCCAAAAACTCCAAAACCTGGAAACCAAGCCTTGCTGAAAGTCTGGGGGACTGTGGGTCTCAACACTGGGGTTTCAAAGTATTAAGAAAGTGAGAATTAAGCCTGAGTTCTTCTTTGTTTCAGTATTGTCTGGGCTTCTCTTCCACACAGAGCCTCTCTATGACTGAAGTACAAAATCCTCTTAAAAACAACATAAATTATTCTACAAAATGTTTACTTCAAAACTGTGTCAGAGTCCTAAAATTCATATGCAGCCAATTAAATCACTTGCAATCTCTAAGACTATGTACCTCTGAAAATCTGTGTCTCAGTGCCCACTGAACAGATTTTTGTCTGACTTAAAAAACACACTGAATACAATAATGGAGTGTAGCTGTGTGAATTTACATCTCTGTGTCCCAAACCCACTTTCAAACCATAATGGTTCCATCACAATTGACAGAATAGATGATGTGAAAATGTTTTATTTGACAGCTTCCATGAAATTATGGGTTTAGGCACTCAAGAAAGAGCCTCCTGAAACCTACGGGATGGAAACACAGCAGTGTCCTTTCTTTTCTGTTTTGAGATACTTAGAGAATACTCCAGGGAGGAGGCCCACTGGAGACATGAGGCTTCACTAGAAACTGGTCTTTACTCTTCCTGCAGCCTGAAATCTTGTGGTAAAATTAGGCATTTAAAAATTAAGGCACAGGTCTCTGGAAACATTTCATTTGCATTATTCCTGATCTCTGCTGAATACCTTGGGGAAAGAGTTGCTAGATCTTTCTGGAAAAAAGAAAAGTGCTTCTGCAAGCACTTAAATATTTATCCACTGAAAAGTGATTAATTAACTTTCTGGGATTTTGTCTATTCCGTGTAATTTACTGTAATGCATCCATAGGACAGTTAATTTAGTGACACAAGCACAACATGAAGAAATGCCATGTCAGCCAAAGCTAATGTCTTTCTCTAACTTATGCTAGAGATCACTACTCTTTATAAGGTTAATACTATTTACCAGAGGATGTAGTGTCAGAACAAGGGGAAATGGCTTCAAACTGAAAGAAAATAAGCTTAGACTAGATATTAGGGAGAATTTTTTTACTGTGAGCATGATGAGGTGGTAGAACATGTTGCCTTGAGAAGTTGGGGCTGACCCATCCCCGGAAGTATTCAAGGCCAGGTTGGATGAGTCTTGGGGCAACCTGGTCTAGCAGAAGGTGCCCCTGCCTAGGGAAGGGGGATTGGAACTACGTGATCTTTAAGGTCCCTTCCAACCTAATTCATTCTAATATTCGTTCCATAATCCATTTTATGATTCCTGGTTGTTGTGGCCCCCAGAGGCATCACAGCTCATTGAAGAAGCAGAGGTGCTCACCGACCAAGAGTGCTTGTGTGCTGCCTGACTCAGACCCCTTGACTTAACTCTGTGTTGCATCTGTGCTTCCATTTATGTATCTAGGTGTTATTTACCACATACACATGAGTTTTATTGTTCTCAGAGTTGTTTGGTTGCTATCTTACTTTAGTTTCATCTTCTTCATAATGGCAAATTAAATTATGTTTCTTCCCTCCCTCAACACCCCATTAATATAATTGTTCCAGAAAAGAATTTTGCCTTCTGCAATTTTTTTTCAGTTGTTGAGAGGAAATATAATTTGTCTCCAAAATTATCATCTTACACTCCACTTAATTAATGAAAGCACAGTGGCTATGAACTGCCTTCTTGAAAAGTGCATTTTAGCCTTTAGTTCCTACATTTTCTGAGGGATTTCATAGAATGATGAATGTGAAATCAAAAATAGGACAAAAGTTGGACTGTTATCACATTGCTTTGCTCATTAATAAAAATTGGTGAGGCGGCTACTAATGCATTTTAAACCAATTCACATTTTGGAAGTGTTTTATAGTTGGAAAATTCTGTTTACTTTGTTCAGTTCAAGTGCAACATTTTCAGTGAGCTGAGTACAGACTAAAATGCTCTGTGTAGCCATTCTGAGTGGAGACAGCTAGCACTGAAGTCCTTCAGAAGTTTTCCATTGCCTCTCTCTTCTGAGGAATGATGCCAGTGTCTCAGTTCTCCAGGACTCTTGCCTTCGTGCATGCCATGACAAGACCTCCTTCCTCTCTAAGCAATGTCTTTTAAGCGGATTGAAAATCACCCACAGCGACAGCTCTTTTATTGCTTCTAGAAAGTATGAAAATACATACCCTTAAAAAACTGTTCTCCTGTGTTGGTTTGAATAATGTGCTTCTACTTTACAAATGGTTTCCAGATAATGTACCACAGGGGAAACCCTTTATGCCCTTGAAGGCATATCCCTTGCATGCTCTATATCAGCCCTAAGATACATAAAATTTTTAACAGCATCCCTTGTGTTTAAACTTTCTTCCATTTACATAGCATTTCCTTATTACTTACTTTTATGGGCAGTGAATTAGAGGTGTCCATTACATAGATCAGTGTTTACTATCCCTCTTAATGTGTTTCATTTAGACTACAGCTTTATACTGCATCTCCTTTTTTCTCTCCAGTGACTTACTGTTAAATACTGCTGCTTGGCCTTTGCACATCTATGCATCTTTTTTTTTCTATAAAAAGCTTTCTTACAGTTGTAATGTCCTGCTATTTTCCAATACATTTTTTTCCAACACTGTAAGTGTGTTTTTGCAAGAATGTACTGAAAGGATAGGTGAAAACACAACTAAATGCAACCTGTGATGAAATGGTGAAATATCAGGCCTGTTGTACTGTGCTAGAAATAGTTTTCAGGACTTGAAAGCAAAAGAACTTACAATCCTAACGTAAAGAAGTTGAAAAGTGAATTGCAGCACAAAAACCTTCCTGTGTGTGGGCTGATGTTCCCCCTCACCATGTGCTGCTGTCTTTGTATTCGTAATCCGCTAATCTGGTTGGCTGAAAGAGGGTTTTAAATGTTAATATTTACCTAAGAAAAGTAATGATTTTTTTCATATTTGCATCCTTTAAACAAAGAATTACGCAAACCAGAGATAGTAGTATAGATGCAGCTGGCCACCCAGGCATCATGGGCATGGAATTCTATGAAATAACTATGTGGAAACTTTGAGATATGAATGCTTCTGTCTGGTTTGAAGCAATATGCCTAGAACAGGCAGACTTTTCCAGAAATAGGAACTCCCTCTTTCCACACAGCTGTGCTGGTTTTCTGCTCCATCACGTTCTCTTACCCTGCGGTAGAACATCCAGCTCTGCTTCTAAATCTCTCCTGAATGCCTCAAAATAAAGTCTGTTCTTTGACACAAGGTATCTCAGGATATTGCTATATTTTGGTTACAACTGTGAAAATTTAAAGCCAAAGCATTTTCTACAGAGAAACAACTTTTCTCCCAGTTACTAGTGTGGACACCAAGCACATTACAGATTAAAAAAAACCCAAACAAACCAAACCACAACCCTACCTGACTGCGTATAGAGTACTAATGTGAGGACTGGTATACATAAAAGCAGTGTAGAGTAATGTATCTGCAGAGTGAATTCATCACTGAAAGTCGTACTACACGTATTTCCTACTAGCAAAGAACAGAGTGAGAACTGCCAATTTTGCTATTTATCCAAAAAAAAAAAAAAAAAAAAAAAAGAGGCAGTATTTCATCCCTCACTTTGTCTAAAGGAGTAGAAAAGTGCAGGGTTAATGTTGTAGTATAGGAGAATCCTGAGAAGCTGATGCCAAGCACAGCCCTGTTGTTCCATGTAAGTTAGAAGGTGTAAGACCTTAGGTGACTTAAGGAGAAAAGACATCTTGTGTCAAATATTACTCTCACTAAAGGACTGTGTGTTGGCCTGGTCTGTTGTGTATGAGTTTTGGTGTAAAACTGGAAGATATGTCCTGTTATATATTTGTTAGCAGAAGAAGAAAACTTCTGGTGCCATTGCAGCTCCCAAAGCTTTTCCAGGTTGCCTTCTGTGATGGAACAAGGTTCAGTATTAACACCTTTAATTATTTCCTTTGGTTTCTCCATAAGACTGAGGCTTTGGAGTATTCTCATGTTTTCATTGGGAAGTTTTCTGTTAGAAAGTTTTATGGCCAGCTCCATTGCCTATTAATGCCAGTGTTTTAAAAGCATTATTAATGAGGTTGAGAGTTTCTTCTAAATGGAAAGACATAAAAATCTTGTCAGTATAAGCAGTCTTAATTTTGGGTTTACCAGATTATTAACAGCTCATCAGCTGGCAAACTTTTTCAAGTAATCTCTGAGATCGAGATCAAAAGATCTGAAACTGTAATGTAGACTCTAATTAGGCTGTCAAAAGTTATGCAGCAAGGAAGGTAATTTGGCAATTAATCAGCATGTATCTAATACTAATATATTTATTCAGGCTCATATCTTAGTACATTTCCATTGAAGTTTTCTCCACATTTTCATTTTGAGAAAAATGTTCATAGCAAAATCAAATAATTTTAGAGTGAATAGTTCTCATTCCTTAAGTAGGACTTAAAATATTCTTTAATACTGCAATTCTTCAGTTTTGAACAACTGTATGTTTCAGTTCAGTTTCAGAAGAGAAAATCTGGATAAAAACTATCTATATGAAATGAAATTTTAAAGATGAGAATAGAAAAATTTATATAAAAAACTGATATCACACTCTAAAAAAATTGGTTTTGAATGTCTACACAAAACAGTGTTTTATGTTTCAGATCTCTTTAAAGGACAATGAGTTATCAGATTTCTACATAATTATCAATGTAAAAAGCCCCACTTTAACTGCCCAAAACTGCAACCAGTATTAGGCTTGAATTCATCCAGTGGTTTATGCACCAAGTTGAGATATTGAAAACAGAGGACCAGTCATTTGAGGCTGATTCCATCAGTGCAAAGAGATTCACATATTCATTTTCATTTTCTCTCTGTACATGCCAGACTCTCTCAACTCAGTTTGTAGGGTGCTGAGGACAGGTATTTTTTGTCAGCTGCCTAAGCCTATTTCAGATAAGTCTAGTCCTTGGGCACCTCCTCGTTCTTGGGCTAGATTTTTCTAGAGACTCTTTATGTCAATACCCAGTTCCTAATACTTTTACTTGCTTCTGTTATCAGCCTCTGGTTTTTGCTGGGACAGGGTTTCAGTATACAAGCTGATGGGTGAATGAATGCCCTTTCTGTTTCAGGTTAAGTGAAGATGGTCCTGTCAACAGCTTCCAGGCAGAGTCCAGTCCATTCATGAGGCTGGAGAGTGTTGAGAAAGGTTTAAAACAGACCACTCCTTATCTGAGTGTTGTCATTAAATTTGGCTGCCACATATTTGTTTTAAGACAGTCCAAGCAGCCTTAAAGCCCAACCTGAGAGCATGGAGAAAAGGCAAGAAGCTCTCCTGGCTGAGGAAGCAGGGTTGGTGTGTAGATAAGCTTTCATGCTCCCTGCCTTTGGGAGAAAGCAGCAAGGATAACAGCCTGACTACCAACTTCACTGCACATTTCTTGCTTGTTTAGTTATATTAAGGTTCAGCTGGCACCTGCTGTGTGAGCAACCAAGGTCTCTAATGTCCATCTGCTGTTCAACTATTTTATTTGATAACAGCTGATGCCAGACTCTGGGGCACCTCTCTGGTATACTCAGCCTTTGAGCACAGAGAGTTTCCTATAAAGAAAAGAACTGAAACTGGGACTGGATGATGAAAACAGATACAGTGAATCAACAGCATCCTCGCAGAGTGAGCAAAAGGCAAACCACAACTCGCTGCAGATTGCAGGTGGGCCAGAATCCAGTGATCTGTGCCAGATGATAACAACAGAGATTTGGAGCCAGCTTGTACTTTTTTATTTCTTTTAAGATGTGTTGAATGCTTCATAGAGTCTGAAAAATATTCCATGAGACTGCAATTCAGCTAACATACAGCTTTGTAATTAATGGCTCTCACTTGTTCTTTTTTTCCCTCTTAAATGGACACATTTGCATGCAGACAGCATCTCTCTTTATGTAAACCCTTCTGTTCCTACCAATCACTCAGCTGAAGCCATAGCCCTTTTTTTGTGACACCCACATGGGTTGCTGTGTGATTATGATGTTAAGGAGAGTACATTATGGCTCCAGGTGAGGAATGAACAGCAGGGCCAGACAAAATTGCAACTCAAAAATACACTGCTTGCATGCAAATACTGACACTGTCATATCACAAATCTCACAGAGTAAGATTTGCAGAATATGGAACATGCAAATAATTGTAAGCAGAGTGGTTCTCCAGGCTTTCCAAAGTTCTCTAGAAACCATTGTTTTTTTCTAAAAAAAGGTGAATGTGCATGATTTCTTTGTGAGTATGAATTCTTAGGGTTTACTGACTTGTTTTTCTCTTCTGTGAGGAACTATCTCTTCTGCTCAACTTTTTTAATTTCCCATGTGTTCCCACTTCTACAGGTTCCAATTCTTAACTGTGTGCCTCAGTCAGCAGGCATTTTGGTTTGAACACAGCCTGGCTGCTCCGAGCCTGGTAGTCTTTGCTACCAGTAAGAGGTTTTTCTCAGATATGAGACTTCAGAAACTAAGCCCAACTTCAAACAGAAGTACATCAGTGTGTTGGGCATTAGGGCATTCTTGCACACAGAAAGCACAGGAAAACTGTCAAAATTATTTCAAATGTGTGCTTTTTAAGATGTATGACAGGGATTTTGTTGCAACTGTGATGTTTTGATTAACACTCATAGACAATCTTAAAATTCACGTCAAAAGGACCTCTGATGATCATTTACTTAGCTGTCCTACACTTTTGGTCTTTTTTGTCATATTTTCTTTCTATCAGTAATAACAATTAATAGAAATAATTGTGACTAGAAAGAACGAGGCCTCACTTCACTGGATACAGAGAAAATAATAAATTATTGCCTTAAATAATTTAGGATTCTGAGGTTACTAGAATAGCAAGAATTTACTACAAAAACATTCCCAGCTGAGGTTGAGCTTTTCATTAAATCATTCCAACTGTCTCAAATCGGAAATATGTTAAAAACCCCATTAAAAATCAGAAACTAGTTTTTTCATCAAAGATGAAGGTAAATGGAACCTCTTCAACACATGTGCCATATCTGGATTTGTATTGCAGCAAGCTGATGATTGTATTTATTACCTGTATTGATTCCTTACTATTTTTCTCCACTATTGACTAGGACACATTTCTGATATTCTTACAGTAAAACAGTGTTCAAAGTGAAAAGAAAGTTGAAAGGCTTCTGAATCATGTTCTTCAGCACTGATTAGAGATGGGTGGAATTCAAATATGTTTCTATTCCTTGACCTTGAATTAAGGCCAGTCTGAAATCTACACAGCTGGAAAATACATCTGGTGAGAAAGTCAAAAGAAATAGGGTCTGTTCCCTGTCCACTAGTGAAACAGCATAGAGTTTTCCCCTCTCATGTTACTTGGAAAGTTTGCAAAATACTTGCAAACAAACTGAAAAAACCCAAATGAACAAATATGAAAAACTCAGCACTTTTAATGTATACATGTAATCCCAAAAGTTGACTGGAATAAAATACTTCTACCTTTAACTTTCCCCCTACCTTAGGTGAACTGTAAGTGTTCTCTATATTTAAGCATTGTGAAGTAACTCTTTTTTGCAGCAATACTCCTTACTGAGTTAAGAAGCTCAACATGAGCCAGGACTGCATTCTTACAGTCCAAAAATCCAACTGTGTCCTGGTGTGGTTGAAGCCAGGTGGAAATTAAGCAGCAATACTTGCCTGCTCCACCCCAGTGGAAAGGGGAGGAGAATCAAAGTAAAACTTGTAGGTTTAGATAAGAACAATGTAATAGTTGACAAAGGGGTAAAATACAGAAATAATGGTAAATAATGATAATAATAATGACAATAAAAAGGGTAAAAAAAGTGATGCACAATGCAATTGCTCACCACCCACTGACCAATACCGGACTCCCCTTCCTGAGCCCACATCAGCCCCTCTTTCTGGGTAGCTCCCCCCAGTTTATGTAGTGGGCATGACGTTCCAGGGTGCAGAATATCCCTTTGGTCGGTTGGGATCACTGGTCCCAGCTGTGCCCCCTCCCAGTTTCTTTTGCAAACCTTCTCACTGGCAGAACATGGGACAAGGGAGGAAAAAAACATCCTTAATTTAGGATAAACGTGACTTAGCAAAAGCCCAAACCTACAGTGTGTTATCAACACCATTCTCATTCCAAATCCGAAACACAGCTCTGCAACAGTTCCTGAGAAGAAATTAACTCTACTCTGGCTGAAACTAGGGCACCTGAGCAGCATCAGAAAACATATGATCAACAGGTTGAGAGAGATGGTTAAATCTCTCTGCTCTCATAAGACCCCATTTGGAGTTCACTCTGAAGCCCCCAACAGAAGGAGGTCATGGATTTGGTGGAATAAGTTCAAAAGAAGGCTACAAAGAAGATCAGAGAGATGGAGCATCTGCTATGAGAAAAGGCTGAGAAAGTTGGGGTTGTTTTTCCTGGAGAAGGGAAACCTCTGGGTAGACTTTCTAGCAGACTTTCAGTACCTAAGGGCACCTACAAGAAAGCTGGAATCTTTGTATCAGGGCATGTAGGGATACAACACAGGGTAATGGCTTTAAACTTGAAGGATGTAGGTTTAATTTCAATATTTTTCACATCAGAGTGGTGTGGCCCTAAAACAGGTTGCCCAGAGAAGTTATGATACCCTGTCCCTGAGTGGTTTTTTAGGTCATGTTGGATAGGGCTGAGCAACGTGGTCTAGTAGAAGGTGTCCCTGCCCATGTCCAGGGGCTTGGTCTAGATGTTCTTTAAGGTCCCTTCCAACCCAAACCATTCTGTAATTCAATGGTTCTAGGTTTGCTTAAACCAGAAATATTCCCTTGATTCCTAGAAGAATCTGGAGGAAGGCCAAGATGTAGTGTTGTGCGAGGATGTCTTTAACCTCCTACAGTGTATTCCCATTAATTCATACCTTTTATCTAAGTCAGAAGTAACTTCCTCTTTGGAGGAAATTGCATAATGCCGTGGATCCCTTTACCCATAAAGTCTCCAGTATTAATATAACTGGACCTGTGATACAAAATATGTTATTGGTTCCTTCAGCTGCTAAGATATATTTAATCTCTTTATCCATGTATTACACACCCTCCATATATCCCAGCAAAGACCTGGGATGTAGGACCTTATGTGAAATACAATTCAGAGATCATTAGGTGGTTGAACTATAGCAGGCAGGAGGTACCACAACAGCATTTCAGAGTCAGCTCAGGTACAGTTACACATCAGAATATATATTTATATAAAGATGTATTCATGATTATATAGAGAATATTCATTATTCAGAGTCAGTGACTTTCTATAATCTACCAAAAAACTATCACTAAAACCTGATTTGCAAATGACCTGCCAGCAGGACTGGGCATAGGGCAAAAATATTTGCATTTAAAATATATTCAGAGGTGGTTAGCTCATGCTTTCCTTAGCTATGTAGTATTTTCTTCTTGTACAAATATTTGCTAGCCATAGATGATGGGGATTAATATATGTGGATGTGTCGCACCATTGGATTAAATGTTAAATAGACCTCTTGATGGGTGTGCTCAAACTAGTTTCAGAACTGAAACTACATGTATCTACATTTTCTGTTTCAAATGTATCTACATTTTCCGTTTCATCAGGTGAGGGTGTTGGGGGACCAGTGTGGAGATGAGAAGAATGGGATGGTCCTGGCAATGCTAGTTATTTTTCAGTTGGAAGGAAAGGAAAGCAAAGGAAGTTTGTTGTTGAGACTGAAAGAAAAGCTTCTCCCAGCTTGACTGAGCTGTAATGCTAAGATCACAAAGGAGACAGGACTTAATTAATGAATAGCAGTATTCTTTTTTATTATTCCCCACTCTTTCTTACCTTGAATGGCTCCACTATTTTCTGATGCACTTTGAATTGTGTAAAGGAGAAAAGAATTAGCAACTTTCAGCTTAAACAAAGCAGAACTCCCATTCAGCTATACTCTAAGTAAGTCGCATCAAATGGGGTGAAAACATTTTCAAAACTTCCTGGCAGAATCTTGTACCTCTCCTTCTCCAGTGGAGAGAAAATATTTTTCCTCTAAAAGAAGCAAAGATATCTACAAGCTAATAGAAAAGATTCCATAGAAAACAAAACAAAAGAAAAGAAAACAAAAGAAAAAACAACCAATAAACAAAAAACAAGGCTTGCCCCAAGAGCTGGTGGAGAATTAATGTTTTTTTCAAGTTGGACCAGTTATTTCAGTTTCTAAGCACAGACTGTTGGAACATATCTCTTGGCATTTCCTTCGGCTTCCCATGGCTAGACAGAAAAGCAAGCCTAAACAACCAGAGCTGTGGGATGGTTGGGCAGCTTTATCAACTTGTCTTGAAATTTCTGAATATAACCTAATCAGTGCACTAATGCAGAACATTCAGAGCTGCTTTAAAAAGCTATGAAATTAATTTTCTTTTGTTGTTACTTGGTATTTTTTCCAAGACTTTATATCCTGATTTTAGTTGAGGTCAGTAAGTTCTATAAATCTGGGCAACTTGGCAAAAATTGGAAGATGAGGCATGTTGTGTGAATTAATAGGCTAGGCATTTCAAAACTAGGTTTTGATCCACAAGGTTTACACCTAACTTCCTGTCTACCAGTCCTGGTTAACTGGAGATGTCCCAGTTGGCTGGAAGTTAGCAAATGTAATGCCCACCTACAAGATGGATTGGAAGGAGGATAATGGGAATTGAGGCCTGTCAGCCTGACCTTGGTGCCAGGGAAGGTTATAGAACAGATGATCTTGAGTGTCATCATGTAGAAGGGATAACCAGGGAAGCAGGGGCAGTCAGCATGGGTTAAGAAAAGGCAGATCCTGATTTTTTTTTTCCTATTTATTTTTTTATTTATTGTTTTATTTTCTGTAAATTGCTGACAAACATTTTGCCCCTGATTGCTGTGGAAGCTTATGCAAAGCAGCTCTGTTTAACTTACCTCCTTTTCTGCCTCTTGCCTAAAAGACTCAATTTGTTGTCTGTCTGAAGTTGCCTAGAAGACCTGGCAGTACAGTTCTCCTTAGTTTTCATAGAATCTTAGGACCATTAATGTTGGAAAAGACCTCTAAGGTTGTTGAATTAAGTTAGCTCTGCCTTGTTCACCACTGAATCGTATCCCAAGTGACACTAGGGTTTTAAATGGTTGCAGGGTTAGTGATTCCACTGTTCCCATGGCCAGCCTCTTCCAAGGCTTGACCATGCTTTCAGTGAAGATACTTTTCCTAATATCTTATCTAAACCTCCTGTGGAGATCATTGTTTTTTGTCACCTGGGAGGAACATGTTCACCACAGGGCTTGAAAAATCAGCTCATTTGTCAGGGTACTCTGCCGTGTTAGCTATAGTTGCAAGCTGTCCTTTTTCTTTTTCCTAGTTGTAATGTATTTGGATAGGCAAAAGGTGTGAGAAATGGTTATAGTGGAAGCAAAGTGCTTGTTTTCTCATAATTCAAGCCAGCTCTGTGATCATGACAATTGGTTTTGTGGTGAATTGACAGCAAGAGAGTTTGGATCTGCTTAGAGGAAAAATTAATCTTTCAAAAGAGAGCAAGAAAAAATGCAAGTGGTATTTCAGGATTAACCTTTAAAGGACTTATTATAGATCAGTATAATTAAAATTACGGTAACCAGTAAATAAAATTATTGCTATGCCCTAGACTTCCTCAGTCCTGAGAAACACCAATAATTTCTCTAAAAAATAGACACTACTTATTCTAACTTCCTTCACCTCACCTATTTAGACTGATAATTTAGTTTCAAAATAAGACAAGAGATACTTTACACTACATCATTAATTTAATACTTATTAGATCTCAGTAACCCACAAATACCTACAGAAAACATGATATACTCAGTGCCGAGCAAATAAAAGGGGGTTGTGCAGCAGCCAATCTAATTACTTAAATCTCTCTACTCAGGGAAGAGTCTTCCCATCCCTCATTAGGTTTCTGAGCCACGTCTATAGCCTGAGGAGAACAAAGACATGAGATGAAGGGGCAGTGAAAGGAAAGTAGGGAAGCATAGACAGTTCTTTATTTTGCAGAAGGAAAGGAGGATAAATGACATTGCCAGGAGCCACAGAGGTCCAGGTGAAAGTTGTATTCTGTCCTTTCTGTGCCACTGCTACTGTGTGCTGCTTGCTGTTCAGCATTTCTCTTTGCTGTCATTTACTGATGACACCTGCTCTGCAGCCTGCCTAGGCAAGGGTGTCACCCTGGAAAACTGCCTCTTGTGCAGTGACAGCCTTTGGCCAGCGAGTCCTACATCTGGACAACTAGTGGGATTGTGACAATTCTTGTGTTTTCATCCCAGCTCTTGCATCATCCTCTCATGACCCCTTTTTGGGTACCTACCATGCTGTCCAGTAAATGCTGTTCCCCCTCTTTCTCTTGAAAAAGAGGTACATGCCCTCTGTTCATCCAGAATCCACACACTGTGTCTTGCTGTACCCGCTTGTCAAATTGTTGGCAGCATAAAATTCCTGTCCTTTTCTGAATGTATCTGTACAAAAGAAGACCTACAACTTGATAACAAGGCCCTGAGTTGAGAGAGGACAGACAGATGTCCACTGTACTGATTTCAGTCCTACTAACAGATGAGATACCAGGGGGGCTGCTTAGACATGGAAGACAGCAGGTCTTCAATCTTCCTTACAGAGGAGGAGAATGGCTAAGTGGGTTATAGGAAACTGGAAATTTAAGAAGTTAAAACAAAGGAGGACATGACCCAGGATAGGGAAAACAGATGCCATCTATCCTGGGACCCAGAACTGGCTGGATTATATGTACCTATTCCATAAAGAGAGTGCATGGAAAGGACTTTGAATTCCTAAAATTATCTTATTGGATAAGAAATAGGGAAAATTCAGATGTGCAGTGTGAGATAAAATAAACAGTCCAAAGTTCCTTACAGAAACACAGTTCAAGGCCAGCACAGCAGCCTCCTGAGCAGAGCAAACTCCATCAAGTCTACTCAGGCAAATCTGAGGCAAATAGACAAACATATTAGTTTCAATCACATAAATTTCTTTGGTACTATGAAATGTTTTCATAAGCCTATATCCGAGCCACAGGTTCTTGTCATTCAAGCAGTTGTCACTGGAATAAATAATTGCACAAGTACAGAGGATAATCCTGAGGGTCATTTTCTGAATGGAGAACCCACCATGACATGCAGGAGACTAACTCTATATCTGTTAAAATGTGTAATTTAGCCATTGATCTTGAATGATTGATCCAGACTCCCACATTTTTGGCTTATTACCTGCCTCTTTTCATGAGGATGGCTCTCCAGGAAACCTGAGCACTTAGCCAGAAGGATTGTATTTCCCCATCAACACAGAGACAGAGAGATTCACCATCAGACAGAGACAGAGGAACTTGATCCCGAAGCCTAGCACAAGCATCATCGTGTTAGATGAGAGGTTCTGGGGAACATCTCAAGTGTGAGAGATGGAAATAAACTAAGGAAACTTTGAGCTTGAATTTGGCTGTTCTTCCAAGAAGGTTTTGATTTGATTCTTCCATTCAGATGGGTTCTGAATGACTTGAGAAACTGGTCCACCCTGAGCCCTGTGGACTGCAAGAATCCTCCCTCCTTGATGCTGTCTGTGAGTCTTCTCTGACGTAAGAAAAAAGAGCAGTAGCTCTATGGCATGTGACTCTTGAAAGGATTTAAACAAGTAAATAATTTCCTGTAGATAAATCAGTGTTTTTCAATGTGTGGGAGCTAGGATTTTCTCTTCCTAGTCAAGTCTTTAACAAAGGGAACATGAAACAGCAGAAGAACTGGCTTCCCTCCAAGAGCAGGGCTATATAAAGTTCAATATATTTGCAACTTTGTTGCTATTTTTGAATGACAGCAGTTTTTCATATCTATTACTTTCCTTTAAATAAATAACCTTTCCTTTACATCCTACTTAATTCTGTATATAAAGTTCTGAATAATATATTATGCCAACTATTTTTAAAAAATAAATCAAAGTTAATTTTAATAAGTAGATGAAAAGACAACTTGGTTTCCTTTTTGAATGCTTTGCCAGTGACAAGGTTTTTAAAAAATATTTTTGTTTACAGAAAGACTTAAAATTGGATATAACTGCTTGAAATGTATTGCTTGTGGATTCTGAAATCATTGCAATTTTATTGGCAATTGTGTAAAATGCACCTGTGCTGAAGGGTTAACAAATCATTACGGATAAAATGACTGAAACAGCTATTCAATGTGATTGCAGGGAAGCATGGAATTGCTTCACCATCCTTGAAGAATCCATTTTGTGTATCTGCATGACTACTGGGAGCACAGAAAGTGCCAAACCTGCTCTCTGCCCCTCTGCCTGGCAGTGCTTGGTAGCAGTGGATTCAGAGCACGGTTCCCAAAGCCTCACAGTAGGGAATTGTGTAATATCAGGTAGTTAACTGATGGCCTCTGGGACTTATGCTGTTCAGGACTTGGAAAAATCATACTGTAAAGCCACAAGGTGATTATCCACATGCACATGCCTGCACTTTTTTATAGGGATCAAGGAAAAGATAATAAACATATTTTTAATATATTACTCATCTCTAAATAGTATTTTTCATACATAGTTCCTCGTTTAAATTGTCTTTTTGAGAGCAATGGTGAGTCAAATGATGAGCAATGATGTTGCCTTTGGTGTATATAATGGAATCTGTGGCATTGAAGTATATTCAGATTATTAAAATCTCATATTAATACTGTGGAAATATCTCAAGACTGTTACTTTCTCTACTTGAAAGTCTAAAATATGTGTTCATTGCAATTTGGCTACTCAGTCATCTGTTTGGTCTCTTCAGGGTTTAGCAGTGTGATTGAATTGCTCTTTGCAACCCATAACCAGGGCTTGGAGCGCCACTGGCAAGATGCTTTTGTAGCAAAGGCTGAAAGAAACTTACCTAAGCTCAAACTCTTCCTGGGAAAGCATTGGAAGGTGTCAGAATCCATCTTCTTAAGACTGATGGAAGCATCTGGTGATGCTGTTTGTCTGCTTCCTTTTGGCTTCCCACATGGGAGTTGTGCCCTTTCAGGAATCCTGCTGTGCAGAAAGGCAGGATAAGGAATTGCAAGGCTGTGTTATAAAGTGAGCCAGGCCATACAGCTGGACAAGATAACAGTGTTTGTGCTGGCAGCAATCAGCTCCCCTTAAAACATTTTTTAGTCTTGTAGTGAAGATACAAAAACACTGATGAGTTTCTGAAGAGTTTGGTTTGTACAGCTGCAACAACTCTTAACTGGTTTTGACTGTTGATTAGGCTGATTTTTTTCCTCCAAATAGCCCCATATTATCCCACTCATTTCCTTTTCTCTATTTCCTTGACTAGTCATCTTAACAAATTCCTTGAATAATGTAACAAAGATTTTTATCGGGTCTGTTCCAAAAAGGATGTTTTCCTCTGCTATAGTTGTTAATACTGTTCTTGGATGCTGTAATATTTGAACTTGTCCTCCTTGCAATAAACTATCAGAATAGTGGTTCATCCCACAAGAATGTAAAGAGCAAAACCTTTTAATAATCTTTAGAAGCCTACATAGCTAGATGTCTCAAAATTGAGGGTGATGGATCAAGGGGTCCTGCTGGATTCTTGCTACTTCTTGACAATGCTATTTTAAATGTCACAATTTCATTGCCATCTCTCATTTCTAAAAATCAGAACAAAGTCTGATAAGCCAGTGATCTCCTATCTCTTTTAGCTTTTTTCTTCTTTCTGCTTTAGCTACTTGTCTAGGGTTTAGCTTTGAAGACTTTGCCTGTATGTGTTCTCCTCCCCCAAAAGTCTCATAAATTAAGTGAGAGATATTTTGTCCATTGAACCTCAGTTTATTGCTTTCACTCAGAAGTCATATTTCTCACACTTCTGATTCTGACATGCTTCTCCCTGAGTACCTTCTGCATGGGCTGGAAAAAAAAAAAAAGGAAATGCAGCCACTTTTCTGTCAGAACCGAGGACTCTCCTCTGGGTGTCCTGGATGGCCAGAGCCACTGGCAGGGGGCTCTAAGACCCTGGCATGCAGCCAAAGACACTCTTGGGGTTTTAATCTTAGCCCATGGAGCAAATTACCAACTCTGTATAAAAAATTACAAGCCACACACACAAAAGTTTAGATATTATAGTAGAAATAGTCACGAAGTAAAGAGTAGGATTTTTGAGTGCTGTACAGGGGGGTTTTAAGCCTTATACACAGAAGTCCAAGTTTTGTACATAAGAGTCGAGAAATCTAAAATAGAGAGACTTGAGTATACCCTGTCCTCTTTCTTTCTCCTTCCTAACCTCCATGTCTTTAGTAATGTTAACACTCACAAATTAGTCTAGAGTAAAAAATCACCATTCAATATAAATAGTAAGTATTAAAAAAAAGCATAAACATATAGTACGTAATATATAATATAAAAAATAGCACCAACCCCCTAAGAAAACAATATGCCTTTATCTGAGCTACTAAACGAGCCACAGCAGTTCAAAGAGAAAAATCTTATAAATAACCAACAATAAACAACCTTAAAAACAAACAACAGAAGACTACTGAGTCTTTCTTCAAAAGCACGAGTTAGAGAAGAGACTTTTCCATCTTTCAGAGTCATCCCAATCCGGGGGTGAAACCCCACACTTTTCAAGACCTTTATACAGCACTGAGGCAGAACCTCTCTTGAATGGAACAGCAGCTTAGGGGTCCCGAATGTCTGACACTAATATACTGTGGAATCTGGATCTGTTTGTATCCTGAGTTTCCCTTCCTAGGATAAGAGCTAGGGGTTAGTGGTAGGGGTTTGTGCCGGGGTTAGTTAGTGTTAGGATAAATATTTGGATTATGGATTAGGTTTAGAATTAGGGTTGAGTTAGGTTAGGGAGTTAGGTTTAAGTTTAGGGTTAGGTTCAAGGTCAGGATCAGTGTTAGGATCAGAATCTGGGTTAGGGTTTGGGTCTGGGTTTGAGTTATGGTTATGGTCAGACTTACTGTTGAGTTAGAATTTAGAGTTAGGATTTTGGCTTTCTTTCCTTTAGCAGCAAAAATTGTCATTTGCTTCAAATTCAGGTTGCTACAGGTTTTGGAGTCAGCTCTACAATGTAGGCAGTAAAAGTGTTCTTCTTCTGGGTGGCAAGGACTGTGAAATTTCTGTGTCATAGCATATCCTATGAGCAAGTCAATAAGGAAGTTTGCTTATAAATCCCTGTCCAGCTCAGATCAAGGAATGTTTAGGCATAAAGGTTGCGTAAAAGATGCCAGGCAAGCATGTGTAGACAGGTCATGGTTTGCTCTCCGGTGCTCATTTGGACTTATTACTACAAGGTATTAGGAAAATTACTGTAAACTCTTATGAATTTACTTCTTGAAAAAATAGAAGAGAGACCCCAGTGGTCCTGTTTGGCATGTCTGCCTTTTTTGTTCATTCTTGCCCCTTGGATTTTATCACTCCACTTATGCTGATGTTGCCGAAAGCAGTGGTGTATATATCTGTGATCAAAGTACCACAGAGGGATAATCTAAATGCTTTAAAACAAGTGGCAAATTACCTGCACTTCATTTGGTATTGATTGCAAAAACATTAATCATGTTGAATTCTTTTCTATTATGCATTTGGATGTAAGAGATACTTCCATCTTAAGCACTGAACAGTTTTGAGGATAAATAATCTAAATATCATCCTGATTGTGTCTCAGAGCTCTGTACTCAAAACACAAGTACACAGCAAAGAAGGAAGAATGAGCTTTAATTTATTGGTTTTTAGCAGAACAACCAAAATTGTTTTTGCTGTCAGACTAAGCTGTTCATCCGCTCTGCTGATACACAGGCTGAGCACTGTTTTCCTTTCCTGCGGTCTGTTTTTATTGTAATGGGATGCACTTTCATGTAGATGACAGGAGAGAGGTGTTAAAATGTTATACATGACCATGCAGCATGCTTGTATTTCCTCCTGTTAGCCAAGAACAACTAATTGGCTAAGCTGTTTTGGCAGAAGTTTCTTACTCAGAAGTCATTTCAAACAAAAGGAATGGAGTAACACAGCCCACTTACATCTCAGGGCCCTTCTAGTGAATCAACAACATCCCTTTATGCTCAGAATAATCATCCCTTTCCTGAAAAGCATGGGATTCTGGGGATGGTACCCAAGCTGCAATGTGTATGCAATGTACATGCTTGCCCACTGGGGAGCAAATCCCTGAATGGCTCATTCCTAAACCTCATGCTGGTTTATCTCCAAGTGGAATGAAGTTTGGCTCTGCTGAAACATGAACATGCAAATTATACCAATCTCCAGTTCTCGGGGGGAAAGTGCATGAGAGGAAAGGCCTGTGCAGCAGTTTTCCCTGGGTCCTGTTGCTAGGTCTCTGCAATTGTTAAAAATGCTATTTTTTAACCGTCAAGAAACAGAAGCAGAGCTGTTTTTAAGAGCAAAAATTCTTCAGAGCTGTAGAAATTCAAACTTAAACCTGTTATTTGACTGGCTAGCATACACCAGGTAGCACACTGGGTCTGTGTGGACTGACAGGATACCAGATCTATGTGCTTTCCATCCTGTCACACCTCTGTTACTGCTGCTTTTTTCTGTAACACATCGTAACAGCACAGATCATCATCAGGCGACTGCAGGTATAAGCCATAGCTTGAAATTCTTGAAAAACTGACGTGGGATATCCCAAGGGAAGATATTTATGTCAGCAGTTGAAGCACTTCCAGCAGCAAAACACTATTAGAATTGCGTGGGCCAAGTGTAGCTTTAGCTTTATTGCTTCATCCATAATCTCAAGGAGAAAGTGCACTAGGCTCTCTCTCATGTGATTTCTGACTTGTTGTTCTGTTTTTCTTCTCAAGTTTTTGAATAAAGCAGTTCTCAAACTTATCACCAACACTATTAAGCACATTTAATTTACTAACAGTGTCCAGACAACCTGTTTATTAGCAGTCAGACTCCAGTAAACTCAGCAACTAATTAATTTAATGCTTAACTTCAACAACAGCAATCTAAACTCATGGTTTATATGGGTGATACAGTTCAGGCAGCATGCAGGTCAATTAATATAGACATGCCAATGGCTGTAAATGCTCTGACATAGCTAATTTAGATAATTTTGTCTGTTGCAGGGCTTTAGGCATGCCTAAGCAATTATTATATCTGCTTTTGGCTCGTATACTTGCCAGTGTGAAGTGTCACTTAAACTAGCGATGCCGGAACAGACTTGGGTTATTGAGTTTTGTACATAAACTTTCTGACTCTTGACCCAAATTTGCTATGAATTTGCTGCTGAGGCATATATGGGCATAGTACAAGCATTGGGAAGTGGTGCCATGAATCACATGGCTGTTTACTGTGTTAACCTTTTCTTAGCCACTTAGCAGCTGGGGAAGAAAGATAAATTAGATTAATTGGTATTTTGTGGCTACAATTGAAAAAAATATCATGGATGACCTGAAAAAAACCCAAAATTTTCCTATTCTTCTGCTGTTTCTGAAGGTGCTTCCACACTTCATAGCTCATTGGGGTTTCTAGTGGGCTGCTTGCTCTTTCCTAGATTCTGAGAGAGCAAGCGCAGCAAAGCACAGTTGTGCCAAGTCTGTGTGCCGTGAAAATGATTCTTATTTTCTTTTGAGAGCAAGTGTCCATGGATTTGGCTTGGTTTTCTTAGGGTAGTAATGGGAACCAGCAGCATAAAAGTAGCTGTCTACACAGCTGTTCTCTGACACCTCACATGCTTCAGGTATTCTCACCTCATCTCCTGGGACTTAAGTACAAGGGAGGGGTCTGACCTCTTCATCAAGCTCTTATGGATTTGCCTTTGCAAATAACTAAAGAGAGATGTTAGCTCAAAGTCTCTCACTTAGGAAATTGAGATTATAAGGCATGTTTGAACTCTGCATTCCCAGATATATTGATCTTGTGGGATGTTCAGGATGAACTTCCTGACATGTGGTACTGAAAAGAAACTGCAGAGAAGATGGAAGACCTTATACTGGGTTTCTTAGGACACCGGAGGAAAATAAGTGGCACAAAGAACTGCTTGGGGAAATAAATTTAGTTTGCTGCCAATCAGTAACAAAGCAGTAGAATAGCAAGAAATAAAACCAAAACTTCCACCACTCCACCATGCATAAAACCACAACTTCCACCATGTGTTTCCACCACTCCCGCTTCTTGCCAGGCTCCACCTCTCTCCTGACCCAGCAGGCAGCACAGCAGGATGAGGAATGGGTGTTGTGGTGTTCTCACAGCACTTCATCTCAGTTGTTCCTTTCTCTCCCTGCTGTTCCTCTACTTCAGAGTGAGATCTCTCACATGGGAGACAGTCCCTCATGGCTGAAGACCATTGAGGGAACCTGAAGGTGCAAAGGTCCACGGGACCTCCTGAGAGAGACGGTCAAGGAAGTGGCTAAGCCACTATCCATCATATTTGAGAAGACATGTCAGTCTGATGAAGGTCCCATTGACTGGAAAAGGGGAAATATTCTATTAATGCTGTGAGGGAGACATGGCAGAGTGCACTCATTTTTTATAGATGATATCGGATTTAAGTCAGGCAGAGATGTAATGAATATTTTAAACACAGGAAAAGCTTACCAGAAAATTCAGCAAAGAGATGCAGGGCCAAAAGAACCAGATTGAGATGATTCAGTCCTCATAGCAATATGTTTATTTTTGGAGATAAGTAAGCTGTCGCTTAAGTTTTGGTTAGAAACATTCACTTTATTTGATAAACAAGTCATCATTCATAGCCAAAAAAGCTCAAAAATACTTCTTTAGGAAAATTAGAGTTTTCCATAGAAAATTGAGACACTTTATGAAAAGCAATTTCTTGCTGGTAAGATGCCTATTTTAACTGAATTTTTATTAGAAAAAAAATAGGATAAAGTCCCTCATTGCCTTTGAGTTTGAATAAAAAAGGTGGAAAAACTGAGCACTAGGAAAGCCAAAAAAAGGGGAAAAGGATGCAGAGGATGATGAAGGAAACTGAATGGAAGTAGGAAGGGCGTGTCAGGTTGAGAAAGAAAGAACTTTCCTTTCTTCTGTATTTTGTCTCATTCTGACATATGTTTCACTTTTTGAATAGAAGAGCCATATTTTCCTTATTATATGTATGATATGAAATAAAAATTCAGCTTGTTCAGAAGAGAACAAGTCAAATTTGCAATAGGAATGTTTTTCCTGTTTAAGTCTCCTGTTAGTTGCCTGCATTTATGGAAGAAACTTGAAGCACCCAAGTTGGTTGCACATTGTGACTGCAAGTAAGTTGCAAACAGCCTGAGCAATCTGTGTGGAGAATACATGGTAAAAAACAATGTCTTTGGACATAGTTGGAAGCAAACTTGCTCTCATGAGCAATTATCCTGCCAATCAATTTCCTCTAGACATAGAAGCCTCATTTGGGAATCATATTTATGTCCAGATTGGCTTGTTTATTTGTTTTGTCAGAAAAGGTTCATCTGTTCCTTACAGCTTTATAGGTAGTGTAAGGCAACAGATTTTTCTCAGCCCACACTGCTTCCCTGGGTGAAGAGAGAGTTTGTAATTTTTATGGTTGTTTGTGTCTTCCTATTTGATATCGATGTTAGGTTGTTCAGGTTTCAAAAACAAATTATATTTACAGTGCTTTCTGTTTTCCATGGGAGTTGCCACCTGCTTATGAATCTTGCCTCATAATGACTCATAGTCAGTCAGAACTTGGTCTAGCCATGACACTTCAAGGTGTGCAGTTTCCAAGAGCCCAGAAAAAGATCTGTGGCCTGTCCCATACATATGTAGGTGTATACATATATATACACACATCCTTTTATATTTTTTTATATATCTTGTAACTTCCATTGAGTGAACTTATGGTTAGAGAGGCTTGCTGAAATGGAAACTCACCTACATAACAATTGGTTCCTGGTGGGGCAACCTACTCATGCTGGATACTGGTCTTGAATGAGCAGTGAGAACAGTCCAAGAAGCCCAATGAACTCTTCACTTCACCATTAGGTTTCCAGAGTTGTAAAAGTTCTCTGAGATCGCTGCATTTTATGTGATTGCCAGTGTAGTGCACAAGCTAAACATGCACTGCTGGGCTACTTGATGTAGTTAGTGCAAAGATGCCATCAGAAGAGTGGACCTTGGATCCAGATTAACAGGGCTTTTAAAGGAATTGAGAAATGAAGAATTGTAATTGGCATCTGTCATTTGGCTTATTTTTCCTGGCTTGCTAATGAGATGAAAGGCAGTCAGAGTGCAGAATGGCAACAGGCATCTTTGGAGTCAGTATCTTGGAGGCAAGAGAAGATTATATTTCTATTTTCTAGGCCACCAAAAGGTGTGACAGTTCTTTTGGAGGCCTTCCTCCCAGGCAGAACTTCCAAGCAGTATTTAAAACTAAAAATACAAATGTATTGGTTTGTAATAAATCCACTTTTCTCTCTCAAGCTGTAATGTTTTATTAATTATTGAGAAATAGTTTTATTCACCAATTTTCACACAAGAAACACTAATAAGTAGATGAAGTCTTTGAGAACTGCATAACATTGAAAGTTGGATCAGGCTTTTATATGTTTTCCAGGTTATGAGAAACACCCACATTCAAAATGGGGAGCCAACCTCAGGCACATCGAAGGCTGGAGATTTTAAAGGGCTTCACATTGGTTTATTGTTACAGAGGAAATTCCATCAAAGTGGGATTTGGTGTATTTTTTATTGATGAGTCAGCAAAAGAAACTCCAGCCAAGAACTACAATGGGAAAATGGGAAGGTATGTGATTAATGAAGTTTCCTGACTTAGATGAAACAGAGGGAACTATCTCTCAACAGAGGCACTGTCTCACACACCACCTCTGGCACTACAGCAATATTGCTATATTCCTTGAGCTTCCCAGGAGTTGGGGGTTGATTTCAAAGCACATCACATCAACACGTAAAACCTGAAATTCAGAAGGCCAGAAGACTAGAGTGCTGGGACTGGATTAAGCCACTTTGCTGCTGCTGCTTTCTGAGAGGAAAGATGTCCCAAGCTCTCTATATACCTATGACTGTGGTCCTCCAATGGCTCATGTACTTAAACCTTGAAGACTGATGTTTTCTTGGAGTGAGAGGGCAAACAGCTATAAAATACCTTCACAGTTTCATAAAAAAAATCTTCTTCCAGTTTTCTTCAGGTGCCTTTCCTGCCCTTAATTTACTGTTGACAGTGAAGGACATAGCAGTGTCATATTTTATTTATTTATTTATTTAACCTTCTGGCAAGCAGGCTGTGGTTATCTGGAATACATTTCCCCCTATGACAGCTACTTTTAATTTATTTGAGTGAGTGATCTCTCCCTTCTGACACTTTTGCCGTTTGATGAATGTGATGCTGTTTGATTGAGGAGGCAATGTAATTAGCCATGGTAGAGCCAGAATCACCAGATTTATTTTTTTTTAGCTTTACACAAATGCAGCTCTTCCATTTTGGGCCTGTGTATTTCTCTACTCAAGTGCTAAGTCTAATGTTTTGCCTTGTTGTTTTTTTTTTAACAAAGCTCAGAATTGCGAAATGCTGGAATGTCACAAAAATATTTTTTCTATATATTTCTGTAGTACAACAGCCTACCTTGTGTAACAGGACAGGAGAAAACCCTAATTTTTAATCATTCTACTTCAGAAAGTTTGACCCCTAAAGTTTAAAAGAAAAGATGTGTTATTCTATTCAGTATTTTATAGCTGGAGGAGTAAAATATACAGAATTCCTGAACACAAGTTTGTAGGTGGATCGAATAAGGGTGTAATTACCTTTACCCTCATAATGTCCTGACTGGATGTCTCACACTTCAGGCTATAACACTGCTCTTGTCCTGACAGAAAGGTACCTACAGCTACTGCTTCGAAACCTGCCTCTGCCATGGGGATGAACAAGTGCACTTTGTGATGGATAATAAAAGAGAGAAACTTTCCAGGACAACAACATTTTAGGATCTGATTAATCTAGGTAAAGATTGAAGTAAGGGGAAGATGTTGAAGGGGTCCAATCCATTTCAGTGAATATGCAAGACAATATTGCTGAAGCTGATGAAGACAGCTTTATATTTAAAGAGATCAGGATTCAGAGCACCTTTTGTGACTTATTAAGCTGAGAAAATTATTACTGCCCATTAAAAAATTACGTTTCACACAAAATGGAAAATCTGATTAGTGCACATCAGAGGGGCTAGCTTCTAAAATTATAAAATTAATGAATATATGAAATATTTAGTTTCATGCATAAATATCTGTTAATAGAAATTAATGACTGCATGCGATAAAAGTCATTTATTGCACATAGAGGAACAAATGTTAAATATGAGATGAAATAAAAATGTGAGCATTTTCATTGCTTGTGTGTAAGTGATTTGCTCATCTGTTGAAGATTTTTGTTACTGTATAAACAACATAGATCAAACTCAGCAATAAGATAAACTCTATATTTTCAGTGTCTCTCAAAGAGTAATAAAAGAAATTCTTATTCATAGAGAGGATCACCTGTAAGTGCAATTAATCTCATCTATCATTGGGAGTGCAAGAAGTTAATGAAATAAAATATATGCTTGAGAGTTTACAAAACTCTAACCTGTGCTTCCATCATAATGAACTTTCAGGCTATTGAACTATGAGAATAAGTACCTCATCTGCAGCTTTTGCAACTGTCCGAGATAAACAGCACTCTCATGTGTTGATTTTTGATGGACTGATCCTCTGATCTGGCAAACACATATTTGATATGCCAGGATTTGAGCTGAGCTTATCTTTCAGCCAGCTCCTGTGACTTGCACTGGATTTACTGGCTTCGTTATTGTGCATCACTGCATCTCCCAGTCTTCCTCTACTGAGTGGAAACTTCCTCTGTGTCCATGCAACCCGGCCATTCACTGTCCTAATCTTGTCAAGCTGCAGCTTCTGCTGAAGGTTGTTTTCTCCTCCTGGTTTGAGCTTCTGGTGCACCTGCTTGACAGCACAGCATGGCAAACTAAAAAAGCCCTGGACTCAGAATAAACATTACTTACAATCCAAGCATCAGTGCGTTATCAGGATTCTTCTCATAGCAAAGACAAAACATGGCCCTGTACTAAGAAAACCAACTCCATTCTAGTGGAAAAGGTGTCTAGGTGAAACTTTCCAGCTTGCAGCCTGAGGCTTCAGCAAATCCAGCTAGTTGTAGTAATCAATTAAAGTAAAGCAAATAGCATATTAAATCCCACAGTATTATAACTCTCGGTATTGCAACTCATTCTATTTAAAACATACTTATTTAAGCTGAACAACTGACATCTCTCAACAGTAGATGGAAATGTTCAGGAAGAAGGTAGTCTTTTAGATAGTTTAAACCAGGTAATGCTGGTTTAAATGCTGTCTTGTGAAATGTTGAGAGGCATTGGTAGGAACGGCATGTCCAGGTGTATTTAATTAGCCATGCTATTTGGAATTCATCTGTGCTAGTGTCATCCTTTACTGTGTCTAACAAAACTGGAGGTGGAAACAGATACTGTGGTCTAACAAAAACAGAATAAGTGACTGAAGCTACTCATCATTCAAGGAAATAGCTCATTTTTGGGAGAAACTGGTCAGGGAAAATGGATTTAGTGGAGGGTCCATCCCTTTCTGAAGCAGACAACAGAGAAAGGCTTTGAACTCTGTTAGTCATTAATAATGCAAGTGATAAGAAAGGGTGATTGGGGTGGGTGGCAAAAATTGGTAACAGCTACTTTTAAGCTTGAGGGTAAAAACCACTTAAATTGTAGAGAGTACTTGTCCAGTGCTCTGCTGCCCAAAGCCTTGGAGGTTGCCTTTATAATGAAATCCATAAAAAGAAATAGTTTCTGTGTGTCTTTTACTTAAGAAATCTAAAAAGCCACTTCTGATTTGGATGGTATTTGAGTAATTTTCCAGGTTCATCATTAGCCTCTGCAATCTAGAATATATAAATTATTTGCCTTATTGACTGATGGCAATCATATCCTGAAACTTACTTAATTAAAGTCTTTCTGAAAATCCCGTAACTGTTCCTGTCACTGTTTTTATAGGACAGCTTTGGCTGTACTTATAAGCTGTTATTTGAGGAGTTGCATGAAGTCCTTTTTTGAGTGAGAGACATACCAAGTATCACAGAATGCTAATAGCCTGTGTTAAAATGATGATGTATAATTGAAAGCTAGCAACAAAAACACCCTGAGAAGCACCAGAAAGTTTTTTGCAAGTTCTAGGCATAAAGCTAATGGGACCAAAATCTCCTTTTTCCGAGGTTTGGTTGTATTCTGTGGTAATGCCACTTTCAAAAGAAACTTGAACAAGTCATTTAGGCAAAATTTTTGACATGATCTCAATATGAACAGCTGTGAGTTTTTTTCCCTGAGAATGGTAAGTTATTGTCCTGATATATAACTTAAGAGGGTTACATCCTATAAAAAAAGTTGTCATGGCAGAGAGTTATTCTGTTTCCATGAACTGCTTTGTTGAGGCTAAGCTCAGAACCCTTCAATAGCAGATTTTCCCGTAGGAAGTAGCTTGCAATGATTCTCATGCTTAAAGCAATCAGTGCTTGAGATGGGTGGTCATACTGAAAGTCCTATAAATATTGTGTTCCACATTTCTTGCCTCCTCACAGCATCACTGAGCTTCAAGCCATAGACAAGTTCTGAGGCTAGTTTTCAAGGAAAAGTTTTCCCACTGTCTCTGACTACAGTTTATGAATTACTAGTCTGAATCATTAGTGCAGTGAAGGGACAACATGTATTGATTATTGCCTCCAGGCAGGGATGGGGAGATTTGGGGATTCACCTCGGGATAGTAACAAATTTGGGTGCCAGATAACAAGAAAATCTGGTGGGAGGTGCACTTGTGGGACTGGAGCCAGCAACAGCTGATCCATTTCGCTTGAAGGTGATGAGGAACTTATTAACAGAGATACTGTGGTGTTCATGAGGGCTGGCAGAAAATGCTACAGGTATTTCAAGATACTCCGTTGTTTTTCTGGGAATGGCCAGGTACTGTGTGGCAGAGAATGTTAAACGGACTCCTTTGAAGCATTTAAACAATGCATGGTTTAATTGCAGTAAGTGTCCATTCTAGATACCAGGCAGAATTGTCATCCAGTTCTTTCAAGAGGTGATTCTTTACAGACAGTGGTGATATAAGACCTGTTTTCCCATACTGATAAAATGGAAATGAAACTAGTTATCCCTCTACAGAAGTATCACGGTTTCCTGAAAGAAATGTTATCAAAATTTTCAATTAAATGTCACATTACTACAAATGGTGGAAAGGTATATTGAGGCAATCAAGAAATTTATGCTGTGTTATTGGAAAAAGTGAAATAACACAATATAGTGCAAACAATATAATACAATATAATGCAATATAATGCAAACTTCTTATTAGTCTGTATAAATTTATTGTGAGCAGTGATTTTACAGAAATTTCATATTATTTCATACATATTATTTCAGATTCTAAAGTAAATGTTACATTGAAACTTAAGGGGTTTATTATAAATAATGTGAGGAAGAAGATTTGATTAAACCTGGAGTGAAGTGAGATAGGAAATGGCATTCCCACCTGGAGTGCATGCCTGCAGGAGAGAACCAGCAACTGCCAAAACACTGTGGAAGATCTCTCCCTGGAGTGCCAGAAGCTCAGGGTTACCCACTTGCCTTGCAGGAGACTTGATTTCAAACCATGTTTTGACAGGCTTGTCAGATGGAAAGAGACCAGAGATGGCAGAAGCTAGATTTCAAACCTCAGTTTTTCCTTTTTTTCCCCCTCTTTTTTTTTTGGTTTCTTTTTTTTTTTGTTTATTTGTTTGTTTTGTTTTTTCAAGGGGTGAAACACCAAGCGACCTTATCTCCTCTTTTCCTCCTTTTGAATCCATTCATAGTTCTGTCCTGTTTAAGTGAACTAATAGCTTTAGGAAGGGGATTTATTTTAAACTATATTTACTACAGCAAATATTTACATCAGCAGGGCTATAAACCTGCTTGTACAAACATGATGTTGAGTGAATCAAGAACCCACTGACAGGGTCAAGGAGTGAGGATATGGCCATGCTGATCTTCCTGATGATATAATGCACCCATGACCACTGGGCAGAGAGGATAATTGATGTCTGGCCTTAAAATCTGAGGGATTTTAATCACAAAGTTGATCTTAGAGGATTAAGTAATTGAGAAAAGAATTATAGAGCTTCTGCTATCAAAGGACTCAACATAGATCTGCCTGTTTAACTGTTTTAGGAAGTGTGCAGACATACAAAACTAGAAATCCATGTGGTTTCAGGTTTTTCAATTCACTGGATACTGGTTTGGGACTTAGAATTTGAATCTCAGAGACACTGAGAGGATTCAAAAGTACTGGTAAATGCAGCAAGGATCCCCAGTACAGTAAGTATCATTGGGATGATGACACTGGGATGATGACCTCTTTTGAAAAGAGGTTGTTTTATAAGAGATAGCATTGCTGACGTGTAAAAATAACTGCAAAAGGCAGAGAAGAAGAAACAAGGTTCTGACTACTGATCCTGACCATGGAAATGCAAACCCGCTGGCCTTCTGGAGATGGATTTCATCCCTTTCTTTGCCTTCAGATTTGTCTACTTTCATCTGGGATGACTTTCAGAGCAGGACATCTGAAAGGACTGTCCCAACAGTATTGGAAAGGTTTATACTTTCAAAGTGGTTTGAATTACAGGGATAAAGCTATGCATAGCATTATGGTTTCATGTCAGCTAAAAGTCCTCTGATCTAATGCCATTCTTCTCTCTGAATCTGGAAATTATGATCTTTGTCATGTCTTGTTAGAGAGCATGAAATTGTATTTGCAGATACTTATGCACAGTATAATAGCTCTCTGTTAGTAAAATGTAATGCAATACAGATTCCCTCTCACACCCTCCCTTTACTGTGAAATGGACTCAGCAAAGGTTCAAGACCAAAAAGAATCTCAGGCAATTTCACTTGCAGTTGTTTGCTTCTTAAACTTGGAAAACAACAGTCATGTATGATTTTATTAACACCCTGTAGATACCATTTATGAGAGACATTTCCTATATGCATGCCTAATCAAATCCAACATGTAAAACAAAGCTCAGTTAGGGATGATGAAATTCACTTCTTCCCTGCAGTGTCTAGTACATCCCAAATGTGAGAATGTCATCTACCACGAAAGAGAAGTACTGTGTAAATGGCATGAAGCTGAGTCAGAGGAGGTTTAGGTTGGGTATCAGGAAAAAGGTTTTCCACCTAAAGAGCTAAAAGACTGCATTGTGCATTAATGGGTTTAGACCATACTTTTTGTGTCTACAGTCAGAGTGAAGAGAAACCCAAATTTTATTTCACTTTTATTATTTGGGCCGGTTTGCAGTTATTTGCTATCTCTTCCATTTTAAAAATCACGTATCTTAGCACGAGTGTGGTGGCATTCACTTACTTCCACTTCCCTGATTCAGGGCTTCCTTCACTGCAGGCTTTGGAGCCATGCTGGCCACTCAGACTGCATGCACTGACACAGTTGCAATGCAGATAGATAGTACCACGCATTTCTAGGTGTACATAGTAGCCATAATGACCTCATGCCTGAGTTAGTCCTAGAATTTGCATGTGAGATTCAACTACAATTTAGAGATGGCTTTTGCTCTCTCTCCCTTCCTACTTCAAAGAGATGTGTCTCCACAAAGAATGAACAATCCTTTGAAGTAGCTTATTGAATTCTCAAGTACGTTACACTTCTGAAGAAGAAGGAAGGACATTGAAAAAGGTCACAGCAAAATAATACAATCTATCACAGAATCATCAACCTTATCAGAAACTTGCAAATCTTACTCTGGTGGTTAAACATTTGCTCCAAAAGTAGCAAATACTGCTTCAAGATTGAGCCCTTCAACATTCAGTCTGTGTCTGAATTGTTCAGCAATTCATTGTTCAATATTTAGGTTCCTTGCTTTGTAGTTTGTTGTTTTTCTTTTCTTCAAGAGGAAGATCTAAAGCATCCTTCTTTTTCAAAGGTAAAAATCTTTTCACAATACATGGAAAGAATAGAAACCGAAGCCCTTTGCTCAATTGTTAAATGTGTAGAATTAATAAAAGATGAAGTGTTTGCTTGCCTGAGCCTCACATAATTACTGCCTATGTTGTTTCCCTTATGGCAGCTGCTTAGAGAATTTAAATTTGTTTTTATTAGAAATTGTGGCATTAGTTATCAATTATGTCAGGTATCAGGGTTTGGGTTGGAGTTCATACTTTGGGTGGAGTTGCAATGAGATTTTAATTCATTATGCAGTGTTTTTGACTGTCACGTAGCAAAAATGTCATATTAAGCACTAAAAGCAATATGGGCATTGGAGCTTCTCCTAAGCTTGGGTTGCCATGTCCCCCCCATCTCTTGCAGACCCAGGTACATTTTTTTCTTACAGATTATATGTGATAATTTGTGCAAGAAATAAAGACATTTACTTTAGGACTGTCTCAGCTCCACATTCTCAAAATAACTTTGAAAAACAACCCATATCTCTCTCATTTATGTTGGTCTAAATCAAGGGATGTGATATGAAAACAGCTGAAATCAGAATCTGGCCCTTGGCATGGGGAAAAATGTATGGATTTCTCATGAGTTTTGTAAGTTGTTACAGAGACTGTCCTTCAGAGCATAACCTGACCTTTTTCCTTGAGAAATGTTTATGCAGCATATGACTTATATACGAAATTATAGCTACAACAAAATTGTGCACAGAGCTATTCATTTGGTTGAATGCCTGGTAGACAACAATAAATCTAGCTGACATTATGAGACCCTGATAATAGTCCCTGTTGATGGGTTGCAACAAAAAGGTTTACAGGCTTCTTCATTAGTAAAAAAGTCACTTAACAAATAAAGCTCAGTAAACTTGATACTCGATTCTGTTTGGCTCAGATATTTGTGCTGTGTGTTGCCCACTGTGTCTATTCATTAAAAAGGGAGAGAAAACAGGGTTCAAAGCCTATTTTACAAGCCAGTGCTTACTGCTGTGGGAGTATCCATATATTTGTGAGCAAAACAACTTTTTCTGAAAGGCTGTGTTGACTAATTTCTTTCATCAGTGAGAATAGCAACTGTACACTTTATTTGCACAAGAAGTTTCACATTTTAAGACTATTTACTGAAAAGACATTTTACTTTTCTGTAGAATGGCTCTGGATGTTGATTGTGTCTGTTGTCTTGAGGAATGAAGTTATTTTCCAGGATGGGCATAAACTTGGTGTACAGATTTGCTCAGGAGCTACACAATATGGAGGAGTATTTGTGTAATAATTTCCACAGCTGGGAATTTTATATTTGCTTCAGTTTTTCATTGCAGTTCTCTGTTTTGCTCAGCCAATGCTGTGAAGCAGCTGGGGTATTAGAGATGCCACAAGAGTTAATTTTTTTTTCCTTTTTATCTTTTCTCCAGTAGTCCCCCCTTGCCCCACCTTTATATCAATGCTTGTGCAATGATTTCAGTTAGTGCATATCCTGCAGAGAGGCAACTGCTGCTTTCATCAAGTAAAATTCTGTAGTACTGTGGTTTGTGAAAGTATCTGCCATCACTTGATATCAGAACTTGACTCCTTCTGTTAGGGAGCTATGAAGAAGCAAACCTTCTCATTCCTAGGAGTGCAAAAAGAACTAGAATTGCCACAGCAAATGGCTGTGGAGTCTGCATCCTTGGATAGAGCCCAAAGTCATCTGGACACAGTCCTGGGCAAGTCCTGAAATTGTGTGGCTCTATACGGTCATGCTTGAGCAGGGGGGTTGGACCAGAGGAATTCCAGAGGTCTGTTCCAACCTTAATCACTTTGAGATTTTGTGATAACCTACCTTTGGGTCAGAATGGAGAAGGATTGGGGATCACTGTTGGAATTACAGTTAGGAGAGACAGGAAGAAAATGTTGGATATATTTATAAAAAAATATATATTCATATACTCAGGTTCAGTTAAATCTGAACACTTCTATACACTTCTTTTGTTCTTTTTTTTATTCATAGCATCACAGAATCACCAATATCCCACACTGAGATAAGTGAGTAAAATAGTTTAGCAGCATCTTACCCTGCTCCTGGGTTTAGATATCTGAATGGTTATTTTGTCAGTGATCTCAGTCATATTAGATGACTAAGTGCAACTTTGGAAGTCTGAAACCTGAAGAGTTTTGGATTTACTTTTGAAGGTGTGGGTTCTAGAATTTTTGAAATTATGCTACTTCAAATACATGTCCTACCTTCAAATGACAAGTTTTTAACCCACTAATTGCTACAAAGTCAGATAAAAGCATTACAGGAAAAAAATCTCCAATATTCTTTTCTATTCTCTGTGGACTGCTAAGACAATAAGGGGCCATGCTCTCATTCCAGCATCTCTTTTGTTGTTGGCAATACTGTATACACCACTGACTGGAAAATGAATACTGCAGGAGTCAAAATGGATGATGCAATTGCAAAATGTTTGGTGGTTTGAAGTTTTGTTACATTTGGTTTTATTCCTCCAGAAAGAAAATGGACAGGTGGTCACAAAAGTAGTTGTTTGAGCTGCCATCTGAATTTGTGTGGAATAAAAGTTGGGCATCGGTTGCATCAGCTTTTAGCTGTCTGTCTAGAAGAACACATTTAAAAATATTCACTGCTGTGGGAAAAGAAACATACCTAGTTGGTCTTCATTGCAGTTTTTCACATTTCTGTGCAACTAAGTCAAAGCAATCACAGTAAATCACAGATTGCAGCATTACTTTGATATCTTTGAGTCTTCTTTGGGAGCAGTCACAGAGTCAAATGCCAAGCCTAGCCTTGATTGACACAATATGCTGACTGGCAATGTCACAGAGTCTCATTGCATTTGTTGGATTTGCTCTGATGCAAGTGAAGATACCTGAGTCTAAAAATAAAGCCACGGCTCTGCCGTAGCCTCCAGCCTTCTCAGTTTGCTTCAGTGAGACACAGAATGTGAAGTTTTTAGTTGCAGAAGGTCAGACCGGGCCCTCCTCGTTACTCTCTTAGCATGATAACATGGCATGGCATGTTTCCACGACACAAAGTGAGATGCCTGCCTTTTTCTGTCACAAGCCTTATAAAAGCCTTATGAAGAGAATTTTCTGTATCTGTCCCTTTCCATATTTTATTCTTTGGAAACATTGCCTCCTTCAGCAAAGCAATGGATTTTAGATGAAAACATCTGATAGGTCTGTGGATGTACGATAATACGCCTTATATGCATGTGTGTGAATGTATGAGCACAGACATGTGAATTTATGTACTGTCATTTTAAGTAGCTTAATGTTTCCTGGTCTGCATTTTTCTCTGGTCTATCAGTGCCACAGACTGCAGTGTGCTAGAGGCTGTAGAGTAATGGATATGTAAAGGTGACCAAGCTGCTTCTTCTTTTTATATCTTAGCATGATTTCCTTAGATAAACTCTGAAATGAAAGGAGGTGTCTTGTCAATGGATTATTCAGTACTTAGTTGAGGCCCAGACAGCTCTGTTAACAAGTAAGGGGAAGTGTTATAAAAATAAGCCAAGGAAAAGAAAGCTCCACTAAACTGGCTTGATTAGTTGAGGCTTTAAAGAGATCTGGAGTTACTGGGAATTACTTAGGAACTACTAGTGATGGGTGTAGGGGCACAGCATCTGTTCCATCCTCACAGTCCCAGCATGCCCATCCCTAGCCCCCTCTGTGCCTCATGCCTGCTGGGTTTTGTAATGCTCAAACCTGTCAAGGTGATCCCATGCTTCTGCCTTTTGAGGAAGCTGAATATTTAACTCAACACTTCCACTGGACCTGACTACCAGCTCTGTGGCAGTGCAGCACACCTTTTTAATCAATCTGTTTTTCTCAGTGAGAAGCATTCCCTATTAAGTTTACAGGATGACAAGAAAAACAGATTTATTACCAAAGTTAATGTTGTAATTTCTGTGGAGTAAAAGCACTGAGGCTAATGCTATGATGAGGTATCACTCATAGCATTACTAATTATAACTGCTACAAATTTATAAATAGCTGAAAAATATCATTAAGTATGTGAATCATGAAGAGCTAGCTTAATTGTGTCTTGTCTTGTTATCAGAAAAAGCCAGCTCTTTGACTAATACTTAAAACTCCTTATCCATGAAAAACATCAGGATTTCATTACTTAACTCAAATATTTCAGTACTGATGCAGTATAGATACTGTAGTTCCTTCCTCTCCTTCCTCTGCTCTACAAATGTGAGCCTTGTTTTATACATCAATGTACGGATTAGCTTCTGTTTCACACAGACTCCCTGAAATCTTTCATGCCTCAACTCCCTGCAGTATCCTTTGCCTAATTTTGTTTCATTCACATGAGAGGCTGTGAATGTGGCTTGCAAACACCCTTCAAATGTGTGTCTTGATCTCAGTAGGATTTCAAAAAGAGGCATAGATGCAAATGTGATGCCAAGATTGTAATTTGCCTGACTGCTGTTTGAGGTTACTTTAAAATTTGCCCATGGGCTTTGGGATTTATTCAGTGTATATCCTACATTGTTCATAAGCTCCTCGGAGCCAGCAAGGAAGTAGATTGCATGATCATTTACACTGCAAGTACAAAAGGAAATTTTAGATCTTTTCTCTGTACAGCAGGAGCTATTTGGTGATAAGCAGGGTCCAATAAAGAGTTTGGTTTAAGGTTGTGTGTTAATATCGGAATTTTTTATGAATTTTGTTCCTTTTTTTCCTTCTTTTTTTTTCTTTTAAAATCTTTATTTTCTTTAAATACACTTTCTAATGGCTTTTAGTCTTTGAATATCTGCTCTGAGATTAGGATATGCCCTAATTATGATTATTCTTCATTAGAAAAACCCAAAAAAGATATGTGAAGGACAGGCTGGGGCTGCAGTTACACACTCTGAATTTACTGTGCATGCTGAATCACAGTTACAATGTATTTCTTGAAATGCACTTGTCTCAATGTCAACTGAGGCATTACTACCAAGACTGCAATTAAATCCAGCCACCATAGAAAATCTTGGTCAATACATTTTAGAATTATGAGGCAAAGGCTGCTCTGCTGCCTTGGAGCTGCTGTCATGGAGGCTGAGCAGTCCCTTTAGATGGGACCCTTCCTTAAAACAACTTCTGCCACCTAACCCTGAGCAAGTCAGTGTGAAGATTCATGGTGATTTAAATAGGAGGCATGAAAGGTCTCTCCTACAAATCAGCTTTACAGCTCCCCTATTTATGAACTTCCCACCACGTATTGCCCTTGTGGTAAACACACTCTTAAAAGAATCTGATGTTGGCAAATAAATTACATAATGACAGGAATTGAAGGAATTGAAGAAGGGAAAAAAGAAGAAAACCAGACAAGTTTCCTGAGCAGACATTGTATCCCAGACACAGAGAGCTTTGAATAAAATGTGCCCTGTGGTCTGGGAAGAGAGAAAGGCTTCACATAACTAAATATTATTTGTATATTTGCACTAATGTCTGTATCATAAAGCATGGAGAAATGGAACTCAAGGTTTCAAAAAGCTTGGGCTAAATGATCACTTAGCATCTTTTTTCAAAGACTTAATCTTTAAATGCAACCGTTGTTTCAAAGAAATGAGAATGATTATATAATGCATAGATTCAATTCACAGTAACTTAATTGGTAACTTTCTTTCATACATATTGTGCCTGGTAAGAAGTGCTGACAAATTTTTTGCTTTACTTGCTACAATATAGTTGTAATTTTGCAATTTATATATTTTTAAATTTTGATTATTTTTTTAAAGCAACTGTAATCAGTATTTTTTTAAATAATTCCTATGGAAAAAAGAGAAAATATCTCGGGCATGGTGTTTTTGGTTTCATTATGTAATCTGGACAAAGCCTTTGACTGTAGCCTGAAGATTTTGGTCTTCTTCCTAAGAAAGCTTTCAGTGCTGCTGACTTTAGTAACAGAACTTCCTGTCCCCCTTCTTTTCCCCCTGATGGTTTTTCATGTAAGCACAGCAAAACAGGCTCTGAGAAACTCCAAGCCAAAGAAATACTCCCAGTCAAAGAAACACAGTTCATCATGCCACACCCCCAGCCTCACTGGGAAGGAAAGGATTTCAGGCCTTGGTATGAGTCATATGAGTGTCCAATCTTCGTGTCTATTTTGAAAGAATATCTGTTCTTCCCAGACAACAGTTTGAATTTTGCTACAGATGCTCTTTGAAAGTAAAAAAATGGGAGAAGCATATTTTAAAAAGCTCCAAGTATCCTCTCAAAACATTTACAAGAATTTGAATCTTGAGGGTCTGAAGGCATTGCATGCATAGCAAAAAGAAATGTAACTGGTTAACTGTAAGCATTATTTTTTAGATAGTGATATAGCAGTGTAAGCAGGCATGATGCTTAAGCACAGGGAAAGTTAGGTTTTTAAGAAGAAAGCTTTGAAAATTAATTTGCACACTATAAGTCTTTAATTTTTCAATTTAAAAATATGACTGAATTCACACTACTTGTGATCTGATCCAGAATACAGAATTTAAGCCTCAAAGACTGCTATATCTTCAAAGAGCCTTAGAACCCAAAATTTCCACATCCTACCTCTAAGATCCAAGCTATTGTTATTCTCAAAATTGCTAAGTCTGAAACAACTGTATCCTTTCTTCTTTCTCATATGTATTCTCATTGATGGCACAGAAGAATTGAAAGGCCTCTAAAGAAGTTGCTCGTGTGGATTGCTGCACTCCTTTTCCAGGCTGATGAATCTAATTCTTAAGCTGTTCCTGCTGCTAAAGCCTTTGCTCTTCTTGTCACCATCTTGACCCCTCTTTGCGTTGCTCATGTCTTTAAGAAAAGATTAGAACTCTGCGCAGTGCTGCAGATTCAGATGCTGCACACATTTAATGCCATAATCTGCTTTTTGCTTCTTTCCTAACAATTCTGAACTTCTTTTTTGCCTACTGAGTGTCACTGAACACTAGACTTATATTTTCATGTAGTTAACTGTTTTTTACCTTATGACTCCTTCCTAAGTGGTACCAGACAGCTCAGAAGCTACCTTTGTACACTCATATCAAGATTGTTTTTTCTTGTTTCACCTTACACTGAATGCTATCTGCACTTTCAGTGCCTTGATACTCAGTGTCATTCCCCCACTCATTCACTCCGCAGTATATAATTTGATTTACAGGTTACTGGCTGTACTTATCAGAAATGGATGTTGATTGCAGCATGCATTTCTTAAATACAGGCTGTGTACCTCTAGATGGAGTTGGGAGCTTTCATCTGTGTCAGGCTTGCAAGTGCAGCTGAGTTGTTTCGCTTCTCATAGTTTTGGACATGATGCTCCCTAGGAGCATCTGGACACTGAGTGATCTGAGCAGATTTTCTTTTGCTTTTCATTTCTTCTACTTCTTTTTTGGTGACCTTTCATAAGCGGTGAATTTATGGAGAGAATGCGGGTTAAAGTTTGGAAAAGGCAGGGTAGATGTTCCAACACATTACTCTGGGTCTCAGATTTGGATGTGGTTTAAAAAGGATTAGAGCTCTGAATTAGAGGTGCTCTTAGGAGTTTACCACAGGCATCCATTTCCAGCTTATTTTGCATTCTCATGTTTCTTTTCTTCTTGTTATCTCAAATGGCAAATTGCAGTAGATGGGCTGAAACTTTCATGGCGGGTGTGTCTTTAGTGAATTTTTTGTCACAACGATAACTTTTCTTACCAAATTATTTTTTAAGACCAACTTTCAAATTACATTTTCATTAAAAAATAACTAGTTGGAGGCCTGTCTGGTGTACCCCAGAGCTCAATACTAGGCGCAGTGTTGTTTAACTTATTAATCAAATACTTGGATAAAGGGGAAGATTCCTCCTCAGCAAGCTCACTGATCACACAAAGCTGGGAGGTGCAGCTGATTCCCAGGAGGGATGTGCAGCCCTTCAGCAGGATCTCAACAGGATGGAGAGATGGGCAAAGAACAGCCTAAAACTCAGCAAAGGTAAGTGCAGGGCATTGTTCCTGGGGAAGAACAACCCTGGGCACCAGCACAGGCTGGAACTGACCTACTGGAAAGCAACTCTTTGGAGAAGGACCTGGGGGTCCTGGTGGACAACAAGCTATTGTCATTGTCTGCCTTTGGTTGTCCGAAAAATGATAGAAACTTTTGCATGAATTTTCATAATTTGCTACATTTCCACAAGGAATAATGGATAATGGTCCCTGTGCTGATTCAAGCAACGGTGTCTAGATATAATTATGATAATTTCCTCTGGGATGACAGGCATTCTCAGAACATGTGGATTTAACACATTTATTTAAAGCTCTCAATAAAATAATTCCTGTCAGTGGAAAAAATGGTTGACATTTATCTGTGTTTGTCTTCCCCATTTCTGTCAGTGTATTCCTTTCTCAGTCCTGTGTCTTTACAAAGAAAATTTGGTTAGATGAGCACACTTTCCTTTCATAACCAAGATCTGTAGCAAAATGAAGACACCCAAAACCAAATTGAAGATTTATACTTTAGGAAAGAGACCTAATGAATACTCATTCAAGGAATGAATCTAAAAGTACTAATGAAGCTGCCTACCTAAGGATTACTCTAATGGGAAGACTTGTGGGCTCTGACCTGTGTGTGTGACAAGGTCAAAGTAGCATCTCAGAATGCTTACATTGTCAGAAATATGTTTGTTGCTTTATACTGATCCAAAGGCAGAAATCAGTTACCCTACTTAAGTAAGACACTTAATCCAGGGTGTGCTGGCTTGCAGAAAGGAAAAGGAACACAGGAAGACATTCTTCTTCTTCAGAGAATTGCTTCTAACCAGCTTTTTGTGTCTTGGTTTTACTATTATAAATTGTCCACACACCATTTTTGAATATTATTAAGCGACAATTAATAAAAAATACGTGTCTGTACATACATAAGTGTATATAAAAGCAGAAGGCAAAGAGAAGGTCTGGTGAAATACTTGATATTTTTCTCTTTATTGCTCTGCTTTCTAGCCCTTTCACCAGCTTTGCTGTCCTCTGGATGCATTCAGGGACCTTCACACCCTGCTTAAACTGTGGGGCCTAAAAATGCACTCAGGGTGAGGCTGTCTCTGATATCCCACAGCAGTGAGATAATCACTCTTTTGGTGGGCTGCTTGTGCTGTGTTTGATGCTCCCCAGGATGGGGTTTGCCTTTTTGGCAGCTGGTGCACACACTGCTGGCTCACTCTGAGCTGCTGCCCACCAATATTCCCAAATTGTCTCCTGCAGCGTTCCCCTCCAGCCACTCCTCTCCCCATTTACACTTCTGCCTGGCCTTGCTTTGTCCTGGATGCAGAACCTGGCACCTGGAATTGCTACATTTCATGTCACTGATCATGCCAGTACAAGAAGGCTCAATTTTACTTTACTTTAGGGGGTCAGTAGATCTAATGAGTCTTCAAGTTTGAGGTTTTGATATTGTGGGTTTCTTTTGGAATTTTTTAATTTTTTTTTTTACAAAAAGCACGTTGTTTCAGGTTCTTCTACCAGCCCAAATATTTCCACAGGTGCCTTAGGCAAAAAGCTGGCAGCACACAGTACTCACCAGTTTTATACCAGTCACTGCAAACAGCTTGAAATTGCTTATTCCAAGCCAGCCACACTACAGGGAGGCAGGATAGAGGAGCAGAAAGCAGCCAGACATCTTTTTGGCAACTGGACCTCAGCACTGACCACACTGGAGACATGAGCAAGGCTGGTTTTTAGCATGTCCTTACTGCCTGTCCCCAGCCAAGGGTAGATATCTGCCAAGCCACTGAGAGCAAGAGCAGACAGGAGCTCATCCCATTTCCCATTTCCTTGTGGAGATGACAAAGGCAGGCTGCCAGGTTGGTGCTGTGATGTGGTGACTCCTGTAGCACTGCAGATATCCGGATCAGAGATCCTGAATATCCCAGTGTTGTCCTACCTAAGTCCAGGCCTGGTGTATAGTCTGGAAATCTAAGACATGCAGAGCATCAGTAGAAGTTCTTCTGTGACATTCTAGGAAAGGGCAGAATGGGATTTTCTAATCCAAAAACATTCCCTGGAAAACCAGACAAAGTATGCATCCGTAAACTAATGAGCACAATAAATATTCATATACTAATAAGCAAAGGCTTTCTATGTCATGAGCACATTACAAAAAGAAATATAGGTTCCTTAACAGTGTCTATTAAGAAAATAAAATTAATTGTTACATTAGCAAACAAGGGAAAAGCGTTATACACAAAACTTACTGAAGTCTTATTAATGACCTAGAAGAAAAATCTGGCGGAATCTAGTGAAGTTAATGAAGGTTGAGAATGATGCAAAATTACTTCATAACCTTCTTACTTCCACAGATATCAGAAACCCAGGGGACTGTCTGTTAGCTCTCTATGCTAATATCTCCACAGACCCCTAGGCTTTGGTTACTGAGCTGCTCAGCTAACGAATCAACACTTTTGATGTCTTGTGTGTGAGAGCAATAATGAGGGAACCATGGTTGTCCCTACACAAGACCTTATTCACACACACATCCTTAGCCAGTGACAGCAAACTGAAGAAAGATCAGTGCTCTGTTTGCAGGAACACAGCCTATGAAATTCTTTAAGTTCTGGTGTTGGTGTTGCTCCTGAAAGTGTTTTGACATAAAGCAGTGTTTGCACTCTAAAATAGTAGTCTTGGCTAGCCCAGTTTTAAACTAGAATGGATTGAGGAGCTCTTGTCCTGTTGCATTGGATGTTTTGAGCCTTCATGCTGTGAGAAGTGCTTAGCTCTGGGCAATCTGAAAATACACCAGGCTTCAAAGTCTGTCTCATTTCTGAGCTGTTAAATTTAAGTTTCTGTAACCATTAGTCAGCTTATATTTGGACTGTGCTATCAAAATTATTGCTATAAAGAGAAAAGCATGTGGGAGGGTTTGTTATTGCTGTTTTGTGAGTGTGTGTTGGGTTTTGTTTCCCTCAAACAAAAGTTAAAATTTCCAGTGTCCCTACAGATGGTCATTGTGGAAAGGTCTCTCTTTCCTCACTCGTGCCTGCACCTCTGTCTATACATGTGATTTCTGACGTATGTAATGGTCCTACCACATGTTTCCCTTCTTTGATTTTAGAATTAGTTCTTCTAACCTTTAAGCATTTGTGTCAGTCCTTATGTTGACAAGAATGAAAATTATGTTTCTTCCTACTGATACATATATATTTAGTCAGATTTTTCTTCTTGCCATATACTTCATTAAAAAAAAAAGACAGCTCATCAAAAGTTAAGTGTTTTCTTAAATTGTTTTCCTGAAATGAAAATTGAAAAAAAAGTTTAGATAGGTGACAACATTTTATTTTGATCTTTGTGGAACAAAACTTTCTAATCTTCTATTTTGAAATAATGAATTTCAGTAGTTTCTTGACTTCATGTTTATAAAACAATATAAAGAAAAGCCTGAAAAATAAAATTAAATATATAGACTTTTCAACATTAAGTTCATTATTGATGGACTTTTCAGTTAACAGAATATTTACATAAGAAAATTTTATTCTGCTACTGAAGAAAAGGCATTTCAAAATTGGGAAACTTCGCTGAAGACATGGAGACCACATGGTTTTAATGAATAGACAAAAAACATGTTGTAGCATCAGGAGATTTCACCAAGTGCTTCATCATTCTAAAGGTAAAAGCTGATGGCTATTTAATAATGAATTTATCGCTGCAAAACAGTTAATTTTGTGTCTCACAATCAGATGTCCATCTTCTATAAGCATGTCAGTTTTAGGAACTAGAAAGTTTTAAGCACTTAGATTGCTTCTGTGAACTGACAGTTTATACCCAACAGGTGGTTTCAGAGTGGCTGTCACAGAGCAATTAAATAATAGTTCCTTCAGCTGTTAAGGAAATAGGGAAAATTCCAACAAATTTTTACATACTGAGGTGTATTATTATTATTTTTTTTTAAATGTTCATCTTCCTCTATCTTTTGTGAAACAATTATTCCTCCAGTCTCTTACAAACCATGAAAAGAAATGCATATGGGAAAGCATCTCGGATCCACGAATAGGACACCACCTCTGCCAAAATCTGACACACATGTTGCCCTTGTGACCTTGCTTGGTGACGCAGCAGGAAGAACAACAGCTTGCTTCTATAGCTAGAAACAATACTTAGAAAAGGAATCATCCTCTTTTTGAAAGACATCACTGATGAAAATCACAAAAATCTCAGCATATGCATAAACCTGTAACACGGATGACAAGTAATATTCTCTTCATCTCGAATGGAATATTTGTGTGTAATTTCCATTTGATAATGGTGTGCTATGGAGGGTGGGAAACCTGAAAAACAGAGTTATATAACAACAACAACAACAACAACAAATACTATAACAACTAACAAATACGAGTATCTTGGTGTACTCAAAGGTGTCTTGTATTTAGAGTTGTAGTAAACAAGTAACCTGCTTTACAGCATCTAAAGCTGAGAATTCAGAAATCACTGTCTGCAAAATTGTTATTCTGTTCAGAAATGGCATGAAAATTTGCTCATATTCCAGATAACAATATGACGCTTAAAAAATGAGAAAGAAGAATTCTTTAAAAAAAACAATGAAAGGAGAAAGAAAGACTCATGGTCTGCTGGACTACAAAATGCAAGCAACAACTGCCTATATTCAAGATCTTGGTCTGTGTCATGTTTTCCATAGCCACAACACTGGTCCTTCACAATGTTTTCACTACAATGGAATACACCTTTTATTTTTTAATCCAGCTGAAAACCAGAAAACTAGCGGAAAAAAAAAAAAAAAAAACACACACAGGAGCAGAAAGCTGTTTTACATTGTCATAGTAACAGAAATTTAACAGTAACCGTATTTGCCAGAAATTTGTGAAACATTGCTCAGGGCAAATTTACATTGAACAAATTTCTAATTTCTTGTATAATTATGAAATAATGCCATTCAAATATAATGAATAATGCAATTCTCATTCATATTCACTAAGGACTTAACTTTTAATAATTTTCATCAATCTGGACAGTTTGCTTTTTGGGGCAGAAAAGTAGGAATTAATCTGAGAATTTTTTGAAGTGTTTTACCTTCTGGAATTCAGGGAAAGGGAAAATAATGAGAGTCTGTGTTATCATGGAAGTGAGTAACAGAAGCTCAGACAACAGAGTACATAATTCATAACCACAGCCTTTTATTTAGGATGAAATGTTCCTCTCTGAAACAAAGACAACAACAAATGCTTTTAGCCATGAAAAAGTCAGACAGCTTGCATAAAGAGCCCTCTTGGTCCAATTTTCCACTGTGAAAAGAATCAGAATAAAATTCTGGTCCAAAGAAATCAGGTGACTGTTTTGTCAAATAGGATTAGGGTTGTGATTAGTGCTATAACCTCAATTTCTATCCATTACATAGAAAGGCAGTTCTGACCAAGTCAGGGATATCTAGCTATTCCAATCCTGCTGTTTACTATCATTATATTACTCTCCTATCAGATCATTTTCTCCACCTTTAGGGGCCTCTTCCTCTAGTGAGAACGTTTCATTTCCTCCTGCTAACTGAATTCTAATTTCCAGATAGCAATTTGTGTAGGACAGACAAACATGTAAGACAGGATTCTGCCAAACAGAGACACTTCAAGGGTTTTTGTGCACATTTTCTGAGTGCATCGCATGGATATGAGGAAACTCACACTTTTTTCCTCACAGATAAGCATGCTGAGCTTTTCTGGGTGCAAGAAAAGGAGAAAGGGAAGTAAGTGAGCATCAGATTTAGCTAGTGCATGATTTTTAGTAGAGGAATTTTGGAAAAACATGGTCACTTTCTTACCACCAACTCATTAAATTTAAGGTGAGATTGCAAAGAGCTCAATTTCTTGTCCAAAAGATGGAACTGAGTCAGGTGACCAGGTGCATAGAGTGTGGAAAACACAACTTACTCAAAAGAGGTTGCAAGCTCAGGGACACAGCCATCCCCTGGGGTGACTCGTGTGACAGAGGCACAGTGGTTGACATGCAAAGAGATGGAGTGCACTGGGCTATGGCAAATCCTGGACCAGAGGCAAAAGAATCAGGAATATCAAGGAATAGTATTGCGCATGAGTGAACCAGAGAAAGGCTGTTGTCTTGTTGTCTTCACCTGCTTTCCTGGGTGTAAGTTTATCCACAGATATTAAAAAATAAATATTAATGTGATTTCCACATCTACATACCTACCCACTACGGTGGAAACAGCTGGACATCAAGCATTTTCTAAAGAAATCTCTGGATCTACTTTGATTTTAAAAATACTTTTGTTTCTTATCTGCAACTTATATTAATTTTCCTTGTCTACATTTCTTTTATAGAAAATCAATGGGCCTCAGCACATTAGGAACATTGTAGCAGTTTCCCTTTAAACTTGCAATATATTTCTTAATCATCCTTTCTATTAATAATCCTTGTACACATGCAGTTATTCAATATTTAAAACAAAAACTGTAAATGCAATATAGTGCCTTACTTCAGCTTACAACTTGTACAAAACCAAAGTTTTTGTTTTTTTTTTAAATCATTCACTCTTTTAGGATCCATTAAAAAGTACCAATTATTAAAGACAATTATTTTAAGCTTTATTATGGCTTAAATATTTCTTTACACTAAACTTTGGAAGAGCAATCCTGTAAAATAAAACTCTCTTTTGTTTTTCCTCTTCTGTTCTTCAGCATTTATAAATGGAAGAAAGAGACCCCCTTTATGGTAACAAATAACCTGCCCAAAACTTTAAACTGAAAAATAAAACTTTATCAGCATTTTTATTAGCTAAACACATCTACTCCATGTGTTTTAGGTGTATTATCTGGAAAAAGATGATTTCTTATCTTTAGGAACTAGAGAGGAGGAAAAGCTAGTTAGCTCTTCCTTAATTTTCAAGAGTTGTTATCTTTATATGACTGCTATCCAAATTTTGCCCTAGCAACCAGATGCTTATGAATCTGTACATCAAAAGTCCCTCCAAAAGACTTCTGCTTTAGATATGGATAATTTTAGACTTTGGCCCTTGAAGCTTTTGAAATAAATTATCACCTAGTGTCTAAAAGGGGCATTTTAAGAGAAGAGCTCTTTATGCAGAAGGGTACATCTCCTTTTTCTCTTTATCCTACTAAATCACTACATGTCCCCATCCCTGACATTTAATTGCAGCTAAAGCAGGTGGAGAAGGGGTGTGTGTGGGGAGGCAGGAGGTGTTTCCACTGCAATAAATGGCTATGCTTCTTTTTCTACACTTAGTACTTTGAAAAACAAGGAAGCCTAATTGCCTTTGAAAGAAGTGCTTAAAGTTATTTTTAAGCTAAATTTAAATATATTTGTTGAAACATGTCACTCTGATGATCTGATTCCCTCTTTGGATTTCACACAGGTAGGAATGTTTTTTCATGCTCTGTTACTATTTTAAAGGGAAAGAAAGCCACTTTAAGCTTTTTTTTTTTCTTCTGTAATATTTGAAGAATATATTTTTGTGGCAGGTGGATATAACCTGTGTCCCAGCCCTGACTGAACCTAGCCTTCCAAAATCCAGAACTGGCTATAATTACATTAGATCTTCTCACATGTGTGAATTGCAGTACAAATGGGTTAAATTTAATTAGCTCGACATCCCTAAGATATAACATGTGTCACTGGCCTTGTGACATCTGTGATAATTAGTAGACAGAAACTCACTTATTTTGCTGTCTCAGTCCTCATCTAATAGTGTTGGATTGTTACTGCTTTTAGAGAAGGAATTGTCAAATGTTGAAGTGTAGAGGGTGACAAAAACTGTAACCATATTACCACAGAATGATCCAGGATGGAAGGAACATCTGGTCCAACATCTCTGCTCAAGTAGGGCCAGTTGACCAGGATTGTGTCTAGACTGCTTTTGAATATCATAGAGGATGGAGGTCTCACAGCCTCTCTGCTCAACCTGTGCCAGTTCTTGGTCACCCTCACAGTAAAAAGGTGTTTCCTGGCACAGCAGAGAAACCTCCCGTGTTTCATTTTGTGCCATTGCATCTGGCTATCATTGAAAAAAGCCCAACTTCACAGTGTTTACACCCTCCTGTCATGTATTTTCATATATTGATAAAACCCCCTCCTAAGAATTCCCTTCTCCAAACTGAGTTGTTCCAGGTCTCTCAGCCTTTCTTCATATGAGAGGTGCTTCAGTCTTTTCACCATCTTTGCAAGCTTCACTGGACTGTCTCCAGAATATCCCTGTCTCTGTCATACTGGGCATCCCAGAACTGGCCACAGTACTCTTGGTGTGGCCTTAAGAGTGGGGAAAGTAAAATTCATATTGTACAGGGGAAGGAAAACATAATTTCTGAGCTTTTAATGCCTTAATTGGATTAAAAGGAGGGACTCTCTCCACTTTTCAAGTTTCTATTTAAAACCAAGGAACTATTTTTTAAAATTTATTTGCCTTTTAACAATTGCAAGAGAGGTGTTGCTTTTTTCCCCAGTGAACTTTTTTTCATCACATTCCTTCCTAAGATCCATGCCAAAAGAAAAAAATCTTGTTCCTTTAAAATAACTTTTTTGAGAAGATGAAGCACTTCCTTTTTCCAAGACATTAACTTGAGGTGCCAACAACTTCTGCAAGCCAGCCTCTACGCTCACGTAAATCTGCCCTGTGCTTTTGATGTCAGGAGAACAGAAGTGGCCCATGCCAAATTTTTATTGCTGGAATCTGCATGACTGATGTCCAAATTCACTTGGGAAAAAAAGAGACAAAGAGCACAGCAGAGAGTGAGGATATTCAGCTCTGCTGGCTGTGCTGACACGGGGAATGTTCTTCCAATGATTGTCTCAAAATCGTTGGCATTTCAGAACTACCTTTTCTGGCTTGACAGGCACAGTTGAAGGAAACAACACTTTTGGTATTGATAAATTTTCAAAACCAAACAATTTAGCCACTGAATTTCTGCGTGGTGATGAGATTTGTGGCACCTCATCTCTTTATCAGTAGCAGTGCTTCAAAATACACTCTTTGCACAGGTATATTCCCAGTCATCATCTTCCCTCTTTCTCTCCTTCAGGTCATCCAGTAAATTTCCAGACATTTGTTTCTGACCCCAAATCTATACTCGTCAGTGGATCATGTAACACTTGAAAGTATGCTTTATTCCTCAAAGTATACAGCTAAGTAGGGAGTAAATTGAAATTCCTGTTTTCCAGCTTAACCTGACCCATGGCAGCTAACTGCAGAAGCAGACACTTCTGAGAGGGTTAATTTTGTTTGATTGGCAGCTAAGCCACAGAGAAAGTAAAGCATTTCCATAAGATACCGTGTGCTTGTGAGTGTCAGTGCGTTGGGGCATTTTTCCTTGTCCCTTCTTCCTGAGCTAATGTCATTTGTTGAAGATACAGCATGATCCATGGAAAATAAGATGAAAATATTTTCCAGCAAAGAAACCCTATTTCAGGGTAAGTTAGTCTCAGTGTTTTTATTAGGTCCCAGTGTTCACTGTGAAGTTATGGCAGAACTAGCCTGACTTTACTATTCATCACTTCACAGCAGATTGCAGTGCTTCAGTTTTGTAACTGAAATGGCAGCTAAAAAGAACATCTGAACAACGGTATAGATAAACTTTCCCAAGGATAATTCCCTATAATTCCCTTCAATTTAGGCCTCCTCTAATGAACATCCAGAACAAAAAATAAGCTCTTATATTCTCCACCTCTTGACTTTCCAGCATCCACACACTCTACAAAATAAGATGTCAGCAAATCAACTATTAGTCTTCATATTAAAAAAAAAAGGTTTTCTTTATAATTTCTTTCAGAGTTTTTTTGAGTTCAGGGTGCATTTAGACTAAGCTTTAAAAGCTTTTTTTCCACAACAAAATTTAAATTATTCTTAATTTAAAAACCAAATAAAAATAAATCCTTTTTGCAAGAAATCATCTGATATCCAGGTTTTGGACTTTAAGGTGGTGTGGCAGGGAGAAATAACCTCTTTGGTCGAAACACATCCAAATTGCCAACACCTCTTAAGATGCATCACCAGGTCAGGAAAGGAAGAGATTCTCTCATTTGCAAGAGACTATCCACAAACACAGAAATTTAAACTGCAAAGCACAGTGTGCTTTGTTTTGGTTTTTTTTTTTTTTTTTTTTTTTTTTTAATTTGGCCACCAAACAAGAAAAAAAATGAAGGGGAAAAAAAAAAGCCACTGTTCACTGAGCTTGTCTCTGCATTTCTGAACTTCTAGCTTCCCTTCATGGCCCCAATACATTTACCACAGCATCCTGTCTCCTTCATGGGCTGTGGGTCAGCTGCAGGATGTGAATGGTATATGTGTTTGTCTTTTTCCCCAAGGTCAAGAATAAGAGGTAGTTTCAAAGGCAGGTTTACAATGCTATTGTCCTTTTGTGAAAAACAGAGCCATTTAATCTCCCTAACAGTGACTCTAATTAAGGATGCAAATATTCAATTAATTTGGAAAACGCAATGGGCTTCACAATTGAGCGAAATAATATGAATGAAGTAATTGGCCTGGGACCACAATTTATCTTTATACTCTCTCCATTTCACAAAGGCATTACTTTGGTAAGAGTTATGTTTTATTCACACACTTGAGTACCAAAGCCCTGGGGATCTGGGATATTTAATTACATCACAGCAGCGCACACAATGGTTACAACTCATAGGATACGTTCTCTGGATTCCCAACCCTGTTAGCACACAACCCCCTGCTTTGCTGTCCTGGGAAAGAGGTATATGGAAGGAAATGACTCTGAGGAATGTGTATTTATGAAGTGCTTAGAAGCTTGTATCTCAACACAATCTTTTTGCCTGAGCAAGACTGGTAAATTATCATTACTCTGAAAATCCTTTGTAGAAAATAAATTACACAATGTGCCATGATGGAGGGAAGCAAACCAAGGAGGAACAATTTACTGGTGCAAAGATGCACAGCACCATGCAACAGGCCCAGACCTATTGACTGGGAGTGAGGAGATCTTAATTTGTGCTCTGTTATGTTGTTTGAACTGTTGGATGAATCTCCTATATATCTTGCAACTCTGCAGTCCCTTGATGATTGTTGGAGCAATTCGCTTTCCCTCCCTAGCTCATTGATGCTAAGGACAGCCTTTCTACTCATCATCTGGATATTGCTCAGGGGTCGCAGTGGAGACAACTCATTCCAGGTGTAACACAAAAAACCACCTTCAACTCACCCCTACTCTGGCCACTACCACAGGAAAAGGCCTTGCAAAATAGTCTCTCTCATGGGAAAGCATTTTTGTATGGGACTCGTATTTTAGGAGGGTTTTTTCCAAAAAATAAACAGGCATCTTCGACTGGAATACCAGAACAAACTCTCGGAGTACCCCATCTCACTGCTTACTGATAAGAGCTAAATAAAATGTCTTGTCTCACAGCAGCTGTTTGGGTGGGGTAGTATCTTTGCCCAAACAAATAAAGAAAATATCTCGGAAGTTCTTAGAGATATATTCTGTCTGTCTGGACTACAAAGCCAAAAATCTGGCTATAGTGCCCAGGAAGAGGCCCATTCAAATGATTGGCTAAATATCAAGTTCCAGGCCATCTATCACTACCCTTTCACCTCCAGTGCACTGTGAAGGCTTTATAAAAGATAACATTGTGTGAACTCTGTCAGGTGATGCATCCCCTCATTTTCTCTTAATAACAAGGCACAGATTCAGCATTCCGGCAGACTCAGCATCAGAAATCAGAGGCTGGACATGAGTCACCAATGGGTGCTCACAGCCCAGAAAGCCACAGGTGTCCTGGGCTGCATCCAGAGCAGTGTGGCCAGCAGGGGCAGGGATGGAATTCTGCCCCTCTGCTCTGCTCTGAAATGCTCTGGTGAGACCCCACTTGGAACCCTGCATCCAGCTCTGGGGCCCCAGCACAGGAAGGATCTAGGCCTGTCGGAATGAGTTCACAGGAGGCCAAGATGATCAGAGGGATGGAGCACCTCTCCTATAGGGAAAAGCTGAGAGAATTGGGGTTGTTCAGCCTGAAAAAGAGACCTGACATGATTGCAGCCTTCCAGTACCTGAAGGGACCTGACAAGAAAGATGGATTTTGTGTGCAGATATTTACTTTGTGCGTTTTTCTTAAAAGCATCTTAGCAGCAGAACTAAATTCAACTTTGATAAAACCTGTCAAAGGATTAGGGTTCTACTCTGTAACCTTGTCAGAGTAGCACCCTCTTATTTTATGTCTTAAGGCTGATGTAGGCATTGAAATACTTAGGCTGTATTTCCTTATATTTTTCCAACATATTTTTCATAACTTCCCTTGCCCGCTGAAAACTCCTGGCCAAATTGTAGCCAGATGCTCGGCACTCTTGCAACAACAAGAAAATGTGTGCTTAAAAAAGGCTGAGGCGAAATCGATTTCAATAATAAACTATATTTCATTTTCAAGTTCCTGAGATGTTATTAAAAGAAGGAGCAGAACAAATAGGCAAGGAAACGCAAAAGATATGTTGACAGAGTTCTAGCAAGCATTCAGCAGGAAATTTGAAGTTAAACTAATGCTCACATTATGCCTTTTGTAATGGCATCCATTAAGGATTCCCTGGGCAGGATTTTACTTCTTCCTGAAAGCTAAAGATTACTATAATTTTAATTTAATACATGCTCTCTCTGGTTGTAATATCTATTTAGTATGCAAAAAGTCTTACACAGTTACTGCCCTTTTTATTTAGCATTTCATCAAATGATTGAACAAATAACACAAAAAATCATTCTTAAACAATATTAGGCTTGCAATATCAAGCTGTTACAAGGAGAAAACATCAAAACTTATTTTACCCCCATTATGTACTGGAGGATAATGACAATGCCCAGGTTCATCTGACTGCTTTCCCTCAGAAAGCCTCTCCAGCTCCTGCAGAGTCAGAATCATCTCAGGAAGTTGAAGGACAGAGAAAATTTTTGGTTTGGGTTAATTGGAATTGCATTTCAGGTAACACTTCTCTCTTCATTCACCAGAGAGGCAGCCCAAGACAACTGCCCAGCTACCTTAGCCAGCTGAGGTCACATAAGGCCACACAAATACTCTTCATATCTGAAGCAGTGGAAGCTGCAAAGGACACTTCGCTGACAAAAATTTTCAGAAGCTGTGTTTGCTGTCTTTGCTTTGGCATTGAGTTTGTACAATAAACCTCAACTTTCTATTGGAGGCTCTGGTTAATCACACCTCACAATCTTCTAAACTGTAGGAGAAAGGAAGGTCAGTGGACACAAGTTGTTATCTATTTCAAATATTCTAAACTGGGTTGGAAAGGCAAGGTTATTTAACAGTTTCTGTCTCTGAACATGTCTTTTCTCCTCTGTAATTGCTTATTTTTAGTATCAATAATTCTATAGCAACAAGCAGTCTGTACTTCATATACAAATCAGGAATACTTTAAAATGCAAACATCAGCATTTGAGCGAGCTAAACAAGGGACAGCATGCTAATTCTGTATAGGATTTTCAAGTGAGCTATCCTCAAAGGACCATATAATCATTAAAACAAAGAGGTTTGAAAAGTGAAATTAACATTGCACTTCAGCATGTCAGAGAAAATTCTGTCATGGCTTTATATATTTTTCCCATCTCAAATAATCTTGCTCACTTTCCTATGAGTTTAACAAATTGGCTTTAACTTGTTTTTTGTTGTGGCTGTTAGGTACTTTGATAATAACTTGATTTTGCTTTTTAGCTTTGGAGGAAGGGGGAGCTCCAGGTGAAGTATATTAAGCATCAGAAAGCTCAAAGGAGAAAAAAGAGACAAGAATAGCATCACTGGCAAATCTTTAAATATAATGTCTGGTTCTAAGAATACCACCTTTTTTAACTGAAAGATTAGTGGAATTTGCAATTTCACTTATCATAAGTACCAGACATATTTGGGTGCGACAATGAAAAACACCAGGGGGAATTAGATAAAAAAACAAAACAAAACAAAACAAAAAGCCCCAACCAACAACAACAACAAAAAAAAACCAGAACCAAACAAAAACTAAAAACAACCAAAAACCAAAACCCACACAATAAAAAAAAAAACCAAAATACCCAACACCCCAAAAAAAACCCCAAAAAAAACCCCAAAAAACAAAACAAAATAAAAAAATAAACCAACAGAAAACAAAAACAGTTTGTTTGTTTTTAAACCCTGTCTCCCAAGCTTAAAAATAAATGTTTCTATCTAGCTTTCCTCCTGCTAGGTCCTGCAAAATATTGTGAATGGGACATCATAACTAAATCATACAAAGGACAAAAAAAATCCCCAAAATAAAAAACAAATAGAAGATCATTTATATCTTCTGGAAACGCCTAAAGGGGACAGTTCTCCATCTCCAGTTTGCAGAGAACTGCAGCCACCAAAATGCAGCTAATCCAGTGGAATTTCTGCCTTTTGTGTTCCAGAATTTCTGGATTTTCCAGCAGCTTCTCCAAGGTAGAAAGTCCCAAGCAGTTCAGTCTCCATATATATATAATGGTAACAGAGTACAAATGTTTCACTTGGAAAACAAAGGTATGGTTAGTATTATTTCAATAGATGCTGCCTGAGAGATAAATTAAAAAGCTTGAATTTTTCAAAATTACTGTGCCTGAGAGATTAGGTTATGCAGAGATAATTAATTTTTGGTAAGACACCCTCAAGATTTTATTTGCCTGGTTGACTGGTTGGCAACATTTTTCAGACCCATGTGGAGAAATTCCTGTGATCAGACATTCAGCAAAGGAAAAGGGTAGCTGTTGGACAGCTCCTTAGGTGGTATATTCAGTAATCTTCTGTGAACTTTTCATGAGCTGTCACCATTTTGAAATCAAAGAAGATGTCTGGGGCTATTTGCAGAATGTCAAGTGTTCAGTTTTAAATCTGACTGTTGCATTTGGAAAGAATCCAGGTGATGACTGTGCAGGCAAAGAAGATACTGAGTACTTGAGTTCCTGAGCCATCACTTGGGAAAAGTCCACTGATGTTTTTAAATTTTGAGCAACAAAATTAAGCACAACCACAGGCCATTTACCAAAGGGGAAAATATTACAAATGCCATATTATGCATTATCCCCCAGCTGAGTTTCATTTAAAGAAGATATCCATTGAAAAGGGATTCTGAAAAGGGCAGTCATAGCTCAAAACTTTAACTTAATATGACTCAGTTTATTACCACTGTCTTTGGCAGTGGGGAACGTGAGGTTATTTCATATTAAATCTTCCAAAATATATTGCCAGTTCTCAGAGAAGCTGTGGATCCTATAGGCTTGCTGCTTGTTTGAAAATAACACTTTATATATATATATATATATATATATATATATATATATATATCTTCTGGGGGTACATGAAAAGGTAAGGAACCAGCAAATTTTCTTTATGCATTAAAGTTTTGACTGTCACGTCCAGTTACCAATTGCTCTGCCATCTAAACTTACTATTCTCTGAAACTTCAATATCTGTACTGCTTTACTATTTCCTGTGCCTTGTATTCTATTTTCACCTCCTGTAGTGTATCTATCTCCCTGCTGCATTTCTTTTCTGCTAGTCTTTCCTGAGTGTCTTTGCTGCTAATACAGCCTGAGATAAAAGAGAGCCCATTTTCAATGATGGCAAGTTTTTAGCTTGTTAGAACCAACAGGAGAGAAGCTGTTTTTACCTAGGGACACACTGAAAACAACAGCAATCTGAACACATGGTGTTGTGGCAACCATGAGCCAAGTGACTGATTTGGGGTGAAGTGGAAGAAAACCAGCTGAGAAGAGGGAGGACAAAGCAGGCTTGCCTGACATTTTTTTTGCCACACTGTCTTCTGCTTGCACATCTCTGGGTGAGTGAGGAGTTTGCCTCCTCAGCTGAAAGCACATCTATTTCTGTGCACTTTTATTAGAGCTGGCAGCTTGTCATGCCAGTGCATCCTTCTGTTGCATTGCACAGCACAACACAGCAGTGTGATGAAATGAAATGTCAGAGCCACATCAGATCTATTTAGAGTTACATGTGCCTGTGTCCAGCCGGGCAAAACCACTGTTAGATCACAGAGCCATTTCACCAGGTGGTACATGTGGTGAGGAGTCATTTTTTGCCAAGCTCAGCTACTCTTATCATAATGGGAAGCTCACCTTTGTCATTTACCTCTTCAGTGCCACAAAATCAACATGAAACAATAAGATAATTTTAAATCTGTCCATCACTTTGTCACCTGCAACATGGAAGTTGCATAATAAATGCATGGATTGATCCAGACAGCAAATAAGATGAAATCTTAGTGTTCGCAGTATTTTTATTAGGGATTTGCAAGAAGCTGAAGTGACATTTTTATTAATAAATTGTGCCATTGACATCATCTGGGTAGATTTCAGTCACAGGAGCACCAGAATGAATGAGGGTGGCACCGTCTAGCATGTAAGTCTGGTTTTAGAGAACTTATTCTTTGTTTCTCATTCAGCTGGTAACCTGCCCTGAGCTCTAGAAGAGGCCACTCAATTTTTCTGAGAGGCAGATTCAGTTGCAACTGAAATTTTATGAGTATTTTTAAAAGGCAATTTTAGTCCATTTGAGAACCACAAACCCATTTCTTGATAAGGATTTCATTTTCTTATTTTCAACAAAATGATATTTTCATGGGATTTTAATGTTTCCACTGGGATTTTTTATTTTCTTCTCTTTTGATTTTGAACAGAAGCAAAACTGTATTTTTCCAAGTACCTCTATTTTCCAGCTATTGAGATTGCAAAGGAAGTTTTGCTTTTTATAACTCTATGAGGACCAAGAATCAAGCCATTCTTCCAAACATTATTGTAATCCTTCAGAAGGCCACAGCATCCAATATTAAGAGTGGGGATGAGAGAGGAAAATACATTTTCTAGGACATTTGGACATGGGCCTTCATTCTCATCACTGGCTATAAAAGTAGAAAAACAAATTGCATTATTTATCCACTGTAAAGGTTGAGTTGAGGACACACCTGAATGGCCTGGTTGATGAAGTTCCAGCAGTTTTTTATTTGCTTAGTTTTCATTTTCCAGGAGACAGCAGGAAAAGGGATGTGCTCTATCATCTCCTTAAACTGTGGGGTTTTTCTAACCTTCTGGGTTATACATTATCTAAAGATGCCAGATTGTGTAAGAAGAAAAGCATTAGTATTGTAACATAACTCACTAATAGTATCACATTCTTCAGAGTTGAAATTATAGGGGGACTCAAGTTACAGACAGACCCAAAGAAATGGAAATGGAAATAGAAATGGAAATGGAAATGGAAATGGCCTCACTGGGCCCCACAGATATTTTTGTACTTGCTCATGCCATCCTGAGAAACATGGATGTTTCACCTCTTACAAACACTTTGTTTTCTTCAGAGGTAGTGGTTGAAAGGTCTTTTTCTGCGGACATTTCATCTTGACACTGTGAAGGGAAATTATAGCTATTACAGAATAGCCAAAACCTGTATAAAAAGGATTAGACAAAAGTGTGTCTAAAAGTAAGCATATTCAGAAAAATGAAACTACAGGGTAGCAGAATTCCAGTACTTTAGAGTGCCTTAAATTCTAACATTTATTAGCTTTTCAACTTTGCAACCATTTTGGCTATAGATAAATAGATTGTTCCATTTTCCCCTTCTCTTTCAATTTTAGGTAAAAATAGCTGGCTTGCTCCTTTCTAACCTTAAGATATAAAGATTTTATTTTTTAATCTCTTTTCTGTAGAATGTCTCTGGTCATAACATAAATGCTCCAAGGCATCTTGTGCAAGTGTATTTATATATGAGTCCTATTCTGAACTGAGTGCTTTGAAGACAATAAACTTGGGAAGTTGACCTGGGACATAATTGCATAGATTTCTGTATAAAAAGTGTTATGAAACAAAGCAAGTTTGTATATAAAACAGAAAAAAAAAGTGACTCCCCTGATTCTCTTTTCTTACAGATGTACGCTGCATGCCTTTCCGTTATTTTCTCTTCAAGAGAAAATGTATTTATGACAACATTAAATTTCCTGTAATTTCTGCAGTGCTTATAAATGAGAAGCATGCAAGGATGTAATTTAACAGGGAGTGCATTTGTCCACAAGCTCTTAATAATATCAGTAATGAAAGGTTTTTTGTTTATCATGTTCTGTAAATATGCAAGTATGAAATTTTACTGACTTAAATACAGTATTGGTAGATATAGAAAATGCTTAAATGTTCACCAACAAAAGTATTTTTTGAAGTCAGGTTTGTGAAGTTTTCACTTATATCGTGCTCATTACTCACATAAGCCACATAATTAAGGAATTTCGTATGAAACCCCATAGCAGAAGTGATTAATCAACTGACTATTTGGAAGTGATTAAACAAGTGAATAATTTCCAAACTGGTTTACAATCCAAACTCCAAAGATTTTCAAACATCTTTGAATATTGTGATGATAATTAATGGATAAAATATTGGAAAACAAAATTTGTCCAAAATCGTATTTATTGGTAACTTTTGCTTTCCTCAGCTCACAGTATGTAAATGGAATTTATTACCTGCTCTGAAATCAGAGTAGAAAGGTAATAAATACATGTTTATTTGCCTTCATTCAACTCCCTTGTTCTTTTCGGTAAAATGTTTCCCTCTTAATACTTTCAAAGCAACATGAGGAAGTTAGTTGCAATTCCATTAGGTCCTTTTAAGTCATAGCATATCAAATATAGATATTAAATACATCAAATGTATCAAATATATATTAAATTCTCAGGTCTTGGTAGCTTATGTCAGTTTTGCAATTTCCCATTAAAAAGAAACAGAAATTGTTTTTAAAGAAGCATGTCACCCTGAGTGCCACTGCACAGCTCATAAATCCAGTCCCCGTTTTAATTTAGTGTGTCAGAAAATGACTCATTTGTTCATTACGCCATTAATTCATTCAGAACAGTACTTTGTCAGGGAAGTGCAGCTACTATAAAAATAATCATCTCAGACTATCTACTGCATGGAAAGACAAGGATACCTCCTTCTCAGGATGAGTGGAAGCATACCTGGGCTCAAAAAATGCTTATGCTTTAAATTGTATTTGGTTTAATAACCAGTATTCTTAGAAACCAAACTGTGGTGGTGTTTGTGGGTCCCCAGTATGAGGGAAGGGATGAGGAATTTGACTCCATGTTTCAGAAGGCTGATATATTATTTTATGATATTATATTATATTAAAAATGCTATACTAAAACTATACTAAAAGAAGTAGAGAGAGAGGATACGCCAGAAAGCTAGAAAAGAATGAATAATAAAAACTTGTGACAGACCAGAGTCCGACAAAACTGGCTGTGATTGGTTGTTAAGTGATAACAATTCACATGGAACCAATCAAAGATGCGCCTGTTGGTAAACCATCTCCAGACCACATTCCAAAGCAATTAGATAGGTGATTGTTTACATTTCTATTCTGGGGCTTCTCATGAGAAAAATCCTGGCGAAAGGATTTTCATAAAATATCACAGTGACACCAAACAAAAAAGTTGGTTGGTTGGTCTTCATAAAAAGTATTCTTAGAAAGCAACCAAAAATCATCAGTGACAAGTACTCTTGTCACTTTAGACTAATCTCCCCTAATGAATTACCCCAATTCATTAGGATAGGTTAGTCTAAAACAGCTGGAGTATTCACAGAATCACCGAACGGGTAAGGTTGGAACATTTATATCACTTCAAAAAAATGTCTAGATATAGAGAATGAGGAAAAAAAATTGTTAATATTGTCACTTATTTGTCTTTGCTGGGGCATGGGATGCATTGCTCACTGGGGTAGCTGGTTACACTCTGCTAAAATGCTGTGCTTCGTGAGGGCTACAACTCCAGTAGCTATCCCTGCGCAGTGCAGCTAGTTGTGGAAACCAGAGCTCATGACATGGTAGTGCTGAAACTATTTATTTCCCTTGGATCCTCTTGCTTACTAAACATCCAGTTTTAGGGATCTCTTGTTCTTCATCCTATGTGATTGAATTGCCTGGTGTGGGAAGTTCACTGCCAAGGGAATCAGATCTGAATGCAGGTGAATGAAAGGACAGTCCTGGCTGTCAGAGTGAAGAATGGACAGGGAGCAGCAATTAATAATTTCCTAGGTTATGGATTCAATTTTGAATTTGCCACTGCCTTTGATATTGCTTATATAGGCTGCTTATTTATTTTAAAAGAGCCTCTACACATCTCTGTTGGGATTAGAGCTTGTAGGTGATACATGGAGTACATTGGAGTATTGTTGAAGTTGGTGACCAGCTGGTTCTGCTATACCAAATCCAAGTCATTATCTCCACAGCCACATTCTTCTGTAGCTACTTGGAACAACTATGAAGCACACCAATAACTTCTATTCCACCAGAAACACCAATCAAAATGCAGTATTTTCTTTGGAGAACTCTGAAAACATTTTCCTGAGTGTTTGTCAGCCCTTCTAACTTTCAGGAGTCATTTTTTCTGGTGGAGGCGGAGAGGTTATCTTCCTCTGCTTAAGGGTTGTGGGTTAGAAAGGTTTATTGTTCTTATTATTGTAACATATTTGTATTTCAAATTTGCTTAATTTGCCTGGAGAGTTGTGAAAGGCACTCGGCAAATCATGTGCTAATATTTTTCTATGAATTCATCAAAGATTATGGCAAAGGCTATATTCCTCTTCTTCTCCCACACTGATTCTCTCTGCTCACAGAAGTACTCTAGTTCCAGACATATTTGAAAAACAAAAAGCTCCATGGCTTGAAACAAAGAATAGGAGCCTGCAACAGTTAGGGGGATGAAAGAAATGGGTTTTGTCACTAAACAGAATTAAGCCACTATAAAGTAACGTGAATCTAGGGATATATAGCTCAGGCTCTGACAGAGTTTCATTAGGTATGTTCCTGTTAAAGAGGTAAGTGCTTCAGCTGAGCTTTTATATTAACAGTCCTGAGGCTACTTTTCTACCTTGTTGTAAATTCAGTCATAATGCAGATTGTAGTTTATGTTGACAAAAGCTGAAATTAAGAGCAGACATGGTAGCATAGTAGCGTATCTTCTACTCCAGGAATTTTCAGGGGTTTCTTTCCAGTAAAATAACCTCTGCAAATGTGCAGAGACAGAAAAGAGAGATGAGATTAATTTTTTAAAATGGAGTATTTCTAAGACTGTTCTGTATCTATTTAAAAAGTGTGTGTGGGGGGGTGGGGTTTCTTGTTTGACTTTGGTTGGCTTGTTTGTCAGTCCGGTTGATTTAGGGGGGATTATTATTTTTTGCATCATCAATTTCTGTCCTTGTGCTCTTTGAAATGTATTATCCAGGTCTGCTTGCTTTTACTGGAGGCCAGTTATTTTCCTACTATTTCAGAGCAATGGCATTCTAACCAGAAGCAGACTCAAAGCTAAATCACAGATCCAGCCACTTCCTCTCCACTGTGGATATTTAGTATCTGAATATTCTTCTAGTAGATGAGCCTTCCATTTTTCAGTGTATACATTAACCTTGAAGGTGATTTTGAATGAAAAAGCATATAAATATGCCATCTAATTGAAGTCTGTCCTTCAGAGAATTAACACCTACATTTAAGTGTTAAATGACCCAATACAATTTGTCAGCATGATACTTATTCTGCGGTAGTACTGATAGTAGTTAAATCACAGCAGAAGTGAATTTGCAAATAGGGGTTTTGTTTAATTCTCTGAGTTGATGGGATGCCAGATTTCAGTGGTATTAGATGGGCTGTAATGGAAAACATGTTTTCCTATTAGAAGAACTATATTCTGTAGCTGTAGGATACAGCAAAAAGGTGGTCCCTCATTGCCCCTTGCTACAGATAAATCCATGGTGTGTATTCACTGGAGTTTATTCATATTGATTTTTCATTTTATAAATCACTATGCCATTGCAGCACCTTGACAAGCTTACATGTTAAAGCACAATACATTAATATTTACTTGCTGCCTAAAAGCCAAACACAGGCTTTTCTTGCTTTCTAATGATATTTAAGCATGAATGAAAAGAGGTTGCGAAAAGTGATCTCTACAATGGGAATGCATCTGATTTATAGCCCAAAATAGGAAATTATTATAGTTGTAATAATATTCTTTCACATAAGCTGTCAGAAGTGGAGCAAATCTTGGCCAAGACCTATTTTCTGAAATGGAAGAAGTCAAATGATCAGTTCTTCAATGTCCAGCCAAAAGGCAGTTATCAAAACTTGGAAAAATTTCCTCAAGACATCAGTAAGGGGGGAGGGAAGCTGCTTAAAGAGCCCAGTGTTTGTTGTGCACCCATTGGGAGGGAGTAAGGAAAGATCTTATTACTCGATGTTTGCATTAGATATGAGCTGTGTCTAAAATAACAGATGGAAGAATCATTTCCCTGGAGCTTGCACTTAGCTGTTTAAGACAAAATTGCACATCTGTAGATGGCACAGATGCAGTGAGTGTTGGGGCACTTAGGCCTCAATGAGGCTGGAAATATTCTCCCATTGTCTTCTCCCATGATGGAGGATTGTCCATCCCTCTCTTATGTCAGGGGCTGCAGGAGGATGCTGTGGTTTTACTTGCTCCTTGGTAGGAAGGATTACACATTCTTTTCTCCAGGTGGTTATGGCCTGGTGAGTGGGGTGCTCAGGTCTGTTCCTTCCTCCCAAGGGGAGAAAGTTTGGCAAAATTGCTGCCTTTTGCATTAGGGCATAAGGTAAAGATGTCTGCTGGGCCAAGAGGCAGCTGTAAGGATTTCCAAAAGCTTTTCTGAATATGTAACCAAACTATTCCCCCACACCTATTTTAAACTTACTTGTGGATGTGAAAGGTTTATTTTGGGTCTGTGTTAATGCTTCTGTGAAGTGAGTGCTTTGCTCTAGAATGATGTGTATGCTCTTGGGAAATTCACGAGTTTCTTTTTCAAGTATGTAAGGGTTGCAAATTAAGCAGTAGGATTGAGATGCTGCTTATATTTGGTGACTTCTAGCTGTTTATAAATTTGCCAAGATTTCTGCTTCTTTGTTGTTGTTTTTTTTTTTAATCAGTACTTTTCTGTCTCTTGGCTTCCTATGTATAAATGAATGAATATGTTGTTTTAGTGAAATGGTGTGAATGGTACTATGGTTGAGAGAACTGTGAAAGGCTTTGGTTAAACTGATAACAGTAGGGTCAGATCTTTGTAAGCCCATGTATACTGTTAAAAGGGGTATAAAGTGGCTGGCCAGAGTGTAAGCTAAATCAGAGACATAGAAGGGTCTCTCTTACCTCCTTAGCTGAGATTAACCCTACCTGAAGTTTTCTGTCTTAGACTCCCTCTGCAGCTAACAAATTAGAACAAGTTCTGTCCAGAGTGCAATTCTTTCTAACCATGCCAAGAAACTTGCTTTTAGTAAATGGAGGAAGTCTAAAAGCAGAAGTTCAGGGACAGAAAGCTTATGCCACTAACTTGGAGAGCACATTTGTGAAGCGGGAGAGTGGATGAAAAATCTGCTTAGGAGCATGCTTTTCACTTAAAAGGTCCTTTCTTATCTATAAAGCTAAAAGCACTTTTAAAAATCTGTGCTCTGTGGCTTTTTTTTTTACCAGTCTACATATGCTGAGAGCCTAGAAGCAATTTGTACAAAAGCTGTGTTATAGTGAATAAAATCTTTCTATTAACAATCAAGCTCTTACTACCAGTCCTGTCACAAAGTTTTGGCATCATCTTTGATGGGGTGTTTGGGGCCACGCTCTCTGCAAAGTATATGTCTCACCAAAGCACTTGAATGAAGTGATTGCTGCTCATTCTCTGCACCCAGCAAGGATTTCTTCAGAAATATTCTCATCTTCTTCTTCTTCCTAAGAAGTAATAAAGTGCTAGCTGACCTATAACTTTTCTGTCTCTTCTGTCTCACCCTGCTGGGAAAAAAATATCTCCTGGATGGGCACAGAGAGTTTTGAGGCTCTTATTTCTTCATGAATGGCTAGGTCCACAGAGCTCTTTTATGCAATAAATACTTTTTTATATATACTTTTTTTTTTTTTAATTAGATCTCTGCAATTACAAGACTTTCAATGTGGGTGCGATCAGCACTTTTTATCCTTCCTAAATGCTAAAAATGCTCAGGATTTTTGTCACAAGTGTTGTGATCCTAGTATTTTTCACTCTGAGAAAGAAGTCTTCCACTCTGGAAATAAAGAAAAGTTCCTGCTGCCTGTATTATCTGTAGTTACCTCTTTGATCACTAGAGGTTGTTGTGTACATGCAGGCTTGAAAACTGCCTGCTCTTCAGAGATGCGATGGAAGGGCTAAGGAATTAAGGGTTTGAGGGAGAAGAGGAAGGGGATATTGTTCATATGGAGTGGCAATCCTGGCCTTGGGGTCAATGCTCAATAATATACTCTGAATTTTGTGTTCCTGTCCTGTAAGATTTGAAAATTCAAGCTCCTCGCCTCTTTGTTAACACATAACTGTACCAGAGCATAAACATACAAGTTACAAACTCCAAATTAGCATTGCTTGCTCTAGAAGTCCCTAGATTTATAATAACTTAGTGGGTTTTAAGATTATTTTCTCTAGAATAAACCCTGCAGTGTTGTGTTTCATTACATAAGACTGAAAATATTCTGTATTAGTCACAATTTCTTGTTCTTGTACCAGCCTCTTGTGGACTCTCCTGGATCAAGGGGCGAGACTGGATGGAATAACGTCGTTTCAGACAAAAAGGATAATTTTTTTCCTTAATGACCAATATATTGAGCAGTAAATTTTAATTAGTACACAAACAAAAAATAAAACAGAATCCCCCTCAAACCTGCATTCTCATCTCTCCACACACTCACCCACACACATTCCTAGGCAGAATATAGAAATATTACATGCCAGCCTGTCATGGAAACCCAAAGGTCAAGACTTGACAGGGGAGAAGCTTTCATCCATTAACAGGGAAAAGACAGATTCTGTTGTCATGAACTGGCACAGGAACAAGCCATTTGCAGTGATGTGACAGGTTTAATCTTTCCAACAGTCAGAGAGATCTACCTTTAATGTTGCTGGGCTTTAGTCTTGTCCATCCTTATATGTTTCTTCCCACCATAGGTTGCTGTTTCTTAAGGGTAGGAAGAGTTTAAGAGTTTCTGAGGAAGCCTGAGTTGATGAGTGAAGTGACACCTAGTCACCAGAGGAAGGAGAGCAAGAGATCCCTAAGCTTCTGGCCACACCAGAACTGGACCTTGAAAGCGCCTGATAGTCCCTGTGGTGTCCAAGTGGCTCTAAGAGGTGGCAGAGTTGTCACCCTGGCTCAGTTGGAAACTCCCATTATAGCTATCAAAGTGGATGTCTCTTACCTAATATGGAGAATGGATTCACAGAGAGCTCAGCTGAAGCCCCTCTGGAAGATTTTTATTTGATAATGGTTCTGATTTGTGGTTTAATTTAACTAAGTTGGATCAACATCTAACAAGGCTTCTTCTGATTTTTCCCTGCAAGTACAGCTGGGCTAGTTTCTGTCCTGTCTCTTCTGAGGCATCCACTTTACAGTGCCAGAAAGTGAATCTCTATATTGCAATGCCAAAAAAGCTCAAACCAAAACCAAACCAAAACCAAAGCCCCAAATAAAACACACACACACACAAACAGACAAACAAACTTTATTAAAAAAAATAGTCATGAGTAGTTCTTGCTTGCAAAGTGAATGACACCTCAGGAAAACACCTCATATTTCAGAAGAGCTGTGCCTGATCTCTGAAGAAGCACTTCTGTCTTGCTCAGGAAATAGACTAATTTGTAACCACTTTTGTGACTATTGGGTTTCTAATTTTTATAAATGTTTATCAAAAAACTAAAGTCTTACCAACAGTCTGCCACTTCAAAGTGCTATCAAAGTTGAAGGTCCTTCTTTTCCATACTAAAACTACAAGTGTTGTGTAACAGAAAGAAACGTGGAGTAAACCTGAAGTGAATGATGACTGAAGAATGCCCACAAAATAGAATAAATGTGGGAGTAAAACAGGGACATAACTCACGTGGTCATCCCTGTGCTTGCCCTTGCTGAAGCTAAAAGGAAAAAAGATACTAGATTAGAGGGTTTGTTCAGCAAGGAAACAGGCTGCCATGTGTTATGATGTTACTTTGACCTTGCTCTGGCCAATTGAAAAGAAACACTGTGTAATGAATATCAGGTGTCTGTATTTTAAAGCAGTTTGCACACTTTTGCTTCACTTTGGTTTTCCTTATAAAAATCCTGCTCAAAGAGAAGAGTATATAAAGCATAATATGACTTAAATGAAAATGCACAATAGTGTATGTAGAAAAGTGCTTTATCTCTCAATCTGAATGGTAAATCATCCTTCTAAATCAACAGAACCTATGGTGGACCTATATTGATATAAAGGATTTTACATTCTATTTTGTGTTCATTTTTATTAATGCTCTGCATAGTAAATGCCTCCTTTAAATCCTTATGCTGTTAGTTTATATGTGTTTAACATTTTAAACTTCACAGAGCTTTTTGTGATTTTTACTCCTTTAACTGTGAAGTAGTCAGGGGTTTATGTAATTATGAAGCCTTGTGTTTCCTGAGAAAACTAGGACACAAGTTTCCCAGGAGGAATTAGCAAATAATTAAAATATTGAAGAAAAGAAAACCACAGTGAAGCATGAGCCAACGAGTTACAGATCTCTGATATTTGACAGCATTTTTATTTGGTTTGTTTTTAAATATTTTGGCTAAAGGATCTCCTGTGATTGATTCTTGTGCTGCTGTGTGGGGGTGAAGGAAAGTAAATGCAAGAACTGGACCCACTGAGTTCTGCCCTGCATCGGCCAAGGTTAATACACATGCATCTGCTGCATAATTTGTCATCTCTCTTCTATTCCATGTTGTTCTTTTGTCCTCCTTTTTCTTTGCCTCCTCTCTTTGTCCTCCCTTTTCCTTCACTTTAGACAATCAGTATTCCTACCATTGTTTGATACCTCCCGTGCCTCTGCCAGAGGCAGAATGACATATTTGTGCCAGCTTTGGCTTTCCTTGTGCTCTTCTGTGTCTGTAATTCCAGAAAATAAAGTTGAAGGTGACCTTTCTTCCTCTGGACTCTGAGATCTGAGATCAGCCTCATGTCTCAGGGTCGATATTTCTCCCCCAAAATTCAGCTTCCTTTTTGGAATTACTCCCAAGGGAGAAGAGGGAGCAAAGGCTGGAGACCTAAGACCTCTGAACTACAGTCTCCATATGCATAGAAACAAACTGATAGCTTAAAAATGCAGCTCTTGTACAAAACTTGTGATTGCATATTTGTGTCTGGGGTTTTTTTTGTTTGGTTGGTTTTTTGTTTTGTTTTGTTTTGGTTTTTTTTGTGGAACAGAAGCTCATTTATTTAATCTTTTTTGCTTATCATATTATACTTGGTAGTGCTAATTTCTGTAGAAGTAGAGGGAGTGGAGATCAATACTACAACACTTATGCTTTGCTGAAGAGTACTTATTGACTGCCTTTTCACTTAATTACGTGTGACCATCTAATCTCCATCTTTCAAAAAAAGAAAAAGGGAGTTCTTAATCCCATTTGGAGATGGCAAGAAAATATCTTCCCATGCTTTCCAATGGACTTCATATTACCTGTTAAGCCACAGCACATCTGTGATGAGAAGCCATTTGAAAGGCAGTTAAAGCTAAGGGGCCTGTGTGTGTATTATACATAAATCTCTGAAGTTGGCTTTTGTGCCAGGAGTACCTTTCTCCTCAAAAAAATTATCATTTCAGTGATCACAGTCGAAGAAGCAATAAACTTGAAGAGCAGGCTCAATTAATGGCCTTAATTTCTAAACTGAAGTGTCTGTTTAGGAGCACATGAGTGAATTATGCTCAAATTTAATTCTGAACTCAGTATATAGTATTAACTTTTGGAAGCCAACCTGTCGAACACCAGCTGTGTGGTTTTGTGACAGGTTTTGATAGGAGCCAGCAGCCTTTTTTTTAACAGATGAATTTATTGTTCACATAATGGAAAAAGGGAGTGTCCACAGCTGCAGCATTCATATGAGAATGCTGCTGGTCATCTACTTCAGTTGTGAAAATTTGTACCTGAAGCTGGATTACATCTTTTAGTTGTCATTGTTTTTGTACACTATTGAAACTTCCTTGTTTCAATATTTTTTATAATACCCTAAGTAATCATTGTTAGGAGGTTGAATTAAATTTTTCCTATATCCGAATAATCTTTGAAATTCCCTCCACACTAAATAAAATCCAGTTCATTTTGATTCCTGTCTGGCTTATTAATCAAGTTGGTGAAAGACAAAATGGCTCCAGCTTTCATGGAAAGCTGCAGGGATTCTGACATGCTGTAAGCAGAGTAGAGAGAAATCTGCTTCAGGGACCTGATGAAATGAATGCTGATTCAGTGTTAGCTTTGATCTCTGGCTGGTAAGGTTGGCTTATTCCTTACAAACATTCTTTTTCATCTCCTTTATAACTTCTTTCCTGAAAGTATGGCTATGAGTTCTCGACTGAGCATAATTGAGTTATGGTGACTTTAAAAGTGCTGTCTGTGACTAAACCTCGGTAACCAGCTGTGTGATTATTCTGACTTAGCTCCAGCTCTACAGAGAAACAGTGTTAGCCCTAATGACATCACTGTTTTTTGAGATAAATGCAGACTGAATGTAGACTATTATATCCTCCCTTTTGTGAGCATGGATACCTACATGTATCCTGAGGATGTGTTTTATGTGACAGTAACTGTGCAGCCCAGGATGAAAAGAAAGGTCTGCTGAACTGCGGAGAACTGTAAGAACACCACTGAGGACACTTATGGGATGCTAAATCACATCCTGCATGAATATCCACTTTTTGATTACGTAAAACCTAAAGTGTTCTTCACCTCATTTGTCTGTCCTTGACATCTGCTTTTCCCGCATGCTTGAGCAGTGGTATGTGTGCCATCCTGAAATTTTTTTCTTCCTTTTCTTTCTTCCTTCCTTCCTTCCTAATCAAATGCCACAAACTGCAATTCAGTTACTGGTGATCTCTGTATATGAACCTTCTCCTGGTGCGCCAGGTCTCCTGTCAGGAGTGGTGAGAGAGTCAGTATGGGCCTAATATTTTTCTTTTTGTGCTGTCTCCTCTGATATACCACTACAAGATTGTCCCATGCTTCATGGAAAATATGTGGTCTTGGAATAACTCTCAAAGTTGTATGAAATTAAGGACTAGCAGAATACCTGACTAACTAAAAGGATATCACCAGCACCTAGCCCTCCAAAGCAAATATCAGAAAAGGCAAAATATCTTATGTTCTTGCAACAAAACACCCAATGCAGATTATTGGTTTGTGGGGTTTGTGGCTTCTGGAGGAAAAGTGTTGGTAGAAAACTTGGAGCTGTTGCCAGCACCTAGTTGATGCTGGATACTGCACAGCTGTGGCTCCAGTGCAATATTTGGAGTCATTTACATTGAAAGATTTCTGTGTAATTAGGAGAATGCAAGACATTTAATGGAGTCTGCTACTTGTGAAGTCCTGGGTAAGAATTTGAATGCCAGCAAGAGATGGAAATAGCTTTCTTTATTAAAAAGCTGCTGAGTAATGGGACAGGTATTTCAGGGTAATTATTTTTTTCAAAGGCATCAGTAGGGCTCCTATTTGTCTGTCCTGGATGAAGATGAATTTTAGACAATAGTTTTTGTTAGGGAATCCATTAATGAAGACAACAACAAGGCCTCAAATGAGAAAGTCTTCCATCTGCAAGAAATGAACTTGCTCAGGTATTGTGCAAAGGAGTGTTATTTTTGAGGTCATTGCAATCCATAAGTTGGCAGTGAAACATGCCGTGCCCCTGGTCTGTGATAGTCAAAAGAGATGGCGAATGAGAAAAAGTTGGAGCAATTTCTTTTTCTACTTCTTCATTAGAAGACAGCACAATAAATCTCATCTTGCCAATCCTCTCACTCTCCAGAAATTAGGTTAATGTTTCCTTGGCATTGGTGCTGTCTGATGTAGAAAGTAGACTCTTTAAGAGAGTAGAGCTGATGAAAATATCTCTACAGTCTGAGTAGTAGAGCTTTTGTAAAAAAAAAATTAAAAGTTTATTGAAAAGCAAAAAATAAATCATCCAGGTTCTTTTCAGAAGCAGCTGATATTTGCTTTAATGCCCAGTGTTTTATCTTCTTGTTCTTACTTTGTCCTGTGGTGAAGACCTCTCAGGGTGTCTAACACAATAATACTTCAGAATGGAAGCAGAAAGGGCAAGGAAAAATATGAAGAACAAGGCACCAAATTGTATTAAACTTTCTTAAATGTGTTAGGAACAAGACGAGTCAGGAGATTTTTACGCTACTTCAAGAGGCATCTGGATGAGCAACTAAAGAAGAGGAGGGGGTGGCTGCTCTCAGCATTCATTGAACTGAGGATCCAGTGGCTTGCCTTTAAGACAGGAAAGTTTCAAGTTTTGCTGTATTGGCTTCAATTCTCCTTTTGAAGGAACTTTAATTTAATGGCTTTAATTTCAGTAGTACGGAATAAGAGCCTAATTACAGACACTAATGACCTGTTTAAGAAAATGTGTGGCTGAGTTCTGGGTATTGAAAAATGTATCATAGTCCTTCTGTTGTCACCATGAGGAGTTTCAGAATGGTGGCATTTTGGAAGGTTTAGTTTCAAAGTCAGGCTTTCCATTTCATCTGAAAAGAAATCTCTGTGAGAATCCTTCAAGATGTCAAATCTGGACAGTTTTTTATCCATCTGCTCTGATTTGAACTGTTTTCTTCAGGAGACTGACTGGATGACCTCGTGAAGTCTGTTTCAAAGAATGTGACTATATGATCATGTGGGGTGTTTCCATTTTTTTGTACTTTGGGATGGGAGGGAAAGCCTAAGGATAGCACCAAAGGATGAGATAAATGGGAGTAATGGCATGAGTGAAATATGACCTCCACAGACCTTGTCTATTAGGAGCCAAGACTTAAAGTTCCAAGAAACCTTGTCAGTCTCTACCCCTGCCTTACTAATTCTGCAGGCAGAAAAGCTGAAATTCCCCTCTCAGGAGCATGTTTTGATGGTGATTAGTGCACTGTTCAGACTTGTCTCTAACACTGCTCTCAAGTGCAACATGGCTTTTTTGAGGTCCAAGATTAAACAGTTTTGCATTACATCACATTGATATCTAAATAGAATTTGTTTCTGAACTGAGGTACTCTTCACAAAGTGACACAGAAAACCAGGCAAGGGATGCTATTCCTACCATACACAAGTGTTTGTTGTATGCATAAAACATTCATGGTCTTAAATTCTTGTGTTTAAACTTTGTACCCCTTGCTGTGGCAGGTCAGATACTTCATACTACCCTAAAGGAAAGGAGTACTCCTTTAGACCTCCTGTTTTGTTTTGTTTTGTTTTTTTCTGAAAGGAGATTAGACTGTTCAAGAGATTAGACTGTTCAAATGTCAGTCTTGCAGATTTCTAGATCAAGTTAGAAACCAGTGTTTGATGTGAAACCTTGAATTTGTCTTTTCCCTTCTTCCCCTTAAGCAAATGAATGGAAGGATGGCAATAATGCAAAGCAAACTAGTTTCCTTATTTCTGTCCCAGGACTAGGAAGGCAGAGATCATAATAGAAATTGTTTGAAATCCTTTGTGCTCCTGAACTACTTCTGGCCTTACTGCCTAGTGGGTCTCCTTCCAACAGACACAGATTTACACATGTTTAGAGCTTATAAATATATAATTTGAGGTTCATAAACCATCAAGTCATCTACATTCAGCTGCCATGTTCCTCACATTCTCAGACTGTCTTCTGCTTCTGTGAATCCCCCATTCTCCTCCCGCCCCAACTCCAGTTACGTTGCATTTTGACCTTATGTGCTTTTTCTCAAAAAAGAAAAAAAAAAATATATATATATATACAGCTGTCTACCCAACCTTGTACTAAACTCCTGCTTTACCTTGAGGCAGAGACTAATATGCATGTGTAATGCATTCCAGGGCTGAAGCTCCTACGTGGTTTATACTCACAGCCCAACGGTGTTATGGAGCTCTATTTTACAGGGTGTGACAACTTTATGAGTTTGCTTTAGTTTGTATTCCAAAGCAGTTGCTTAAACTGTGACTTTGCCTTGTTTGCTTACAAATAAGCAATTTATTTTTTAAATGAACTCTTTTTGGCACTTTACTGCTATTCTCTCTCTATGGCGTGCTTAAAATTTGTCATGGTTTCATCTTGCTATCAGGAAATATCATAGGAAAGAGACCACTTCCTTAAAATAACAGACACCAAGATGGCCATTTGCAGCCCCAGGTTTTCAGCTGACTTCTACTTACTTATATAAGTAATTTGATTTCAAATTGCCTAAAAAAGATAGTGCCCATATGAGTGTTTGCATGGCTCAGAATATGATTAGGTACCCCTGCAAGCAGTGTTATTTTTTTCCAGCTCCAGTTGTTGAAGCCGCTAATTGTCCAATGAGACAGAGAGTTGTAGAGCAGACCTTCATCAAATATATCCTCCATGAAAATATTCAAGTATTATATGTGTGAAAATCTATGATAATGAGAAAAAAATAGATTTTTGGTTCTCTCCTGAAATGTAACACACACTTTGAGATATCTGGTTTTCCTGGCAATACAAAATAAAATCTTAAAATGCATGGATGTGTTTCTTTCAATAACATCCTTAAATGGGATTATCAAAATTGGAAACTTTTGGGAAAGTTCTTCTCCTATATTTGGCATACTGTGCTTGACATAAGAGCTATGCTGATACAGTGATTGTTTTTCTCTCTATTTATTTCCTTATCAATACTAAAGATTGAGGTGGAGGCACAGGAATAACCCTTAACAAAACCACCATTCTGGGTAAAACTGGGGTCATGCTGAATCTGAGTTAAGACTTCCAGAACTCTGACGAAAATACCCATCGCTGACCTTTGATAAACTTACTACTCTGAAAATGGTAAAAGGTTGATTTGCTGTTGCTATATTAAGTCAAATACAATATTGCCTTTCCACACAACCTTACTTATCCTGAATTGGATTCTATCTTATCTTTCAGCTAGCGTAAACTTTACATAAACTTCGAATTACTGGTTTGGCTAGCTAATGTCATCCTTGTGTTGTGTATGTCAGATCTGAATCAAATGCATATTGGAAATGCACCTGTTGGAGGGTCACAATTACAAAGGGACAGCCTGGGAATGGAAAGGATAAAATTGCTCGTTGGCAATATCAATCCTTTTTGAAATCAAATAAGCAGGTGATGAAATGACTCAGAGATGTCTGATGATGGGTTTATGCCAGGCCCTAGGGGAGTTACTAAATGCACAACTTAGAAGTCCTTGAATTAGTCCCATTCTGTCAAGGGACTGCCTCAGGCTGGGTGAAGCAGTTTTGTTTCATAACATTTCCGGAGTACTAAGCTCCAGAACTTGCTGATCTGCAAGTTGGTGAAGGAAATTAGAATAAACATGCACAATTGCCTGCATACTCCTGAATTACTGTGTGCTGCACTGAAGCCAGATCTCCTTCTGCTCCTTCCCAGCCCCCTCACTGTTTAACACTTTATCCTGTGTTTTCTTGATTGTACCAGCACAGCTGTTTGTGCACCTGTATGAAAAACTAGACACAGGAAATTGATCTCAGTGAAATGGTGTGAGGAAAGGATCTGAGTGGGGAGGGTGTGCTGTTTGTGGGGTTGGTTTGTTTGTTTATTTTTAATGACTGCTTTGAGTAAATTCAGCAGAGTCTCTACAAAATGCGCAAGTGACTGAGAGCAGTTTTGCCAGCTGAAAGAACAAAAACCTAGAAGTCTTAAATGTTGATTGATCAACTGAAAGTTGAAGATGTCATATTCTCTCAGCTATAAACAGTTTGTTAAATGCATTTTCCCTCTAAAGCACTGAGGATTATTATTATTATTATTATTAGCTTAAAACCTGACAAGTGGCCAGATATATTTTAAGGTCAGTAAAGGTGAGGTACAAAAATGCAGTCATTTACACAAAGTGTATGGGGGAATTTTAGCTTCCTTCTGTCCCTCACTGTCAGGAGGTAATGGCAGCTGATACAGCTCCTAGGAAATGAAAGGACCATGTAAAAGCAAGCTAAGTAACCTGCAGCTACCATGTACATGAAAAGAAAGCACTTTTTACTTTCTCATCACCGTTAAAAGCTCAGTATTTACTTGAGGTGATTTTTGAATTCTGTAAGCCTGTTTAGTTTGATTTATTTGTGGCTTGAGAGTTCAGATGCAAAGGCATATTTGTCATTTCATTCTTGCTGCAAGGCTTGCCAAATACCCTGTGACTCTAATGAACCTGGAGGGAGACTTCTTTACTTATGAACATGCTTTAAATTAAAAGCACCAACTGGCAGCCGAATTTTGAAGGTTGAGTGCACAACAGGGGGAAAGAGCAAATGGTAGAGCACTGCTCATATCCACAATTGAGGACATTTTTCCCCCTGGAAAGATGTGCCCTTATGGAGATTTCAAATAGCGTTTTCTCCACCATGCTGCTCCTTGTCCTTTTTCCTGAATGCCAGAGTTAAAACCCAGCTTTATTGTTTCTCCATTTTCATGTATGCTGAGCACCTCTGGCAGTATATGTTTGGTTGCCAATGCAATGGGAAGCAGAAGGAACTTTGGAAAAAGGTGAAAAATAATTTCAAATAAAAGGGGGCTCTCAAAATCATCTTCCTTCTAATGATCTGTTGAAAACCAGAGCAAAACAGTGTCTAATCCTAGCAAAGATAGAGGCAGGGTCCTCTTGGTGGGCAAATCTGGTAAGATCAGGTTTCCTTCAGTAATTATAAGCGTAGAAATTACTTCTCTCCTAAGGCTCACATAATAATGTTTCCTCTCTACAGGGTGAAGACTGAACTATTCTTTTCCTCCTTTCCCCTTATTTGGAGCTCTGCCTTGAAGGAAGCTTTGAAGCATCTGCTTGGTGCCTGTTGCCTTGCTTTAGCCCTCACCAAGGAATTGCCCCAGCATGAGTAGCAGTCAGGAGTACTTGCAGGCAGCAAGCCCTGTGCCCAGCTGCTGCAGTGAGGCTTTCTTCCTTTTGGATTCTGGCTGGTCCTTTGGGCTGCAGTGGATCCCAGCGTACGTGCAAAGCTCTGTGAATGTACTTCGACCTCTTCTGCCTCCCAAGAAGGAGCACCGAGTTTCTCTCAGCACAGCAATCCTCCCCACTCCCAGAGGGGTCAAATGGTCTTTCTGTGCTTCTTGAAAGGAAGTAGAAAAACATTGAATTTCTGCAGGTGTAGCTCAACAGCATAGCTAATATAGTAAATCTATGATGAGGAGGAAAATAAAAGGATGGTGAAGAAAAAAGTATCTAATAAAGCAGGGACCTTTGTATCAATTTACACCATGCTTTCAAGTCAGGGTTTTGGGACAGTTTCTGAGTTAGTGTGTGTTTGCTTATTTGTTTTATTCCTTTACTGAAATGATATTTGTGAGCTTAAATCACAATTTAGCCTAAAATCTCTTCTTTCACTTTATTATAAGGAGTTATGAATGAAAATTAAGTGGCTGGTGAGCTGGTGCACAAATGAGGTTAGAATCTCAAATGCTCTGTGCTTCCCAGCTTGAACTGGAAGGAAGTGAAATGACAGGGGAAGCTCTGATATGCTTTTCATGACTGGAGAGAATTCAGCATAACAAAAAGCTGAGCTCTTGGAACAGAGGAAAATGGGATTAAGGTGCATACACTTTGCCAGACCTGTATACTTGTGGTTTAAATGAGGCTTTCATTCATAAAGGGATACAGTTATGTATTTATTTGTGCATTGTTCATAAAATATTTTGGCTTTAAATTGAATAAATGCCATAAGTTTGAAAAGGACTGTGGATGATGTAGAATATATTTTCATATAAACTAGCATAAAGCAAATCCTAAAATCTCTAGATGTTAACATGTCAAGACAAATAAAAAACAGATACCATTGAGTGTGATAGTATCCATCCTTTATTAAATCTCTCTAAGGTTTTAATTTGAGGCACAAGTGAACAAGTGAAGACATTGGGGAGAAATCTTGTTTTTTGGATGGATGTTTTTTCTCAGTAACAGTTAAGGGTAAGATTAACTTGTACTCTGCTTGAAGTATGGCCTTTAAATTTAGGGACATTCAGCTTCATCTTGCTAACCAGGTTCATATTGCACATGGATTATGGGCTGAGCAAGCAGCGGGATATGGCAAAGCAGTAAGGATGAAGAGGTGAGTTTTGCTGCACTTCTGTGAAGCAGTTCCTCCTCCGTGCAGGTACCCAGGTATTCCCAAGCAGCCAAGGCCTGGCCAACAGGTGATTTGCAGAGTCAAGGTGTCAGTTTTGCAACACTTAATAGCAGTGGTGAGGATGTGCACATTTTTCAGCTTTCAGATAAACATTTGGACAACTAACTGAATTGTTAGTAGCCTCTCTGCACTTTCTGTTGTACAAGAGGCTGTCCTGTAAAAACAGACTAGGTTGCTACCTTTTTTATCAAAGCTGGTGGCTCTTCATTTTCCCCTTAACTTTTAATAGAACATCTAAAGAGTTGTAGCAGTTGTCTCTGTGTGATTGGTTGACTGCACACAGTTGATGAATCCCACTTTTAGGGACAACAGGATCATCTGCAGACATTACTTTCCTGCCAATTTTCATCTGTTTTATTTCTCTGTAGCTTCATTCATCTTCATGAAAAACAGTAATTCTGGGTTTTTACCATCAAATATTGCAGCTTCCAAGCACCCAACTCAGACTGAAAGGCATAACTGAAATCTCCAGTAAGCATTCTGTGGAAAAAATACAGACACATTTAAGTAGCTCCAGGAAAACTGCCTTGTGCATAAATCTTCACCAGATGCAAAACTTCCCATTAAAGATACTTAAGGCTACAGTAGCTGCAGCTTCAAAGACAGGGAGACACCAGAGCTGAATTATCCATTTCCATGTGCTTCATCTGCAGTCTGCTTCCCTTTAACATGCTATGTTACCATCTGGGCCTGCTAATTGTGCTTCATGAGTGCACATTGTAACTGACTAGCCAAAAGCCAAGGTATTAATCTCTCTAATCTTCCACTGAGGTTTATGTTCCCAGAGTTGCACTGAATTTCAAATTGGCTGTTGTGTAGCCACAGTAAATGGTGGGGCAGAGACTCTCTGTGAACTTTTACAGAGATTAGTAAATATGGAAACTAATCTGTTGTCCATGAAAACAGCTACTAAACCAATTACTGCTTTACAGCCTTATTGAGGTTGGTCATACCTCATACACTGATATTGGCCCATCAATCTGGCCTGTCCAGTTCCCTCTGCAGAATCTTCCTACCCTTCAGCAGACCAACAGACCAACATACCAACCCAGCTTGTTGTCATTTGCAAAATCACTGAGGGCACATTCAATCCCCTCATCCAGATTATTGATAAAAACACAAAACAAAACTGGCCCTAGTACTCAGCCCTTTCAATGCAAGATAATTGATTGCTCTAAAACATATTTATAGAATCACCACCATATATAATTTCGCATCGCTGACAACTTTTCCTCAAGGTGTGAATTAAGGAGTTTTGAAAACCAAGGTGCTTCCTGTTACAAGTTGGGCTCCATTCCTTTGTAATGGGATTTTAAATATGGAGATCTGCCTCTGCCTGTGTAGAGGATGAGCAGAGCTGCAGCACCACAGGTTAGGATGTGAAACTTGACAGCATCCACCAAACTAAGGAGAAGCTCCTCCCCGTCAAACTCCATGGGGCCTGTGGTTTCACTGATGCCCTCTTTATAAATTCTTTCTTGCCTTGCAACATATTGGTGGGGTTCATCATGAGATTATTTGCTAGTTGATTTTAATCTGGTACTAACCTTGTTCTTTGACCCCACAGGATCCTTCTATCAGAGTTCCCTCAATCAGATATTAACTTTCTCAGGACTACCTTTTAATGTAGAAATCTGCATTACTAAGAGGCAGGCAAAGAAGCTTATGCTGTTATGAGCTCATCTGGTCAGTAAGTATTTAATTCCACTGCTGAACCTCACTTTAATCTGCTCTGAATTATTTATACATGAGAGTTCATGATAGAGATCTCCAACAAATCACAGACAGTATTGAGGGCTGTTATGCCTATTTGTCATATACCTCTATGTTATCAATTTATTTCTTCTGAACAGTGATATTTTACATCTCTATTTAGTTCTCTGCCTCCTTCATGCACTCTTTATTTTCTCCTATTTATTTTCTTACCTACCCGAGAATCTTCTCTGTCTAAGAAAATATACAGTATCCATGTCTCTAGTTGTAAGTGTCTGCAGCATGAAAGAAGGATTAAGATACTTGGGATTTTTTTTTTTTTTTTTTTTGTGCATGGATACAGCATCTTGTACTTTTCCTTTTTGAAGTTTATACAGTTCTCATGGGCTCAACACTCAAGCTTGTTCAAGTCCCTCTGGATGGCATCCCATCCTTCTGTTGTGTCAACAGCATCGCTGAGTCTCATGTCATCAGCAAACTTGCCGAGGGTCTACTGGATCTCTCTTTATCACTGATGAAGACATTAAAGAGCACTGGTTACACAACACAGCCCAGAGGGACTCCACTCATCACTGACCTCCAGCTGGACAATGAACCACTGAGCACATCCCTCCATCCTTATCCTCTGAACAGCCCACCCTTCAATTCCATGTCTCTCCAGATAAGGATGTTGAGTGAAACCATGTTGAAGGTCCTACAGAAGTGTAAATGTGTGACGTGTTGCTCTTCTCTTGTCAGTGGTTACCATCACTCCATCATAGAAGGCCACCAGATTGGTCAGGCAGGATTTGCCCTTAGTGAAGGGGAGCTGGCTGTCTCAGAAAAATGGGAGGACTTCTTGGGAAAACTCCTGAGCTAGTGCTCCCAGTGGGGTAACAACAAAAAAGAATTGAGGAGGACATTTTGCATACCCTGGAAATGCTCCACTGTGGTCAAACATCAATCATGGCACTATACACATATTTGTTATTAATTAGAACTGATTTTATACCACCAGTCAGCAGGAACTGTTTCATATAAAGAGATCTAAACATCTGTTTTTCTAATCCCCATTCTCTGCTTTACACATCCTCAGCCAACACGGCACGGGTGAGCCAAGGGTTTGGTGCTAGTACTGAGGACTATCATAAATCCCATGGGATAAAACACATTACTTTGAAATATCTGCTTTCCCAACAGTCCCAAGAATAGAGGTAAAACATGTAATTAATGTATTTGGCTGTTTTATTTGCTTTTAGTCACTTCAGAAATCCAAGACCAAAAAAGCTTCCAGGAGGCTTCAAAGACTGTGCATAGCTAAAGAGAATGAAAAAGAAGTAGCTAATTTTTGTAATCCAGGCTGGATAAGCAGTTAGGTTTAAATCAACAAAGCAGACAGAAGACATACCATGTAACACACTTCTGCACAGTGGAAGAGGGAAAATTTATTTTGAGAACACACTAAGGTTTTAGACAAGAAAATGTCTAAAAGTTTCTAATGTTAGAAACAGAATAATGGGCAGCTAAGAGACTGAGGTTTTTGAGATCTGAAGGAATTAATTCATGTTTTGGAAAGCCTGTATTTAGGCTGGAAATTTTCAAGTAATCATATATATATATATATATATGGCATTAAAGCAAGCAAGGTAATTTTTGATGTGAATCTAAAGAATGGGAGGGAAATTGTGGAGGAGAGAAATGAAGCAATAAAAGAGATGAGGATTACAGATTCAGACTGTTTTACTTCTGAGCCTTTCCTGTGCTTCTTACCTTGTCTTTACTGCTGAAAAATAAGTGGCTGAAGCAAGGAGTTAGCTGTGGAGACACAGGCAAAGGCTGAAGGACTTTCACATATTTTTATTTTTAATGTAAGTAATGACTATTCCACATCCAAGGTCTGGCTTAATGTTTTATTCAGTCTCGTGTGTTGTGATATGCACCCCACTAAAGGGAATAGCCACAACAGCCATCTGTACAAGCTTTGAATGATGTGTGTTGCTTGATGCTTAACTCATCCTGTGCTACTCTCAGGAACTGGCTGAGATCCTTCCCCAGAAAGAGCTGGATATAGCAGGGCTAAAAGGAGCACCTGGTGTGCAGCAGCCTGCTGTGCACTGTAGCCAGCTCCTTTCCTTGTAGCTGATGATAGCTAGCAGCAGAAAGCTCTAGGAAAGGAGTGTTGTAAATGGGATTCAAAACCAAAGGGCAACAGGCAATAATAACCCGCATGATGCATTTTCACACTGAAAATGCAGATGAAAACCATACCTTCATCTTTCACCATTTTGATGAGGGGTACGGAACAAATAATTCCCTCAGGTGCACGAAGTTGAAGATGATTAGAGGACTTTCCTCCCACCTTCCTTTCAACCTAGGTGTGCTTGAAGGAGAGACAAGTATGTTGATCCCTGGCAGATGGGATTATCCATGTGAGGACAGGTTTAGTAATCTGAATATGGAATTTGGCTGCTAATTTGTCCTTCTGGGAAGCAAGTAAATTGGATTACACTCATTCATCAGCATACATGAGAAAGGAACCGGATCTTTCTGTACGTGTCATGAATTGTCACAGCTAAAAGCAGAGCAGTTTGGAAGAGATGCCAAGCCTGGAGTTTGAGCCTGTGTTTATTAGGTATCAGCAAACAGAGACAGATGTGACACCTAAATCCTTTCACAGAGTAATCCAATTCTGTCTCCGGGAGGAAACTGTACACACACAAAAAAAAAAAAAAAAAGCCTAGGCCAGGCATGTGACTTCAGCTTGCTGTCTGGGAGGAAATCCTTGACATCATGTTGAAAACTGAGGAATGGTGAATGCTTCTGCCCCTACTCATCTGGTTGTTTCAGTCCTTTCTTACAGAGGTTGGTTTGATATTTATCTTCACCTGTATTGTGCTTTTGGTAGTCTTTTGAAGGAGGAAATTTCTTTGGGCAAACAGAACAACATTAATGGTGATTGATGATTGCCAATTTCTAATAACAGACACCTTCTTGTAATCACTTTTTCCAAGTTCAGCTAAAGTATTGTTAAAAAATGTGTAACTACTGAGTTGTTGAGGAGGGTGATGCTACTTTTGATCCAAAGCTGCACACCAGTTAAAGACTTCTGAACTCTGCAGCATGAAGAAAGTCCCTTATGTAACTGGTCTTTGTTTTTCCTTGCAGAACATAATATTACAAAGGAATAATTGATAATCTTGTACCTGAATATCCCTGTATGCATCATGAAAATATAAATAGTGGTAACTCCATAATTCTAAAGCACTCATGTTTTCTGCAATTTTTCATTAACACACAATTTGTAAAATTTATATAATGAACTTCACATGTAATTTCTTCAATAACATCTATTGAAGAATAGAAAATTAATAAATTTTTCCCCCTGAAATTATTGGGGTTTTTTAATAAAAAGTGGATAGATTGGTTTAGTCTTTTTTCTGTACAAAACCCCTCACAAACACAAAAATACAATAAACTATTATATCCCTCAGTAATCTGGAGCACATTTAACATTGCTCTTAATTCAAATGTAAACTTTAGAAGTATTGTACTATGCATGTTGCCCAGCACATTGCTGGCACTGAATGGGCCAGAATTCAGCTAACTTTCTTACAGCTTTGCTAAGATGAATAAGTCCTCCCTTCATAGTGGCACATTTTTGGACAATGGCATGTCTTTTTCCATGGAAGGTACAGCTTTAGGTCCTGGAGTGCACCTCAGGCACAGATCAATCTGGACTTTGCTTGAAGACTGTATTTCTGTGCATGTGCTGCTCTCCAGGTTTATACAGTTATAGTAGGATGGGTTAGAGATGCCAGTGTGCAAGACAGTCAGCTATCTCCTTTCCACTTGGCTCTCTCCCATGCAATAATGTAGAATTTATGGTTTTAATTAACTTAGAGAAAACTCATTTCTTGTCCATCCTGTAAAATGATGTCTTTTTAGGAGGCTAGGATGAGGGAAGAGACAAGAAACTTGACTCTATGTTTCAGAAGGTTGATTGATTATATTATCATATATATTATATTTAAAATGCTAAACTAAAACTATACAAAAAGAATAGAGAGAAAGGAATGATCAGAAGGTGAGACAGGAACAGAATGGAATGAATAACAAAGTCTTATGAATGACTGACCGAGACAGTCTGGACAGCTGGACTGTGATTGGCCATTAATTAGAAACAACCACATGAGACCAATCACAGATCCACCTGTTGTGTTCCACAGCAGCAGATAGTCATTGTTTACAGTTTGTTTTTGAGGCCTCTCAGCTTCTCAGGAGAAAAATCCTAAGGCAAGGATTTTTCAGAAAATATGTCAGTGACAGTAAAAGAACAGTAAAAGGGTGCGGATGTAAAAGGTAAAAGGGCACGCAGGAGAGGCCTTGGGTTTTCTCACATGCCAGAGGAGTGTACATTGCAAATTTTGTATGAGCTATGCATCTACCTGGCTGGCTTTTGGGAAAACTTATTGCAATTTTAAGTTTTGCGCACTGTTTTTTTCTCTAGAACCTGAGGCTTCTATGGGGTACAACTGGAAAGATGTCAAGCCTGTGGCCATGCCTGATGCCTTAGAGTGGACAAAACCTGGGATATTCTCCTTTATGACAGGAGTTCCATATTCATGTGTCAGATTTTTTTAAAATTTTACCCCCCTGCATATCTGTCCATTATAAGTCATCTGATTAACTATTCTAACTAACTGTGATTTCTATGCAAAGACAGCACAAGTGCATGGATTGTGGACTGGATGAGAGACCTGCCAGGAACTGTCAGCTTTCATGAGTGAGTGCGACGTGACATGGGCATTGCCAAGGGCAATTTTTGTGTAGATTGCTCTGTGTGACTCAGATGCATGAGGTAAGTTTTGTTTTGCAACATGTAACCTGGAAGAAAGGAAATGTTGCATATCTGTGCACATGTGGATGTATATTTGTAGATATCATCTCCACAGATAGGTACACACAGAAAATTGACAGAAGAATCCATGCTACAGGGATTTATCAGTCCTGCAGTGTATTAACACTTTAAAGATATTATATAATAACTCTAATCTAGTCTAATCTAATGTATAATACCTGTAAAAAAAAGAGTTTAAATGAAGACTTAAGAGTGTTCAGTAAGAATATTTAGATGAGTGTTGCATCCAAGAAAATATGGATATGACAGATCATGCATTGCCTGTGAAAGACCTGATAACACATCATGGTCTCTCTCAGACAATCTAGGAAGCCAAATTAAGGATGAATATGAGGAATAAAAAGGACTGCATTGAATGAATGAGTGAAGATATGTTATCAAATGGCAGATTATTTCAAAGAGGCTAGGTATTGAAATAGCATGTCTAATATTTTTCTAGCTTATACCTAGTTGAGAGAGTCCTTTTGGAGATAATGATCTCACAGCTTTTGAAAAAGCTGGGAATTTCTGAAGAACAGAATGGCAAAGAAGGATTGGTTTCACTTTGTGGAGTTTTTTTAATCTATTTTTTTTTTTTGCCCTAAAGGTCAATTTATCTGCAACTTGATTCTTCCTGGTGTAAGGGAAAGCAAAAGGTAACAATGGGTGACTACTTGGGCTTAGTTGACTTGTGGGAGGGCACTGTGCAAAATGCCCCAACTCATGATATTTGCTGGTGAAGCTCCAAGGACTATTTACTGGCTGTAGGTAGCTGAAGGCACATATTTTCTGGGCTGCTAAATCAGTTGTAGTTAGCTGCACAACTTAATTAGAATGAAAGACCTTGTGGTACAGTGTAATTTGTGTGGTGGAGAGACCTTCTTTGGGAATCAGGTGGAAGATGCTGAAGGTAAGCACAGATCTTGCCAAGAGTGTGGAAATATCCTTTATGTTTGTTTTAACGTGTTTACTTGGTAACCAGATATTTCTGGTAATCATGGGAATATCATCTGGTTCTGTGTCCTTAAACTCCCCGGGGTACTGGTATGAGAGGTCAGTGGTTTGTTTTGAGCTCAAGACTAAAATAACTGCATAGTTTCATGCCTGAAGTCATGAAAACTAATAGAAGGACCACTGGATTTCAGGAGAATTATGACAAATTCGTGGCCATACTACCGTCCACCTGAGTCCCTGTGTACCTCATCTTCATTCTGTGCTTCAGCTATCCCACCAGAGGCAGCCTCTTTCTACACAGCCTTTGAACAGCTCTAGAATTAAAGCTTCTTCCCAATATTGTGTGCTGCATGCAGGTGAATGTGAAGCTGCTCCTTTATATGAATCTAAGGCAGAGCCTCTTGGGTTGTTCCTGTGGCATACAGTTCCCTACAAAGGGAAAATAAGATGCTTAAATGGAGCCACTGCACAGGCCACTGAGTGGGCAAGCACAAGCACCTCATGCTGGGGCATCCATCTAAAATAAATGATCTGACTCCAGCTCTGGAAGTACCAGTTTATCTCTGCTGAGTAGAAGGGATTCTAGAGGACTACAGCAGACATTCCCAGTGGTGTTTGCCTTATCCCCACTTGTATCTTTTCTTGACACTTCCTCCTTTACCTGACTGTAGTGCAATCCTCCTCGTGTCAATTGTTACTCTGCAGTTTATTCCATACTAACGTGAAAGTCTTGCAACAGACCAGAATTCAAGAGACCTCTGTGGTTGGAAGGATCAAAATCCTACCCTGTCCCCTTACTTTGGTTCTGTCTGCAACAGACAGCAGCACCAAATCTGAAGAACAAACTGGACAAGTCTTGTCTTTTATAATTTTCTCCTCTGGGAGGGAAAGAAGGGTGAAGACCAAGTTCTAATAAAATACAGGTAAAATTTTAGTGTATAATTATAGGGGGAGTAAGATTTTTGCAGTTGTGGGAATTTACATATGTGTGCCACTAGAGATTGTTTTTCCAGTCCCTTACAAACATGCAAAATATAATTTTTGCATGGTGCTGTGTAATGAAAGATGAATAATTGAAGATATATGTCCATGTGTGTTCTCAGAGCAGTTGTCTGCATACCAAGGCTTATGGATTGGATGCCAAACCATGCTGGTATTTGATGCCTATTGGTGACTTCAATAAAAGAACAGCAGTTCAGAAGGTTTTAGTAGGAACTGTGCATGTGTATATCCCTGGGAAACAGTTGTCTCTTGGGCTATCAGAATCTATTCCATCCTCTGTCCTCTCTTCAAACCAAAATATACAAGAGCATCAGGGACAGTGTATGTGATACTCTAATAAAAAGAATAAAACTGAATCTGTGGCTTTGTGCTCCTTTGCTAAAGTATAGGTTTCAGGAAGAAATTAGAATCGATTTCTTTAAATGTCTTTATCAAGAGACATGTGAATCTTGCATACAGGGGTTTTGGATCTTCTTTTTCTTGTAGCTCTTTTTATCATCACAAACCAACTCTGAAGTTTCTCCCAAATAACTTTGATAACTATGTTAAAGGCAATTTAGTAGGATCTATATTACGAAGGCATAATTTTTCCCAGCAGTGTAATTTTAACTTCATCTCAGGCACAAGACTGCTCCCTTGGGCCTGCTGAAAACATATATTGCTATGCTTTTCACTGTTAAAAAAAAAAATCAAAAGAAGAAAAGGGAGAAGAAAAAAGAAAAAAAAATCACTGTAAGAAACTTAACCCCTGCTTGTGGAGCTTTTGCCTAGGCAAATAGGGTGAATAAAGTTTTATCAGAAGTAGCTGCAAAATGATTGTCAGAGGTTCATGGGAAGGTGGAAAGGTAAATGGAAGGACTCTATGAGGAAGATTGTAAAACAATATTTGTTTACCTCATGTAACAGCTGTTGCTTCTGCATGGTGTTTGAGGGAGGAGGACTCTTTTGGAAGGGTGGGAGACTGGGAAATGACAGCCTGGATGAAAAGACTGAGGAGGGCAACTTGGGACGCTGATGTGCAATGGCTGCTTAGAGTAAAGAAGGAAGGATGCTCTGTGCTCCAGCCCTGCGGCAAGGGCCACCTGTGAATGAAGTGATCATCTCTACTGCACTCGTGTTGATGTGCAGGTGAAGATTTAATTAAGCTTTACATTCTGATTTGGGTGATTTTTTTTCCAGTAATAATGCTTTTTCTATAGATATTTTAACAATGTGCATGTTTAGATTTTTTTTTATGGTGAAGGTAGGCATTTGCATGGACCATTCAAAAAGCTGAGACAGGTATTAAATGCCTTTGGAACACATATAGCAACATATCACTTATGTAAATGCTATAGGTTGTCCCAGTCATTAAATAGTCATACTCCTATCAGTGAGATAAGAACTTGCAGTGTTTTAAGCACGGTCTGTCATGTACAGTGGTTGGCAAAGATGCTCTAGCACATATTTCCATTTAGAAGTTAAAATATAAGCCAGCTCACAACTGTAGTAGCAAATATACTTCCAATATGTCATAGTAGCAGCAAAATTATCATCATCAAAAGAGCTTCACAAGCAGGGATATTCATAGAACTTGTACAGTCGTGCATTCCAGCACTGGTTCCTACTCCCTCACCCTTTTCAGAAAAAACTACAGAATAAATAAGACACTAACTTTTAGACCTATTCTGAGGTCAGGTCTGAAGGATATTTTCTTTAGGAGAGCAGCAAGATCCCAACGTGAGAACTGTCTCGTTGAAGTATCTCTCAGTCAGGCCTTGCTCTTGTGAGCCTGAGGGCTGTTAGGTTTAAATGCTTCAGCAGCTGCTAATTGCTGCAGTACAGCAGGAGGAGAGTCAGCCTCCAGAGCACTGCTATAAGATAAATAGTAGTGCTGATTGTGGTGTGTGTAATAGCTAGATGCCAAATCAACACTAGGGTTTACCTGCTTTGCAAGTGTTAAGAGAATGGAGTTTTTTAGTAATTTTTTTCTTTTTTTTTTTTTTTTTTTTTTTTTTTTTTTTTTTTTTTTTTTTTTTACTATGATTCTGGCATTAACTAGGAAAGGAAAAAGTTTGCTGTGTTTAACTATGACTCTCTCAGCATATGTAGATTTATGTTGATTTACTTGGAAAGTGGTGCTTGCAAAAAACCTTAATTCTGGAATTTAAGGTTTTTTTTCCCCTAGGAAATGTCTGTACTTGTTGATTGTTGGGTCATGGTAAGGGCTGACCTCTACTGTTATTATTCATTCATTGAGCAAATAAGGATAAGTTGTTTAACTGTCTGCAAGTCCTAAATGAGCCTGGACTGATTTTCGTGCAAAATCCTGCTATTCCCCAACATGAGAAGGATGTGAACTTGTTAGAATGAGTCCAGAGTAGGACCATGAAGATGATCAGAGGGCTGGAACACTTCTCCTATGAAGACAGGCTGTGAGATTTGGGGCTGTTGAGGCTGGAGATGAGAAGGCTCTGGGGACACCCTTTAGCACCTAAAGGGGGCCTACAAGAAAGCAGGACAGGGACTTTGCACAAGGATGTACAGTGATAGGGCAAAGGGTGATGGCTTTAAATTGAGAATAGAGATTTAATTTAGATATTAAGAAGAAATTCTTTACTGTGTGGGTGATGAGACACTGCAATAGTTTGCCTAGCTGCCTATTCCTGGAAATGTTCAAGGCCAGGTTGGCTGTGCCTTATTTTTGACAGAAAACTTTTGAAGTTGCTCTACTATGTACAGATTTAAAAGCTTAACTTCACTGCTGTATTTTACAGTCTTACATTGTTTCTAAACTGCCTGGAGACAACATGATAAATATTTTTCATTACTGTGTCCAAGTATAGTCCTGAAGGATTTCTTTTGTCATTGAGTTGTTTCTAGGAATATTGCTGACTGAATTGTATAATGTTAGGTTGATACTATGGCTTTCTACAATCAAATACTGTCTTGCTGAATAACTTGGGGTTAAAGTTAACTTTGAGAGTAAAAACATGCAATAAGTTGCAGATTTGGTCTGGTTTCTGCTTTGTCCCTATATTGTGTTTGAATGAGTCCTGAAGCTCAAGCTGTAGTGTTTGGCAGATTGCTTCTGAAAAAGCAACTTGAATAAAATCCACCCAGGCTTCTCTGAGTCAAAATGAGCCCTGGCCACTGCAGAAAGCTCTTCTCAGCAGGCTGGATAATGTCATCTCACACTGTTCCTGGGAGGAATTAAGGAAGGAATTTAGATACCTTCTTATATCAAACAGTTTTCTAATGGGTATTAAAAATTGCTTTACTCCTTACTGTTATCTCTTTAGAAAACACTTCTTGATAGTTGTAACTTTGTCACTGAATTCTCCAAATTTTTAAGGGCTGGATTCTCAGCTCTGCCTACCTGCACTGCTAAGTGAGCCATATCAACAGTCTGGGACCACTCTTGTGTTTGGGGTTAAATCCCATGCTTGCTCCATTCATTGCTGCTCTTAGGGATCAATTAAATAAGGTTTTGCTTTAATCTACAGCTGACTCCAGCCCTTAGGAACACATGCATTTGGGTACTCTTGGGCACATACAGACTGTACCTAACCTAGCATATAAGAGATCTGAGTATAAAGTAAAATGAATTTTCATTTTCAAATTTGTCATCTTTGCTAATTAGAGTAGCCGCAGGCAAACTCAGCTAGATTTTTGAGGAAACCTCGAGAAAAATCTCAGAAGGCATAATCATTAGAGAGGCTGTGTCATTCCAGCTAATCAGGGTTTAATTTCCCTCCCCTCCACTTCCTAACCTATTAACTGCACTGTGCTTGTGGATAATGGTTTTAGAAGTCAGCCTGTAGTCAACTATATCTTGCCAAAAGAAATCCCACTCGGTGTATGAGAAATTCTGTTTGGAGATCACATTTCTGGATATGGAGTCTTTGAAAGTGCAGCTATTACATATTCAACAACCAGTTACTGTTACCTGGCTGCATTACCATAATACACTGACTTTGATTCTGTCTCCTTACATTGCCTGCTACTTCAAAGTCTGTTGTTTTAAGGCAACATAGAACACCAATTGATGCAAAAGTGATTAGGAGTCTTTATTGCTCAACTGGCACACAGGAAATGACCATAAATGTGTCATTCAAATGGGAACTTTTTTGCATATTTTTTTCCAGAATACTACGCAATGTGTATGTGATAATTAGCTTTGATGCACAATTATTTAATGGAACATCTGTCCATCACCACTAGTGTTATTCAAAGCAGTTTTCTGATGATGAAGCAATAGTATTTGGAGGCTTCTCTGATGGTAAATGACCTGTAAACCAGCTGCACCTAGCACATGGACCATTAAATGGGAGAGGAGATGGTGCTTAACTTCAGTAAGATGTGTGTTGCTTTGTGAGCTGTCAGCTTACAGAAGAGACCAAAACAAAAGGTGCATGAAAGCAGCTGCTGAACAATGCTACAGGGAAAAAAAGTTCTCTGCATGTGCAACAAAACATGGGCACAAAATGTGTTTCCAGGTTTTTCCTTCCTGTTTGTCACCATATGATATTTTCATGTTTAAGTGTCGCCATCACGTCAGCTGAGCCCATGGGTTTCGCTTCACAGCATCTGCTCCAGGGGTCCATCTCCCAGTCTGAGATATGGGGAATGGGCTGTATCCTCCTACACTTGGCGTAGAAGAGGCAGGGCATTAAGACAGCCCTGTCACCACCCTGATGTGAGAGTTTGCTGCATCTCTTACTGCAGGAACAACGAATGCACCCGGGAGGAGGGATCCCAAACACACTGATACTTGTGGCTGTGCCTCAGAGGCAGAGCAGCTCTGCAGTACTAATGACCAGGCATGCTTCTGTGTTTCAAGCAACCCCTGCAAACTGCATCCAGTGGCTGAGGGAGGAGTCTAGGAAAGCAGCCTGATTTTCTAGGTTTGACCCAAACTTCCTCTGTGGCCTCAGTGCTGTCTTTGAGATCCAGATATTCCAAAGTGTTTGAGAACTTAACGGGCTTGGGACAAGCTGAGCACAGTCTTCATTCACTCTTCATGCAAATGGCACAGGACCAAAATTAGCTATTGTTTCCCTTTACCTTTCTTGGCACACGTATTGTAATGCTTGCTATTTCCAGTGTAAACTGGAAGCTTTTCACTGAGGAGCTTTTCACATTTGCCATTCTCTTCTGCTTGCCAACAGACAGCAACTAATTCTTCTGGAGACTGGGATTTTTCCTGTTTCCTTTGATATCTACCCTGCCTGCACTCCTGCAGTCTCCCCAAGCAGGACAACACACAAATTTGGATTTAACTCTGACTGCTACATGACAGGTTCAAGCAAATGTTCAGACTGCTTGACTAGTTCCAGATGCAGGGACTGCCTCCTGTTAAAATATATAATGTGCAAATGATCAGTGGGATATGGAATTGACTGGATTGTGTCATTGGGCCACAATTAGAAAATAAAACAATACATGCAGAAAGAGAAAAAAGCGAGAATTTTTCTGGGATTTTCTGCTGCTGTTCTTGCTGTGATTTCCTCTTCCCTACACTCCACTCATCTGAGTCCTGAGTTGACTGCACAAACTCTGACCTTCTATTTCTCTAAGAACATTTCAATAGACAACTGCATGCAAAAGCAATGTGGGAGGTGCATGACATTCCTTTCTGTATGTTGACTCTAAGAATTGAAAAAAAACCCAGACACTTTCCAATGCATCTTCAGCTGATGGGAATTGGAAGAAAAATGCCTCAGTTTGCTATGTCTGCTAATCTGGGATGGAATATGAGCACTGCTTCATGCCAGCTACCCTGCTTATATATTCATTACATGCTGAAAAGTAGAATGGCCTCTCTTCTTTCATTAGAATGACTGCGTGGAATTCCCAGTTCTGGCAAAAGCAGTGATCAGTTCTTTAAATGTGCGTAACTGTGTTTGATGATGGTGAGAATAATCTCGTTCTCCACAGTTTACTTGTCAGACATGCTCATGTTGGGAGCAAAGGAGAGCAAAAGGGTTTTGTGCTTCTCCCAAGAACACATTTTTGTGCTAAAGAAACATCTGTGTATTGATGTCACTTTCACTGCTCTACTTCTCTGTAATCATCAGACCAGGCTGTATCTGACCTTGTAATGTCGTAATATCAAATGATATTGGTTCATAAGACTGCTTAAGTGACCTAAATTGTTCGCCTGAAAAAAGATGTTTGATTTCTGTGGTCACCTTCTCTGATCCATGGCAAAACCTATAGCTGAGCAAGAAATACCTTCCCTACCAGTCAGAGACAGGGAATGTTTTGCTTACCATGTCAACAGCCCTGCTTAATAGTTTCCTGCATAGCTAGAGCAAGTGGCAAGCTTAGTGGTTTGTGCTCACTCCTGGCACCTCTTGAGAAGCAAGAAGATTTGCAATTTGGAAACCCTGTATATGTGTATAAGTGTAGATGTGTGTAAGTGTTATGACTGGCTCAGTGCTCATGCAAAATGGTTGGACAACAGGTATAAAATGTATAAAGAGTACAAATTTTATTCAAGCCTAATCCTTTCCCTAAAGGAAAAATAGCTTTGGATCTTGTACTATAGGCCCCAGCATAACTCTACAAAAGTGTTTTGATCTAAAATAACTTAATTGTGACTGTATTTCCAAAAAATATCCCTCAGCTTTGTGAATTAAACAACACAACACATACACACACAAAATAAACCAAAACAAAAAACCCAACATTTTTTTCCCAATAACTCCTTCTATATGACTTGAGGAGGAAGTTGTAGATAATCAGCTAGATTGTTAGCATTATGTGAAAACACTGTGTTCACATTGCTCTGCAAGTGACAGGACAGGCAAAATCCTCCCAGTATATTACTGGGAGGCCTGGTAATATGTTTTTACTAGATTTCCTAGGTCTGAGCTGACTTTTCAGTCACCTTGGCTGAAGAGTGACACAGCACCACTAATTTAATGTTAGATACATAGCTGTAAAATGTGAACAAAACAATGATGACTCAGAACTCTTATTCTAGCTAATAAAAATTGGGCTTTATATGAGTTTCTGGGGGTTTTGGTGTTTTGGAGGTTTTTTGAATGGAACACAAGAAATGAGCTCTTCCAGTTAGCCAAGGAACAAACAAAAAAGTTGCATCAGACTTTCCTATCTAACTGCTCTGGAAAGAGTAAATGGTCACAGATTTGTACTCAGTAAATACAGATCTATATTCATTTTATTAGGTTAGAAAAAGATGTCATTGAAGTGAAGCAGCTCTGCTGTGTAAGTGGTCTGAAATCAGTTTTGAGTGTTATCTTGTGATTTTTTGTTTTGAAAAAATGAATGTTTCCAAGCTGAATCTGAGTGTAGCAGTAGTCAGACCCCTCAAAAGGAACAGTCCATAGTTTCTGCAGCATTGCAGGAGGAAGTAAGTGGCTGTTAGATCAATGAATCCATTTTGAAAGTTTGCTGCTCTTGCGTGTCCCATGGGGAAGCATGGCCTAGAGTCAAATCCGTATCCTGGCATATGCAGGAAGGGAGCAAGCAGCTCTGTGGGGCTTAGCTGCCTCCTGGGGTGGCTGAACCATGACAAGCAGGTTCTAAAATATGGAATGCTTCGGCAAGGTCTCACTTGCTTTTTGTTTCTCCCACTGTTAGGAATTACTCCTTGTATCAGCACCGATATTGATGTAAATGGGAGCAGCCACAGACCTGCAGTGCACTCCCCGGGCTGATCTGCCTGAGGGGTGAGACAACTTCTCAGCATTTGGGATATTTTTCATGTAGATCTCTTCTCAGGGATGGATGCACCATCCACCCTTGCCTTGTGTGGAATGAAGTGTCTGCCTGGAGGTAGATGAAAAGATTGGGGATGGGATCCTTCAGCTGTATTGAGCTATGTATTTATACAACCCAGCTAGGTCTGGAGGGCTTGGTTCACTTCTTAAATCTCCCCGTCACTAATAACCCTATCTGAATTTCAGCATCCAAAGATGAAAGCCTTCTGAGTTTATTACAGTTCACTGGTCTATGTAGTCCACACAATTAATTTTGCCTTAGTGTTCATAGTTACAGCCAAAATACCTGACACTTGAGGTTTTTTTTCAGGGTAAATTTATTGTGTATTGAAAAACGTACTCCAACACACTAATGCTGAAACTATGCTTGAATCAGGAGTCCTTTTGTAGTGCTACAGGAAATTCTCCCTGGCTGTGTTGCTGTTTGACTGGGTTTTTAAGTAGGTTCCTATAAGGCAATACCTCCTGGTGTCCTTTGAACTGGATTAGACTTTGTGCCTGAGATACAGCTCAGTAATCTTCACACTGCAGGGCACAGCATTCCATGTGCTACCATGTTGCCTTGCATATTCATAGGTTTTAACACCTTTTGGGAGAGGCAGGTTTTTTATGGAATTGGTAGCATCAAAGCTGTCCCAGGACTTGAAGTACTGCTGATTTGAGGTGGTTCTGCAGTATTACCAGTACTGGTAACAAATTAAAACACTTTCCTGTATATGTACCATTGTTAAGGGAACTTCATTTACTTTCTTTCAATGACTTCCAACTGTGCTGCTCTCACCATGCATTATCCATGTGCAACCTTGTAAATAGCTTCTAGTTCTTACAGCACTGATATAAATCAGAGGGCCATTTTCTCTAGGGGACTTCAGCCTTAAGCTCTACAGCTTGTTTTGAAATGAAAACCGTGTTCAATTAAGGTGATTTGTTTGCTGCACAAAGATTTAAGTGTCTCATACTGCCATTTATAGAGAGGCAGAGCTGGGAGGATATAAACACAGCATGAATATTTCTTGTGTGTTCTGCTTTCCACTTCCACCTATCTCTTTTCCAGATATCTCCAGCTGAGATACAGTCTGCTGGAAGTGGGATGTGACGAGAGGGCCACCAACAGTGTAGACAGTGAGATTATCTATTCATAGATGGTTCTGTTCATAGAGTGAAGACAGAGTGGAGAAAAGACTAGGGTGCATCTCACACACACTGGCTTGAAGTTAAGTTCTTAGATAAATAACGTTTTTTCCAAGACAGCTTGCTAGATGCAAACCAATGGAAAAGTGGAGCAGGAAAAAATGTTCCTGAGCCAAGATTCTTGGCCTTGAGTGGGGATAAAACATACAAAATTGCTTTGAACCAAGATATTTTCTTGGGGGTTTTTGTGTGTCATTCACAGAAGGAGTTAGAAGGATATTTGGCAAAAGAAATTTCAGAGTGCTCTGTGTTTTTGTATTCTCATGGTCCCATATGGGTCCACCCATAACGTTTCTGCAGGGACTGTCAGTACCTTAGCTCATTGCCCTGCTTTGTGCAGCTCAGCTCCCTGCACTGGCCTTGCTCTATATCCCTCCGGTAACTTCTGGCTCTCATTCCTGTAAAACTGGTCAGGCTGACACCACTTCCAATAGCCCCAATAACAAAGCTTATTTTGCTGAAAAAAAGCAGAATTTCTCTTTGTGCAAAGAGGCCAGGAGAAAAGAAATGCTGCTTCTGCCACAGGGCACATCGGGCCTGTGACATTCTGTGGAATGGGGAGACACATCTGACTTGTTTCCCTGACATTTTCTTTGCTGCATGAAGACTTTTCAGACAATACCATGAAGATTACCAGAAGGGAATCTCACATAGCTTCACTTAGAATTTTTGACTTTCAGCAACCCTATTCTTGGCTCTCTGTATGCAAGCTTTTTGCTTCTCCTTCTGCAGTTGAGCCAATTTCTCTGTTGTCCTTGCCTCTGTTCTATTTGTGCCATACTGAATGACTGCTCTGGGGTAGGGAACAGGAAGTAGGACCAGGGTATCTTCCTGTACTCACCTGTCACAGATGGGCTCCCAGGGCCAGATCCTCAGGAATGGAAGCAACAAACCCTGAAGGTTTTCACATCCCCATTACACATATCCTGTGAGATTTTCTTCAGTTACATTCTGTCCCAAACTTCCTAAGTCAATGTGTTTTTTGAAGCTCTCTCAAGGAAAACCATGAGACTTTACTTGCTCTACCACAGGACACAGTTTGAGACATTCTCTGAAGTGCCACATGAAGATACCCTCAGGTAAATGAGGGTATCATTTGAGAGCACACATCCATCCCTGCTGACAGTGCCCATGCTGAATTTGGACAGCATCTGTTGTTATGTGTCTTGAAGGGAAAAGTGAAAAACTTAATTCCAAAATTGTATCAGCTCATCCAGAATAGGTGAGGAATGATAAGGAAAAAAAAAAAAAAAAAGCTGAGAGGGCAGAGAGAGAGCCTAGTAAAGTAAAAGGGAAGAAAATCAGATCAGGACCCTGCCATGGAAAGGTGATGGGGCCTGAAGACCCAATTGCAAGGAGGGAATTATGCATGAGGAGGCTGTGAAAGGTCTGCATAGCAAATGACTCTTTCAGCAACTGGTGTAGAGAGGTCATGGTGTAAGAGAAATGAAGGCTGAACAGACATGGGGTGAGGGGAAGAGGGAAAGGCAAGGAAATCTCTTGTCTGCAAATTTCTCAGAGTGGGTGGTGTACCTTGAGAAAGTGTTCCTACAGACTTTCCTTGTTCTTAAGCTTTTTCAGTCATTCTTTGTTGGCCCCAGCAAAGATGTTTCTCCTTCTCTTGAGGAAGTGGTTATAGCAAGGCATATACAGAGGCAACATCTGGATATACCCTCATTAACGCAAGAAAAGGAATGACCAGAAGAGAAGTGAGGACTATTAAGGTGTAAGATGGTGTTACTGGAGGTGGAAAATACAGAAGCGGATGGTAGGATGCAGAAGAGAAGCAGGTATGATGGCCAAATGTCTGAACAAGTTTCTGTCTGTATGCTGGGAGCAGTGTAACTGTAATATTCAGGTCACTGTTGCAGTCCTGGTTTTGCTCCTCCTGCTGTCTCCATTTGCTTGTCTTTGAATTGTTTTTCTTTCACAAAAGCAGCCTGCCTGCGTCTGGGGGAAAAGGAGACTGACCTTTACAGCCAGGGCTGCTCTTGGGTGCTTCTTGTACTTCTCTTCAATTGTGCAGTGCTCTTTAGCTAACAAAAAAACTGAATCATAGCAAAATTAATTGCTGATACAGTGCAAGGGAACACATTACTTACATATGCAATTTAAACACTGGAGGTTTTTGCAGAGGGAGGAGAAAAGCAGTGGTGTGCACAGCTCTGTGGCTGTAGAGCTGTTCCAATACTGTTGCAGCTTGAGTTGCTCCAAATCCTTTGGGTACATTTTCAGCTTTTTCACAGTTGTGTGAACACTTGATTACTGTGTTCGTGCAAACCTCCAGTTGAGAGAGAGAGAGTCAGTAATTCTGGCAAAGCAGGACAAAACTGGTCAACTGTGGGAGTCTTGACAAGGCCATTTGTTGTCATAGTCTCAGGGGGATGATTGTGGTCTAAGACTAAAAGGGTGCAGGGTAGGGAGTGGGGGTAGAGAAGGAAAATGTGAAGAGTTTATTGGGGAAGTGCACAGATGGAAAAGAAGCTGGCTTATAACTAATCTATAGACTTGCTACAGAATTACTGGCTATTGTGAGTTAAAAGGAACATAATTAGAATCCTGTAATAAAATATGTATTACACATATGGAACTGGTGTCTTTCAGTAGATGTGATAGATATGAGTTTAATGAACATGTTTCTGTGAAATTTCACTGTCTAGATAAGTCATGGTGTTTATGTATATGTGTATGTATGTTATCTGTTCTGTGTTGATAATCTCTTTGCATTTACATGACCCAAACTTGCAAACTCCAATCAGGGACTGGAGGAAAATTTGTAGGGTGCTAGAGTTTGTAGAGAGCTGAAGGGAGTTTCCAGACAGTGTAAAACTCCCTGGCTCAGGGGAGGTACCTGGGCATTCCCACCCAAACCTGGCAGTATATTAACCCATTGAACTCAGTGTTTTGTGGACTTCCCTCATCCCTGAGGAATCAAGAGTGTGACAATCACTTTGACCAATAGGCATCAAAATTGCAACATACAAGTCTTGTCAGGGGGTATGCAGGTGGTCAATGCATACCTTTCTAATCTTATCCTATGTTTCTCTTTCTTTCTTTTCCCTTATACTTTTTCTTAGGTGTTATTTTTATGCTTTCATGCTGTTGCATTCCTAACCAAAATGGCTACATTTTCAAATTTGCCAAGTGCCTTATTCGACTTTAATGTTTTAAAATGTGCAAGCAAAAGTTTATCAAAACTCCTGAGAATTTTGTTGTTTCTTCTGCTCACTGCCCAGAGTAAATCAAACAACCTTCCCCTAACCTGACAAGTGGACCTGGGTATAACAATAGTAGTACTTCTATATTGATGTATATTCTACCTTTAAAAAGTATTGATGCCTTCAGCTTTAGACAATTGCCTCTAAAACCTGAAATGTTTAAGAAGGAATTTCTAACAGAAGGAAAATCCACTGTCCATATTCAAGTTTGCTATACAATTGTGTTTATTTTCAAGATTTGGAGAAAGGAATATGACAGAAAACAAGATTTTCATTACACATTGGTCTCCAGAATCAAATTATGGTCTGTAGTGTACTTCTCTTATCCTGCTGGTTTTACTGGAATGTCAGCTGTAACTTCACAGCAGAATTTGGTTTACCTCTCTAAAGAGTAACTAACTTAAAAACCAGAGGTTTGCAGCATATATTTGCATTCATATGTAGTACATCTTCACAGATATGTCTATGAATACACACATACCTAGATCCACACATTCTGCTTGGTTTTTTAAATGGAGTTTTAGAATAATCTCACCCACTGACTAAGATAATTGCCACAACCCCCAAGGGCTGATTCAGCTTTTTCTGTAGCAATGCTTGCTTTGAGCAGCTTGACCTTTAGGTGCTGAGTATAACCCTCTGACAGGGGAAAGGAAGATAAATTATACAGAAGCACTGCTGGATTTCAACGTGAACCATTTAGGTTCTAACATTTTAAGCACATAACTTAAACACTGCTGTCCAAAGAGAAAATAATTTTGTCATGTCTTACATCTCATGTCCCATTCATAACTTAAAAGGCAGCTGCTTCCTAAAACTGATGAGAGCACAGCCAAATTTAGTACAACCCCTGTGCATAAGCAGCTCTTGTCAGCTGCTCTGTAGCAGGTGTCAAAACATTCGGTGACATCCTTTGCAAAGTCTGAACAAGAGTCCCTGCTCTGAATCTGGCCAAAGCAAGCCAGTGCATGAGAAGGCCAGCCCAGGGCAGTGCAGGTAGTTGGCAGCTCTACGATGATAGTCTGAAGTAGCTAATGAGAACAGCTTTGAAAGAGGAAGGAAGAACTTGGTCCCAAGGAGACATAAACATCCCTGCACAGGAATGTTTCTGGAATGTTTAATGACATTATTTTACAGTATCCTAAGATAAAACAAACCAGTCCAGGAGGGCTGCCAGAAAATTAACATAACATTTCTGCTTCCTTTATACAATAGTGACCAAGGGGATACCGGGGGGGCTATAAGTCTATGGTGCCATTTGATGTCAAGTCCCATAGTTACAAAGTTTTGCTGCAGATTATCACTCACTCTGATTCTAAGTCCGCCATAATTTAGAGGGGGATAGTCCATTTCTACACCACAGGTGGCTCAATGTCCTGCCAGCTATTTTGTCATTGATTCGTGGTTTGTGGTTTTTTTTCTTTCCGAGAGCTGATGGATGGCAGGATGGGGACTGGGGTAACAAGGTGATTCCTACAATAAGCAAAGATCAGGTTCATGAGCATTTGAGGAACCTGAATGTACATGAGTCAAGCCAGAGTGCTGAGGGAGCTGGCTGATGTAGTTGCCAAGACACTCTCCATGACATTTGAAAAGCCATGACAGTCAGGTGAAGTCCCAGATGACAGGAAAAAGGGAAACTTTGTACCCACCTTCAAACAGGGCAGAAAGCAAGACCCTGGGAACTACCAGCCTGTCAGCCTCACCTCTGTGCATGGGAATATCATGGAACAAATCCTCCTAAGGCACACAGAGGAGGGGGAGGTGATACAAGTTCTGCCTGGCCAGCCCAGGGGCCTTCTGGGATGAAGTGATTCCATCAGTGGACAAGGGAGGGGCTACAGATGTCTTTTATTTGGACTTCTGTAAAATCTTTGACAGTCCCCAACAACATCCTTTTCTTTAAATGTTGTTTTTCTACGGTTCTATACCTCACTTTAAACTGGAAGTTTTTGCCAAAACTAAGAAAACCAAAAATCTTCCTTTTATTAAATTGTAAAACAAACTGTACTGAACAAATATTTATTTTAAAATAAGCAGCACCCTCTTCATTGCATTTTCCTGGTAAAACTGACTTCATTAGTTTTATTGCACCATTTTTACTCATTAAAATTTAATAACATTTGTTGATGAAACAAGGGAAGCTAAATACATTTTAAAAAAATTCAGCACTAACTTACTCCCACTAATATGTAAAGATGCTACATTGCTTTCTGGAATATTTTGAGCTTAATTCCTAAAAGAATTTCAAGATTTTAGTTGGTTTTCTTGAATTCATTTAAGTAGGAGGTTATATCCTTCATTTAGTCCTCACTGTGGCTGGAAGGGTCTTCTGAGGGAAAGGAAACTGGAAAACTTTATTGTTCTGTTCCTGTCATCACCCAGACTCCAAATGAGATTGGGGATCTTTCTGTATTGGCTAAGTGGGGAAAAAGAGTCACATTCCATTTTCATGTATTAATTGAGGGAATGCTTATTTTTCTGTGGTCCACATACTAAAATATTTACAGTGGAATTGTAAGACGAGGATACCAGCATATCTTGAATAAAACCAAAGAGTCTAATATCACCAAAATAGTCCTCCTTTCCTGCAACATGTAGAATGAAAAAAAAACGTTTTGGAAAAGAGCAATGTTTTTTTCCAGTCAGACTATCTGAAAGTACTTTTGGCCTCCTTGATTTTCAGAGTTAGTTCTTAAATAAGGTCTTTACTGGCAGTCAGAATAACATGTAGGTTAGGAAACATGTACATGTTCTTGTGTGTTAAGGAAAATTAGGATTTTATAAATACCTGGACTTACAGGTGTATAGCAGGTGCTTCTATTTCAACTCAATTCACTTTGGAGCAGAAAAGTAGAGTCTACACTAAAAATATTGTTTCTTTGAACCAATTTCCCCAGTTGAACCAATGTTTTTACTATGAAAACTTGTCACACATACTTTTATTTGAAACAGACCTACGTTCATAGTTTCAAGAAGGTTAATAACATTGTGATATCTGGAGAATAATAACACAGTTCATTTTGTCTCCTAGCTGTCAGGTGATGCAAATATAGCTTGGCATTGGGCAATGATTGTACAATAAATAGTTTCTCTGTATATCAACTTTTTTGACAATTACAGGATTAGCTCATGTCTAAATTTACACTATCCTTCACTGTAGTTGGTTATTTCAGGTGATGCTTGTATTTTACTGTATAAAGTATTCTTTTAAATTAAACAAAGAGCTGCTTGGGAATTTGTATTTATGTTCTAATTCTTTAAATGGTTTCACTAAAATGTGTAGTCTCTCTAATAAACACCTTCAAGTAAGAGATTCTGCACAAATATGCCATGTTGATTGAAGAAGGAATGTAAGATGTTTTCAAAAAGATCTACTTATTAATTAACTCTCTTGTGTTATTAGTATTCAGTTGTGTTTCTTATTTATAGAACTTGGGTTGCAGCATAGCAGGATTTGCAGAGTTAGCCATGTACATTTTCACTTTATGTGAAGCAAATAGGGAAGAAAATTGAGATAAAAACACGAGGTTGTTATGTTAACGGGCAAAACTGACTCTATTTCCTGGGCCTGAATTTAGTTCCTTGGAGACTGACAAACACTTCTAAATTAAAGAAAATGGAATGTAAAGTTATAAGAATTTAGAGGGACTCAAATGCATTCTGCTTACATTATTTAATGCCAGAGGCAAATTAACTATCGTGCTTCTGGCATCCAAGACAAGTGCTGCATTATTCTAACTGTTGTACTCTAGAATACAAAAAATGGGGTCATTTTAACAAGATACTTAATTTCCATGCAGGCAGTGTTAGGCCTTCATCAGTGCTTTGAAACATGCTGTTTGTTTTCTATTTGTTTAGACAAATCCAAAGGCTTTTGCACTACAAAATCCACAGGATACTCTCTGGGTATTCTCTGAGGGTGTTGAGGTGACTTTTTTTTTCCCCTTCTGTGAATGCAAGACCTGGCGAAGAGTCTATAGGTGGCAGCCACTTGCAGCCTAGAAGGGTCCTCCACAATAATTCTTCAATGAAACATAAAAACATTAACAGAGTTGTGATGTTGACATGGCTGTGACACCATAAAAACTGAAGAATTAAGTCATAAAGTCTATGGCTCTCACCTCAGGCTTTTTATTTTCATTATGAGGAGACCTCTTGAATTAAAATAGTTTGAAATGAACCTCTGCTGTGTCCAGAAGAGTAGATCATCTGGAACTAATGACTACTAGTCTACTGGATATTGCTACTACCAAACCTTTCAGGCTGAGCTCTGGGTCTCTTCAGAATGTATTTTACAGCTGACTGCTAATACAGTCACTGCTTTGTCAAGGGCACAGATCCAGGGCTTTCTGTGGAAGTGTCCAAACACCCTCATAAAGGGCCTGCAAATGCATTTGGTGGTGATTCTTCCAAGCATAGCAGCAACTTTATTTATTGTCTTGATATTGCAGGAAGGTTTTATTTGGCATTACTAAAGAAAACAGGTATTTTATCTCATTTTCCTCTGTTTTCCCTTTGGTTAAGAATGAAAATTCTTATACGTTTGAATCAGGAATTAAAGATCTCATCTGCAAAGACCCCTGCCTCTCCCAAATGGCTGTAACCTGGCACAACTAAATCAAAGCCTAAAACTTTTTTTTTTTTTCCTAGCATACCACAGTAGATATCTGTCACAAAATTTGGAGGAAAACCTTCCACAAAGCAATGTTGTCTTACTACTGCTAATCCAATAATATAATTATACAGGCTCCTGTTTCAGAGAAAGTGATAAATTGCAGCTTGTGTGTCTGAAAACTTTGACAATTAATCTAAAATTTGATTAAAGCTGAATATTAATATTTTAAAGCCAGATGTTTAAGTGCATAGTGATAAAATAACTGGGTGCCTGGGTACAAAGCAGATAAAAAATAGGTTTCTTTTTCACAGATCTTAACAGGTATTGAGTGCTGCTGGAAATGTGGCTCCATTGGGGATAGTAAAAGGCATTTACCATCTGGCCCATGAAGATATACAGAGTGCCCTGGGAGGCTGGGAAGATCAGGTTTTTCTTTCTGTGTTAGGCTTTGGCTAAGTACCTGCATTGCTTGTTAATGTGCTTCCCACCTGCAGAGCCAGGGCAGGGGGAGGGAAAAGGCCATTCATCCTCCTGGTGATGCTGGGGAGGGGACAGTGGCCTTGACCTCCTGGTGTGGTGGTGCTATGCATAAAATGACCTTGGATGAAAGGCTGCCTCTTTCATCTGTGGTGGGTTGTGTGTGTTTCCTCCAGAGAGGTGATGTCCTGCAGGGGCAGATTTAAACCTGTTTGAGGTGTGCTGAATGATGGCTTCACATCAGGTACACTCAACTCAGGTTTTACTGAGCCTCCTGGTTGCACTAGAGGTGGACAACAAAGCAACCATGGCATTTAAACTCATCTAAGATGGGAATTTATTAAAAAAAGTCAAAAATAGTGACACAAGGTAGCGTGTACAGCTCGTCTGTCAGGAAGGAGCTCTGCTGGAAAATGAGTGTCTGTCAGTGCTTCAAATCATACAATAATGAAGATATAAGTGGTGAACACGGATGGGCATTGCTGTACCATAACAAACTGTGTCAGTTCTCATCTGGAAAGTGCTGGGGGCCTAAACAGTGCTGCACAGGCATATTTGAAAGGTAATTCAGTAAAGCAAGCCCACTATTGGCAGAAATGCCCTGCAGTGATTTACATCTCCACTGGAGAAATCCTGTGAACTGCAGAAGGTTGAAGATCACAGCTGCAGTAAGCACGAGTCAGCTTAGGATTAATCTCTTTGGGGTTTGACATGTGATTGACTTTTTGTCTCCACTTCAGGCCTCCAACCTGAGAGCTACACACAATTTTAAAAACCTGCCTCTGTGGCCCTTGTCACATCACAGTCTCTTCCTGTTCAGAGTGTTCCTGGGATTAATATTCCCACACTGTGCTGCTCCACACCCCCTCCGAAAGATTTACTTCACTGTCAACTCACTCACTGCCCGTCTGTGGTGAAAAGTTCCTTGGATGACAACAGAGATGTCATCAAAAATACACTGAAAGCACTGCCAATGGCTCAAGATATAACAGTTTTCTCATGGATTGTTTACATCATTCTCAACAGCTCAGTTAGATTTTTTCTTTACTTTTCTTTACTTTTCTTTACTTTTTCTTTACTCTTTTTTTCTACTATTAATTTAGACTTTCACCTGGTGAACATTTCTACAACATCCAGCCGCCCTTTCATCTCAGCATCCTTGGAAGATCAAATATACAGGGAGGGGAATACAGCTTGGTGGGGAATATTTTATATGGACAGAAGACATATGAAAGAAGGGGACAAACAACTGATACCAAATATGTGTCCTTTAGTTGGTCAAGGCATTGGATCATGTTTTTCTGAAAAGTTTCCACATTTTGCAAAGCAGTTTTCACTTGAAATACTGAAGCGGGGGGGGGTTGTGGGTGGTTTGTAACCCAATGCAAAATTTTTTGCAATTTAAAAATTATTTCTGAGATGAATTGTAATTTTGGGATTTTTGTGTAATGTTTTATAGTATACTTACATTGGCTGTCCAAGAAAATAAGTATTTAACTCAAATGTAATATGTTTCCTGGGAGCTATAGTTCTATGTTCCCCATCTTTTTTTCAGAGTTCTTCATGAGATCAGTTTTTCTGTGCCTGTCTTTGATGCAAATGTCCTGTTGCTATGACTGGAATTCTGCCCACAAAAGTCAACAGCAAATGACACTCAAGCCATCTTGGTTCACAGAATGCCATGTGGCAGCTTTCTGAAACGACTGCTTCAATTTTCAGACTAATTGGGGGTTCAAACTGTCACTGGAAAGAAGAGATTTCTGTTCTGTACATGGAGAAGCAATTATTATTTTTTCCAAATGGTTTTAGTGGCATGAGAGCTGTACACGTCATTTGGATTGTGACAGCTATAATTCTTAGAGAACACATTAGCTCTTACTGTGAGACTTTCCCCCCCCCCCAACTTTTTTTTTTCCCCTCCTTTCAGAAGATGTCCATAACAGTTTGTGGCAGTCTGGCTGAACCAGACTTATCTCTAAGTGAGAGTGATAGCAGGCATTTTTCAAAGGATTCTTTTTTTTTTTCCCCGAGAATGTGACCTTTAACACAGGCTCCTCATTAACTGCAGTCATTTAACATAAAATGCCAGTAGCAGGGTATTTTTTTCAGTTGCCATAGCAATATCATAGGATATCAGATGGTGTCAATAAACAAAACTCCACTGAAACATTATCATTTTTGAGCCACCTCTATTAAGACAGTTTAATTTATCTAAGATCAGGTGGTAATGAGTTCAGCTTATATTTTTGTACCTTCATGTGACATTTGGTTGGTTTGTGCCTGTGTGGCCCTTATATTGCTTGCCTACACATCCTCCTACTCCCCTCAAGGACTGCTGTGCTAAAGTGGGTTTGCAAAAACTCATCACTCCCCCTGCCTTTTGGCCACCTGCAATCTCTGCAGTTCTCCTGCTTGATGGCAGGGAGTGTTGGGGTAAGGGGATACATTTAATAAGCCTTTTATTTCCCTCTGCCACTTAGCATTTGATAAGTTCTTTTAACCTGATGAAGAAGTAGATGTCTGTGCATTCCTGCAGACCTCATATCTCATCAGGCCCCCAGGATGCTTTACTCTTATCATGACTATACTTGTCTGTTTTGGTGTTTATTTTGGTACAAGACCACAGACCTGCTTTTCTTTCTGGCATGTGGAAGAACAAAGACAAAAATACCTGTATAGCTCTCCATATAATTTTCTCCTTCCTGCCCAGTGAATTGCCATCTGGAAGAAGTGAAATGAAGAGCCTTTTTCTTGAAAGGCATCTTCAGCATAGGCCATCTGACAGTGTCAGTTCCTGTATTGGAAAAGCTGTGCAAACACTTACAGAAGTGACCACACTTGTTTTATGAATATTTTCCTTGCCCATTGACTGCTTCTCATAATACTTAGGGTCTCATGGAAACAGAACTAATTAAAGCAACACTCACAAAACCCAGTGTACATCTCACATTTCAATGAAAGCATCCAGTACACGGATACAAAACCACAAAGAGAATTTAGACTACTACAAAGAAACAGGGGCATTTAATTTTAATTTTCTGATGTGCATGATGCTTGGAAAGAAAAATCACTGAATAACTAAAACTGATACATGGGTTCTTTATAGACACTAGATGTTCTTTAGGAGAAAGTGTTTTCCTCCCACTGTCATAAGGCAATACCATGCTCAGAAATCCTAATTAGTGGTGGGCCATGAGGCAATCTCGGTATAATTTTGTGTCCACCTACTCCCAGATATCAACTAGTTCACTTGCAAAATCGTGATGCTGAGATCATTTCTACAGACTTTCCAACAGAAGTCCAAAACATTAGAATTGTGTACAGCTACACCTTATTGCCCATATTTCTACCATTTTCCTACCTGATCCACTTCATTTTCTGTATTCTAGATGTCACATTTTCAGCTCATGGGAAAGGTATAGCTGATTTTTCCACTATTTTGCATGCGCCTCTTGAATATAAGGGATAGTATCCCCCCTGAGACGGCGTTTATGTACCAGCTTTTGTTTCCTTACAACCAAAAATTTCAGTTTAAGAACTTTAAGTCTCTTGAAGTACTACCTGAATGGGAAAGTTTTGTCCGTTTGCAAATATAAAATGCTTTCATTTTGAATTTTAGAAGTTTGTCTCATTGTGCACCAATATAAACAGGGAAGATCCTAAAGTGTGCTTGTTCAGAAGTGTGCATGACTGTAATACAATGGGGCACAGCACAAAGCAATTTCAATGAAATCCTCACACCACAGCTGGAAAGAAATCCTAATAGTTTAGGAATAGGGGTTAGAAATAAAAAAAAAAACAAAAACCAAAACTCATTTTCCAGGTTAGTCTCTAGATCCCCCATGTGTATTTCTTGCCTGTAGATATACATATAAAAACAAGCATCAATAACAAGCAAATTGCCATACAGATAATGTGTAGTCAAAACACTCTGTTACTGTATAATTTGATCTGGAGAAATGTTTAGAATTCAATTCAAGTGGTCACAAGTGGTTTGTGTTTCTGCAGAGAAGTACAACATTATAACTTGAGAAAACCTCCCTACTGAAAGGTTGAATAAATTCATAGTTTGAACTCAAGCTGGATAAAATATTAAACAAATTGTTCTTTCTACAGACAGACTAGAATATTAGTCTGCTCTTGTATAAGTAAATTTACAAAAGTGAGCTCCATTTTTTCTGGTGTATTTTGGGGAGATTTTTGTTTTTGTTTTTTGTTGTTGTTGTTGTTAGTTTGTTTTTTTGTTGTTGTTTTTCTTTTGGTTTGGTTTGGTTTTTGATATCTGCTTAACTGAAGAAGAAATAAGTTGCACTTGAGATTTTAGATAGAGTCATAGAGTCATCCAGGGCAGGACTGAAAACTGATCTTCAGCTGTAGTTGACTGAGTTCATTGAGACTGTCATTTATTGAACAAAGCAATTTGGAATCAGTGTCACACAAATACTTGAACAACTTGCCACTACCAGCTTTACACAAGTGCAAAGTTTTCTGTCAGTATTAGTTCTTCCAGGAGCAGTTAGTGTTTGTGAGGATGGCCTTTTCTTGGCACATAGAAAGACTTACAGCAGCGAGCATAAAACAGTGCATTCATGGTAATTTTGTGTGCTTGTAGTATCTAGATTTTGAAGAAGTAAGAGATTTAAAAAAAAAAAATAACTGATCCTTCATTACACTCTTTGTTACATTTCTAGTTCACTGAATATATCCTCTAAATACAGACCTAAGAGAAGTACAACTCACTTTCCCTAAAACGTTAATGGGCAACAACCACTTTTTATGCTTCTACCTCTCTTCTCTTGTTACTTTAGTTCTTTCATGTGAAAGAGTCCTCATATGACCTTCTTCAGTGGTTCTCCAGCTGATTTAATCCCTCTTTTCAGAACCTCTTTCATCTCTGTCTCTTCTTTCTTTATTTTTTTCCTCCCTGTAGATAACCAGAATTGAATGGGATTCTCTCTGAGAATGCAATATTCAATGCATTAAATAATTTCACTAAAATTTTCTGTTTCTGTACCATTTCTGTTTCACAGTCTTGGGACATAGAGTGAGAATATATTTTGAAAAACATGCCCTCACTATGTTTATTCCTTCTGTTCTCTTCTCCCTTCAACAGTCCTTTATTGAACTGTTCTGCCAGTTCATCCCACCTCCACCTAATTTTGCCAGCTGCTTCTAGAATTCATCACAACTTTTTCTGGTGACTAATCTGAATATACTTCTCCCATCTGTTTCTGTGATGTGGCATGACTATGATAAGCAATAACATTTTTATACACTCTTTTTGGTGTTTATTTTCCTTTCAGAAGAGGTGAGGACATGACAGCTGATGTGAGGCCACAAGGGCTGAGGCCAGCAGATTGATTGTCCCCTCTCACTCTGCCCTTGTGAGATCCCACCTGGAGTGCTGCATCCAGCCCTGGAGCCTCCAGCATGGAGGAGAGATATGGTTTTGTTAGAGCAGGTCCAGAAGATGCCATGGAGCATGCCTCCTACAAAGACAGGCTGAGAGAATTGGGGTTGTTCAGCGCAGAGAAGAATCTGAGGGACCTCTTTGTGGTTTTCCAGTACTTCAAGGGAAATTTATGAAAAAGAGGTTGGACTTAGATGGTATTAAAGGTCCCTTCCAACCCAAGCCATTCCATGATTCTATGATGGAGAGACAGAAGATTGGGAGAAGTTGTTAATTCTTTCAAAAAAGAGAAAGGCTGAAAGTCCTCTATGAAATTGCTATGTACAGTAAGTTTAAGATGAAGGGAAGGGAACAGCTTTCTCTGCACAAAAGAGTTAACCTGTAGAACTCCTTAAAGAACAGCTTAAGAATAAATCAGTTCAGAGAGATGTAGGCCATATCCAGTGTCCATGAGCAGGATGACCTGAGTCTTTGTCCCAGGATGACAATATAAGCTGGTTTTAGGACATGAGATAGCACAGGTGAGGAAGGATCAGCTATGCTCATCTTAAAAACACAACACTGGCTTGAACTAATCTTTGATTTCAATAATCAGAGGTATTCTTGTGTTTTCTCATCCTGAACATGGACATTTGTATTATTTTTCTGTACTTTGGCCACTGTCTTTAAAACGGAGGAATGATGTCACCAAGACTCCCTTAAAATCTTGCAGCTGAGATGAGAGCACAAAGGCAGTGCAGACAGCTATCCACTGCTGTACAAAACAAAAAGAGCCACGAGAATTAGATGTGTAAGTTGACAACTTATTTCCTGCCTTACACATAATACTGTAGAGAATCCTCTGAGTCATAAAGATGCCACCAAATTTGTAGCTTTACAGATTGCTTAGGATGTGCCACCTGTCCTCAGATCTGTAAACACGCTTCTGACTATGGAAGAGCTTTGCATTAACATAAAGATAACAGAAAATATCTTTACATGATGCAGAACTTTTTTGCATTGCTATAAGGATTGTACATTCCGATATGAACATTCACTGAAGGAGACAGGCTGTACAGAGTTTTCATATAAGAAGTGCTGTCATATATTCTGCTAGCCTATAGACAATATTCAACTGACTGTATCACTTTATGCCAAGGAAAGTTTTAGCACATGCATACTTCTTCCTATCTTCTTTCCCTAAAGAAATCAATTTAGATGGATGTTGAAATTAATAATTTCATCGGGGAAATCATTGTAACTGCTGGAAATTAATCTAGGTAGACCTATAATTTAATTCTTAGAGTGACAGTGAATCTAGTTATGTTATTTAATGTAAACTAATAGTTTATTGTAACCATAGGGACAGAATGGGATAACAATGACTATCATGCAAGTAGCTATTACTTGTCTGTGTGCCTAAATCAATGCAACCTATTCTTTCCTAAAGCTATAAAGCTGTACAATTATAATATAGCAGAGATATCAAGTAGAGAGGAGTTAGAGATTTTCAGGTGCAAAATGTGGGAAGGAACACTAGAGGTGCCCTCTACCCAATGAATGTATTCAACAGAAAATTAAAATATTATATTCCATTTTCTTTAGTAGAAACCCTTTTATTGGCGAAGGTAATAAAGGAGGCGTTCTGGCATTCGAGTGTATTGTCCATCAGCAGATGTCTAAACTGTTCCTGAAACTTAACCATGGAGCCTGAATAGATGAGGTGGGACCTCTGGTGCTGTTCATGATGTCATATTTAGAATTCAATGACAATTTTTTATGTTTCATGCTGCATGGGCATGATCATCGTACACACATTGACTTTGCCATACCTTTGCCCATACTTCATGATTCTGTATTGTATGATTAAATAAAATAAAATCCTTTTCCTATGTTATCATGAAGACCCAAGTTTTGTGGGCAGGTTCTTTCTCTCCTGATTTTCTGGCTAACGTCTGTCCAGGTGGTCTTCTGTGGTATATGTGAAAGTATTCCAATAGATAGGTTAAAGGTGAATTGTAGGAGCTAGAAATGTGCCCACTGAGAGCTCTAAGCTCTGGTAGACCACACATCATGGCATGAAGCAGGAAAACAACTTTTTGGTCCCAGAAGAATCTGGTTCACTGCAAGAAGCTCTAACTCTGAATGGAGGTGCCTGCCCTGCCTAAAGCCACTAAACTCTGCCACACAGTGTAGTTTATAAACAATAAACAAACAAAAAAAAATCTGCTAGAAGTGCTGTTAAATACTAATGGTTGCTCAACCTAATAGGGAACTTTGTTCTGAATACTTTTGTGTCTCCTTGGGCCCTGAGTCCAGACATGTCTAAATTGAGTTATTTTCTTAATATTTATGAAGCTGGACTGTGATAATTAATTGCTGTACAGTTTGGAAGAAACAAGCTGAGCAGTTTACCTAAGATTAAAGAAGAGTGATAGCAGGGAGAAAGGGCGAAAATTCAAACTCACTGCTCAAACATTAAGCTACAGCTTAAATAATACAGATTTTCCCTACTAAGAGATATCACTTCCTCCCCTCCATTAGGACATTCTGAATTTTATGTTACATTAAAAATTAAGTTCAACCTTTCACATTACACTGGAAAAACATGCATCCTCCTCAATTTACAGCCCTTCTCAGGGTGGAATTAACTTATTTTAGAATTTACAAGTAAGCCATTAATTAGTTTAGGACTGAAAATTGATTTTAAGTAATGTCTTTTAAGAAATTTAACATCTGTGCTACTGGGGTTTTTGTCCTGAAGGTTCTTAGTTCTCCTAGAGAGTAACCAAATTTCTTCAAGCTACTCACACCATTAAAAATAATTGAAAGTGTGTGTGGAAGTTATATTTAAGGAGGAAACTAGCTTGCAATTAAGTGAAATTATTGATGATAATTTCTTGACTATGTAATGATGGGTTTTAGGACATACATAATGTCTCAGTAATGTTTTATTTTTTACCCTTAAGTTAGTCGAATCCTTAAAACTATCTTAGCTTTATTTGTGTGGTAATTGGCACTGCAGGGGAATTGGAAGTGCATCATCCAGTTGGATTTGCTCCAGGTCCTTCTCTCTCTCCCAGAAATGATCGCAGTACTTATTTTGGGGTTTGGAGTAAAGGTGGACTCATCTGCGTAATACTCCCTCCTGTCCTTTCTTCCCCTAAGCAACTCTGGGATGCAAAGCCCCAGGTGCTGCTAGAAGGAAACACGGGCTGGATTTATTTCAAGTAGCTTAACAACAAAATGTTCTGCTCCTTTGTAAGCATAAGCTTGGGTAGATTGCTTCTATGACAGGGTCCACACTCAGTGTGCTGAGAGTTCTCCCTTGTCCTGCCCTACAACCTTGGATTTGCCGCATAAAGGGTTCAGAACTTGACACTGAGCTTGCACTCAAGGTTCTGTGCCTTAAAGCATGTGACTGTCACACAGCCAAACCCCTCAGGAGGCTGAGCCCATTTGGCCTCCTGGCACATGGTGGAAGCCAGGACTTTTCAGCCTGTCATGCTGAAATGAGGGTGATCTTTCAAGGGTAACCATGGAGGACCTGCCCCAGACAAAACAGAGCACGTTTGCTGCTGTGTGCTTCACAAGCCCCCCACTGAATAACATGAGGAACAGAGGATTAGGATGGGTCTGGTTGCTCCCATTGAAAAGCTGGAATGAGTAAGGGAGCCTTTTACCATCTAGGAGGTACAGGCTGAAGGAAAGCAGGAGCTGCTGCTCTCTTACTTACCCAAACACCACAGAAGCATTTTCTCAGGACATGGGGGCTATTAAGTGCACAAATTTTCTTTGAGATTAGGAGGTTCAGTTAGTTGGCATGACTGATGCACAGAAGTTTCTGCTACAATTCTGAGTAGTGACGACTATTTGAAAAACCACATCATTACTGTTCCACTCTTACCCACAATACCAGCTTCAACTGAGTATAAGAAGGTGGCCTCTAAGAGAAATTTGAAATTTGGGGGGGTTTTACATTTCATATACTTGAAATGCTCCAGTGACATGGCTCACCTCTGTGTTAAATGCGAATAAAAGCCAATGCCCATGTTGTTCTCAGCACAGACATGTTTTACAAGACCCACATCACCTTGCAGATTTGCTTTGTGTCACAAAATGTCAAATACAGCCTCTCTGACTGTTAGATGCATTATCCTTATTGCAGTGGAATACTTAAGAAGCCACTGTGCAAAGCATCTCCCAAGCTTTCATGGATCATCATGCCTATGAGGATGGAGCACTGAATTATAGACCACTGAAAATGGAGATAATTTGTATCTTTACCCCAAAATGCTGTGCCAGTGAAAATAACACATTTGGCAGATTTACAGTAGAGTTGGACCTTTCTCTGAGAGAACACAACTTTACATTAGAAGGTTTTGGGCTAGGAGAAGACTTGTCCCAAGTCAGAAAGTGCTCTTCTTTCCAATAAAATATAACAATGGTAGCAAATAGAGTGGTTAATCTGTGAGCATGGGACAAAGATTAAGGGTAGTTTAATTATGACATGCAGACCAAGAAATTTCGCCTCAGTTGTATTTAAAGACAGTGATGACAGTTTATTATGAGAGCAAAAGAGAACAGAAAGACCAGGGAAATAGAAACTGCTATATTCAGAATGTATAGGAATCACTAAAGTTTCAATGACTGTATGGGATACTCAGGTGTTCACCATCTCACACCACACACTTCTCCTCTGCTCATACCTGCAGATCTCAGGAGCTGAAGGTCCCCTGAGGCAGACTGAGACAACACCAGCACAATACAACCCAATTCTGACTTTCATTTTGCTATTTCCTCACCACCCCTTGGAGCTGCCCTGCAGTGTTAGCACAGGTAGAGGAATTATGCATTCCCTTATTTTTTTATACACAGTTCTGAACACCTGTTTGTGGCTAACACTGCAGGGGCAGTGCACAGGGGAAGGACTCTAATTTGTCCTTAAACTGAGATGTGCTGTGACTTGTGGCTTTCAATGGGACAACATAAAGCAAAGTAATGCATCTCCAGACAAAAGGTGACAGATTCTGAATTTAGGGAGGTAATCTCTGGTATGCTGACATGAGATATACAGAGAAATAACAGATTAGTGGAGAAACTCACTTGAGACTAAATGTAGGATGGATGGTTGCATCGAGTATATCATACAGTGTCTTATCTAGATTTCTGTCACACCTGTGAGCACAGTACTTGAAGAAGGCTGTAATTGATAGCTTAAAAACTACAAGTATGCTGTCAGCTTGCAGCTTCCTTATGCATATCCAGTGCTAAGGAAGGAATTTTCTAGAGTTTCCATTTATTTCAAACCATTAAAATAGTCTGGTTTGAAAAATAAGTGCCCATACCAAAATTGTGAAGAAACAAGCCAGTTGAAAGTGATATATAAAATGAATTCCAAAATTAGGACTTCAGCTTTAGTGAAAAGTTGTCAAAGTGCTCTGAAATTGATCTTGGTTGATGCAGTCCTATTTCCCCAAAATCTGAATTACTTTTCAGTGAGCAAAAACAATTTCTAATGAATCCTGTGAAAAACTTCTGACAGGCTGTTTCCCTAGAACCATATAATTTCATGCTATATCCTTGATTGAAAAACAGCGACACATTTGAACTTATGACATTGGACAAAAGGCATCACTTTTATCACTTTTATGTTTCATTTTTAGGTGAAAGATATTTGGGCATTGTGTTGTATTTTTATATGTTTTCTGTGTTAATACTAATGATTCCTATTTGCAAGAAGGTTAAAAGTAAACATTTGAAATAAATAAAGAAGCCAGACAAAGAAAGACATCTGAAAAGCTGTCTGGGAGCCTTTTAGAGTGTTCAGAAAAACTATAAATATTGCTAGGCCTGCAACAGAACTGCGATAGTTGACAACACTGGTTGAGTTTTTTTCACTTTTGGTGATATCATATCCACTGTCCTTAGCGCCTATTCCGTCTGACGCATGGCATTTTTTGCCACAAAAAGGCCAGGCTATGAAAGCCCACCATCTAACCCTTGAATGTGAATCAGTTCAGAGTTTAGAGCTACATGTGTTGATCTAAATCTAACTCAGGAAGGTGGTAAAAACAACATAGGTTTAGAAGAACAAAGCAAAAAAGCAAGGGGGGTTGCCCACAAGGTTGTCAGTACAGATGAGCTCACATTTCACTTGCTCTGAGACCTCACAGTTTGGTACAAAGCTAAATAGACTCAGTTCTGGATTTATGTGGCTAAATTTGATAGCTTACAAAAGCCAGCAGACCCTAAACATCCTGCATTATCAATATTGCAAAAACAACATGAAGGCTGAAAATAAATTCTGCTGTTAGAAACAGACAGTTCATCTTTCCTATCCTTTCTAACCTATCTAGGGTGTTCCTGAGAAAAACTTGGGAGATATCTTCCTTAGTTGTGGGTAGGGGTTTTCACATGTACCAGGCTGTTTTCTCATCTGGAATAAATCAGTCTGGTTGCCCAAACTACATTATTACATGCAGAGGCAGAAAAGGGTCCTGTGATTCTTCATAACAGGATATAAAACTTTCTGTTTATGCTGGAGTGTAGACATTTGATTATATGGAAATGAGGGAGTATATGCTGCAAAACTAACTGTACTCTATACCAACAAAAAAATTACAGCCAGTTCTCAGCAGTAGCTAATGTTCAATTTGGTGTCTTCAAGTAATCTAGAGATGTTTGTATCTGGCCTTAGCCATGCTTCTGGCAAAAAACACCTCTGATCACTACTTTGGATAGGAGGGGAAGAAGATTGCTTAAAAATTTCTCAGGAAACTCAACAGAAAATAATAACTCTAAACAGAAGAAAAAAAAAAAAGTAGATGGTAACTTCCTTTTCCCATTATTGCAGACCTAAACCTTACCAACGAAAAAACATCTCTTTCTCTTGCTGGATCTGTGGTTTTCTGTAACAATCTGCAGTTGGCAAAAGAAACATCAATATATAGTAAGGGAAATTTTTCTAAATACAAATAGATATTTAACTCAGTGTCAGTTTTATGCATAAAGTTGTTTCTGGAAGGGTGGTTCTACTACACCAAGTGGCTTCACAGTAGTGCAAACTGCAATAAGTTAATGCAAAAATATAATTCTAAGCTATTGGGGCTGGTGATGAAAAGAATAAAATTAGATACTTGAAGTAAATATTTTTCCTTTCTGAGCTGTGAGATGCAAGTTTCAGACTTAACTTATAAACAACACCAGTAGGAGTGTTACTATTTTTTGGAGATGTTAAATTTGGTTCAAAGCTCTAAGTGCAAGAGCTGGGTTAGTAATTGATGCATATGGAAAATGTTCATCTTGTAAATATTTCAGTGACAATAATGATGAACAGTAGTTTTTAGTCATCATGAGGCTTCCCTAGGAAGGTCTCAAAGATCCTTGACAATCAATAATTAAGTCTAGTACCAGCCTCTGTGCTGCTTAAGAGTTTTACTAGCTTCGAGAGATGGAAACTGAGATAAACACAACTTTCTCCCCAGACTTCTCTGTATCCATCCCTTCTCTCCTGCCATGCTGTAAGGACGCTAGAGAAGGGCATATTGTAAGAAAGTACTATGGATATTAATTTGAAGGAGTAACACTCTCTGATAGGACAGAGGGCTTTTTTGTCTCATTTGACCAGATAGAGATTTGTGTGTATAAGCTGATTACCCAGACTTTGTACTGGAGAGAGGTGTTTCCTCTGTTATGCTGGTTCTGGCTGGAATATAGTTAATTTTCTTCCTAGTAGACGATAAAATAGAGAGGTTTGGATTTAGTAGGAGAATAATGTTGATAACACACTGATGTTTTTCATTATTGCTAAGCTGTGTTTCAAGCTGAGTCAAGGACTTCTCAGCTTCTCATGCCCTGCCAGTGAGGAGGCTGCAGGGGCACAAGAAGTTGGGAGGGGACACAGCCAGGACAGCTGACCCAGACTGGCCAAAGAGATATTCCATGCTATGTGACATCCCTCTCAGTATACAAACAGGGTCCCACCTGTTTGGAGGGGACCAATTGGTTGAAGACCACTGCTTGGGAACTGCTTGGGCATTGGTCAGTGAGCAGGGAGCAATTGCGTGGTTCATCACTTGTTTTGTTATTCTACTTCTTTCATCACTATTATTTGCAGTATTATAATTTTCTTCCTTTTCCATACCATTAAACTGCCTTTATCTCAACCCATGAGTTTCCTCACTTTTCCAATTCTCTCCCCCATCCTGCTGGAGTCAGGGCAGGGAGAGAGTGGCTGTAGGGCTTTGCTGCTGGCTAAGCCAGCAAGCCCATTCTATAAACTCAATAGAAATGAGACATTTGAAACAGGCTAGATGAATGAAAGGCTAAAAGTAAATGTCCTTCCTCACTGACAACTAATATATCTAGATCAAATGCATAGATATCTAACTTTTACATGTAGCACATGAAGCAATACAACTTCTGCATACTAAACTCCTTCTGTCTTGAAAGTCATTGTTGTTGTCTGTAGGCTTTAGTGGACCTCAAAGTAGTCCTATCTAACACTACCAGGGAAGAAGAAGATGAAAAAATACTGAAACATGGAGCAGAGTTTTCTAAAAATTAGTTGCTGGTAACTTTTTTCTTGGCCCCACTGACACCATGGGGAGTTCTGACACTGACCTTGCTGGGGTCATTCATTCTCAGTGTCTCTGGAGACAGAGTCTGTGCCCAGCCCAATTTAATCTGGATGTACCTGATCTAGCACAGTCTAGCACAGCATATCCATTGCCAAAGGGAAGTTCTATTATACATAGAACAGAGATGCAAATTTTATTTTTCACTTGAAATTTATTAGACAGAAATATCTTACTTCAAAACCAGTCCAGGTCCCCTCTCAACTCTGACACTGCTTGTTATTATCAATCCTTTTGACATTTTCCAACACTCAATTTACCTGCCCCTGCTGAACTGTAATTAAGTCAGAAGTAAAATGGTATTTAAAACTTTTGATAATTTTAAAATAGCTTTTTTCAGATCCAGTAAAGAACATAAAGCTTATAGGGAATTTGATAAATAAAAACCCATCAAGGCCAGCCAAACACTTTGCTTGACTCAAGAGTGTCAGTGTGGTTTTCACGGGTCATCTCCCGAGCCAAACAAATCTAGTATTTTGGCATGGCCAGTCATTAATGTTTCATTGTAGTCTCTAAAAGCTGGGAAAGGGCTTATCCTCTGATTCATGATGGCTTTAATGCCTTGCATGTTCAGGGCTTTTTTTCTAACACTTGACCTCATTTTTTTTCCTTTCTTGGTCACATTCTACATAGCAGTTCAAGGAGTTGCTGTCATCCTTATTTTGCAAGTGGAGACTTTGAAATGCAGTTGTCAAAAAGAGAGCAGCAGCACTGAGCATAGGCACAGACTCCCCAACAACTTCTGTTCCCAGTTAGTCGAATAACCCAACAAAATATGCAGAGGGGACTTAAACTAAGTTTACAAAAATTAAGAACCTCACAAAAACAAGGTATCTAATTGTCATGGGAGAATTTGCTAAACAGGTTTTTAGTATCTAATGGCAGTTAGAGGCTGTAGGATAGTAATATCTCAGAATACCTGACATTTTCTTTCATTCATTTGCTTCTGTGGTGCTGATCTGAAGCAGTAATACTAATTTTAAAACAGAAGCATCCTTAAGGATAAAAAATTTCCAAAGGTAAGAGAAAATTTCCAAAGGTAAGAAGAAGAATGAAAAGAGAACAAAGATGGAGGCTGGTTATCTGACAGTGCTTTTAGGAGCTTGGGAGATGGGGTTTTCTGAAGAAAAGTAGTTGAAGGTTCCTGTTTTGATACCATTTTCTTTATCATTGGTACTTTGAATGAAAACATGCTGGAAGCATGTGTGTAAACAAGCTGCAGCCAGAGAAAAAATAGAGTATGGTTGTCAAGGTAGGGATTACCAGTGTCCTGAGAGATGGTTGCAAACTTTCCCTTCTGTGGGGAAATATCTACCAAGTTTAAAATCTTAGAGGCTGTGGTCAAGACCTGCAGCCCAGACAGCTCACCCAATCCTAGTCCCAGTACACAAGAAGTTCTGAATGTGCCAGAGGGTTAAGAACCACAGCACAGTGGTGTTGTGTGCTCTTCATCTCCCTGGGACATCTCAGAACTGAGGCTTACCAACATCTGCAGCCAGGAGGATTTAAATTTATTTGAAATAAATCTGAAAGCTTTCCCCTGAGATATTTAGGTATTTCCCCCAAGGAAAAACAGCTTTTGCAAAAAGCTTGTGCAAAGAATGATCCCTTTCTTGGGGGAGAAGGAGAGAAATGTTGAATGAAAACACATTTAATGGCCAAAACAAAAGCAAACTTTCTAAGCTTCTAGCTGTCTCTGGCCAGAAAAGCTTTTATGGTGTTTACCTTCTTGGCAGCTGGTAAATAAACTGAACGGCTTTATGAGAAATTAAATTCTAAATGTCTACAGATTTAATATTTCTGCTGCTGTTATCAAACTATGATTTCAGACCAACTTAATAGAAACTTGATGTGATAAGAGTTTTTACTTTAAAAAGGGTATTGTTCTATTGTTTGTGGGGGTTTCTTTTTTAGACTGCTGTCAGCCAGGAATACAATGTGGAGGGAATTTAAATTAAGAGGAAACATACTTTCACAGGGATTAAGACAGGGAGGGGGAAAAAAAAATGTTAGGGAGAAATAGAGTTAATAACAGCATCTATATTAGTGTTTGTGATTGGAGTCTAAAGTTACACTTCCCAGCTCTACCAAAAAAAAAAAAAAAGGAAAAAATAAGAAAGAAAGATTGGCAATAAGGCAATGACAGAGCAAGAAAGCAAGATAAACACAATGAGGTACAAGTACAATCTCTTTAAAGTAGACTGCAGATTTAGATAATTTGCAGGCATCTGGGCATTGTGGCTATCAACACAAATATCTTAATTGCTTTCCCACAGGTCTTACACAGTAGTGCTTCTTCTTTATCTACTTTTTCTTGAAGGCAGCTTGTTGAACCTTTCCTAGTCAATTTTCTTTCTACCAGTTTGGAATTTTTTTCACTTTTAAAAGTTATTCAGCTTCCTAGAATCGCTTCATCCAGTAAGTTTTTTGTTCTTCATTCAGTTGTTGCTGGCAGGGGAGAAGCTCACATTTATGTGGTCCATTTATCAGTCTGAATAAATGAGAATTAATTTGCTACAGGTAATGTGTTTGCAATTATTATTTTTCTCTACTTGAAGTTGTGAATACATCACAGAAAGAATCAGATCACATTGATCATGGAACCTTATTTCTTCTACTGAATAAAGAGCTGAACAGAGAAAAATTTGTTAGCTGTAACAAACCCCCCAGAGAAGAAATATAACACTCCAGTGGAGAAGTGCACACATGAAATGTGACTGACACCTATTCCATGTCCTGAAGGTTTTGTACCTTGACTGCTGTGTGCTGTGTTTGTCTGAAAAATCCAACTACTCTACTGAGATGAATAAATACAGAAACATTTCAATGGGATGTTGGAAGTTTTGTTCTGTTTCTGTTTTCTCTTTGTATAACTGTGCAGTGGAATACTAAAATTTTTGTATTCAGTAATGCAGGCTCGAAAAGTTATTAGTTATTTGTTAGTTTTGTATGGTTGTGTGGTTTATACTTGAAAAAAATGTACTAGATGAAATCCCATTTTTTTTCATTTGGTTCAATTTTTGGTGTGAAAAAAACACAAGAAAGTGAACATAGGGCGATAAAATTTGCTTCATCCTTGAAAAACAGAAGAAATTAATCAAAATTGTTTGCAGAAATATTCTTCAAAGTCTCAACACTAATAGAAACATTCAATAAGATTAAGCCTTCCTGTCTTAGCCCAACATGATGGAAAAAAGACAATTAAACTGTTGAGAAATGTCACAGCATTGCTGCCTGTGTGTTTGTATAGGCGGGGAAAAAAGAAACGATTCTTGAATATAAATATTGAATCAGAAAACATGTGTCCTTACAGTGAAAGCATCAGAGAAGGCAGAGGGAGGGATTGACTGGAATAACAGGGTTTCTGTTCTGTGAACAAGTGCTCAGTGCTTGTAAGAGACGGGGATAGCAGATGTTAGAATACTGGAAATGGTGTTTTGGCAATGACACAGTTAGCTTTCCTGCTGGTTGGTACTAACCTAGAAAGGACAGTTCTGCTTCAGCACTTCAAATGAGCTGCATTGCTACTACTGCCATCTCCTCCTCTTCTCTGAACCAGGTTTTCTGACTATTCTCTCTCATAGGAGTACTCCCATGTCCAACCTTGTCTCATGAAGACCAAGTAAACAGAATTTATGTCAAAATGTCAATTTTACTCAGTATTTTCTGCTTTCATATTTGTCTGTAACTCATTCTTGATACTTTTTATTGATTTGCATTTCTTGTCTTCTGTGTAAAAATTTAAAAAAAAATCTGTAATTGAAGAAAACAAAAGAAAAAGGGGAGAATGATTTTTAAGCAAACATAACAGGGTTTATTTCAATGATTGAGAAGACCATAGTAAAAAGCCTGATCTTCTTGCCAACAATTTAACTGTGGGTGAAAAACTGTGTTTGCAGTGGAGTGGTGTTGTGTAGTGCAGCAGAGTAGCTCTTATCCAAGGGGGTGATATTACAGCAAAAGAGTGTTTCCATCAAATGATGTGTTGTCATAAAACTCAGGGCTGTCTGTATGAGCAGCAGTTCATAATAAAAAGTAATGGGTGTATAAAGTATTTAAACCACATTTTGATTTTGAAATGGGTCATGAACAAATATATGGGAAGGTATGTTCAGCTTTGGGAAGGTATGTTCAGCTCCACAACAGTTCTATAAAATGAAATGGGATTAATTTAGTGGCACATAAAGCCACGTCGGCAGGACAGGAAGCGCAGAACACCATGTTTGTCTGAAATTTAGGCTTCCAGCTGTGACTCCCAGGGTTTCCCAAGATAGATTGGCTGGTGCCTTTGCAGCTTTATTTTAGCCAGGTGGAAGCAAATCCTTTTTTTGTTGTCCTTAATCTGGTAGGCTTGAGTTGGATGCCACAGACCTGCCTCTCTTCCTGTGAAAGCTGACCAGTTGAGGTGAGTGGAGAGCAAACCCAGAGCACCAAGATCTGACCCAGGCGTTTTCACTTGAAAATAGGCTTATGAGGGACCCAGAAATACCCAAACAAAAAGAGCAAAATTGACACCTCTGTTCCGGAAACAGAGTCCGAAAGAGTAATGTTTACTGTATGAACAAAGTAACAGAAAAAAAAAAAAAAAACCATAGCTGGCAATGCCAGTTGTTTTCTGAATTACTTAATAGCAAATTTCCAGATTTGCAATGCTTCATTCAGCTTGCTTTTAGACAGATTTTTTGCTACTTTGAAACAGCTCACAGTCATATTAAAAGGTTATTTAATTTTTTAAAGAATTGTTACTGGATTCAAAAATTTTTGAACCATTTTGTGGTAAAGTGGACTTATTTTCAGTCCCAAACTGTGGCAAAGACCAGATGTGCTCCCTTGAGAATATTGTTGCCAAACTCAAAACAGACAAACCAATCCTCAAAATCCAGGAGTTTCCAGTGTGGAATGACACTCTTTTTCACTTGGTCTCACTAAAAGAAGACCTGCAGTTTCAAAGTGGGGGGGGGGGGGGGGAGGTTACCATTTTTGTTTTACCCTGTACTTGGCACATCCAGTCCTGCAAAACATTTCCCTACTTTCAGACCACTCAGAGGTGTAGCACACATCTCCCTGAATGCACTCAGCTAATGTACCATTAGCCAGTGGCATAACTACTGAGCAGTTGCTGGAGTGCTCTGAGAATATTATATCCTACAACATTTGCTCTGCCAAGGCTTTTGCAGATTCAGTTTGTGCCTTTCAAGCCACTCAGCAAAGGGAAGGAAACCACCCCCTATTGCACACAGAACTTTTTAGGTCTCAGAGAGCAGAAGTGACTCTGGTTCTCAAGGGACTCATTCTGTCAAACACACACACCACCATTACCATTTTGATATCACTGCTATGGTGCTGATTAGAGTTTTTAAGCAACTCTGGTGGTTTTAGCATCTGTGACAGGGAATTTAATTGGTACAGCAGTGCTCTGTTAAGCAGCTGAAGTGTCCACAAGGGACTGCCTGCCTCCCAGCTCTCTGTGAAGACAGGAGGAGATCCTCAACAGCTTGTCCACAGTAGCTGATGATCTTATCCCTTATGTTCATGTTTTGCCAAGGCTTATTGCTGTGGGCAAACATGATGTTTCAGCTTCAGCTGTGCCCTGTGAGCAGGATACTTCTCTGAGTCTGAAGGAAAGCTTGTGAAAGGTTTAGCTAAGGAATGAACTACAGGCCAGAAAATAGAGCCAGAAATACAGCAGCCACACAACAAAAATGCACTAATCCAGTTCCAATAGTTTGGCTCTGAGAGCACAGCTGTTATGTCAGATCAGGTCCCATCAGCTGAGGGGAAGCAGTGTGGTGCTGCTGCATGACCCAGCAAGATCCTGCCCTTATTCTGAGGACTTTGTGTCAGCAATAAGTCTGTGATTCCAAATCTGTTGCTGGCTGCATGGTTCAGACATTATTGTAAATGTAAAATAAGTACAGAAATCACTTTGAAAAAAAAGAAAAAAGTATTTTAAATAAAGGGTGACTCCGACAAGGGGAGAGAAAAAGACGCATCTAACTCCGTCATCAGAAAGCTAATTAAATACTTTATTCTACTATATTATTCTGTACATCTAAAACTGAATCTGCCATGCACTCACTCTTGCTCACAACTGCACAGAACTGCACTCATCTCTCGTTCTTCCATGACTGTCCCGTGACTGTCAGCAGACAGTCCCGACACAGACACACTCTTGGCCCTGATAGGCCAAGGGAACAAAACATCCTCACTTTGGGCAAACAATCTCCATATTGCATTCTACTTTGGCACAACACAGGCACAGCAAGTGATAAGAATTGTGTTTTCTTTCTCTGATGTTCAGAGAATGTGAATCCCAGAAATATTCTTGGGAAAAATTGTGCCCTGCTTTTCTCCATGAGAAGTGTGGCAACAAAAAATAATTCAGGTCAGCTGTAGAATGTTTCTGTTTGTATTTATTCCATTCTGATTTTTCTAAAACCATTCAAAAGTGATTTTTCCTAGCCATGAAAAGGTTTTGCTGTAGATCAACTGCTTTTTTTACAACCTTGGCTTTACCAGATCATCCGGTCTTGAGGGCATTGCCCTGTGAGAACAGCTGAATGGGGAAGGTGAACTCAAACACACCATAGAAAGCTCAAGACCAATTCCCAGGTAAATAACAGGTGCTGACAATTTCCCATTACTAGGCTTTCTCACCACAGGGGATTTATGTGAATTTTCTCTGACTGTGCCATCAAGTAAAACCTGCAGTCTTGAGCACTTGGCTGATATTGTTTCTTTGGCACATCATATAGATAAATAATTTTTTGCAGTAAAGTTCATGTTCCAGCATTACACTCATACTCTCATTTATGATAGTATTTGTAATGTGCCTCTTAAGCAATTGCTGTTCACTTGATGAGATTGAGATAAATTACAGTTTTCTGTGTCTGATAATTTTTCTTTAAATTTCCTTTCCACAAAAAATTAGAGGGCTGAATAATTTTTTCAGAGTCCTAGCTCAGCTTCCATTGCTCTTCTTTCTAACCAAGTATTTTAACAAATACTATAATCAAGAAAATATAGGTGGTTTGCACAGTGCAGCCTCTTATATGATCACATCTCCTTTATGGATAATAAATGCTGACGGGGCCTACAGGCTGTTAGACCCCCCAGCTATTTCTGTGCCCTAGCTTCTTAAGTGCTGTTGGAGCTGATTTTTGACATGAGATGAGTTCTCTTCTCCAGCAAAGTGTGAACCACACAGAGGAAGGAGTGTCTCCTGATGTTGCTCTTCGTTGCGTCTTTCTTTACTGTTTTACGGTAGTAAAACATACAGTGAAGCAAGCATCTCAAATATGGCAAGGAATTCAGATGAGAGACTTCTTCAGATTGAAAAATCAATGTTTTATTGAACTAATTTTCAGAATATTTTCTCTCATCAAAGAGAAAATATTTTTGCTATGCACTCTTTTTTTTCCAAAAGTGTTATACTCAAAGCCTTTCTGTCTTATGTTTGAATTTCTGGATAAAGAGGTAGCTTGGAAAGCTGTAATGTTTAAGTATGATTCTAAATAACTTGACAACCTGAACCTCAAAAACCGTGAAATAAAGCAAGATCCTCGCGGGATTCTTTTGTCCTTCTGATTTTTTTTTTTCTAATTCAAAATGGCCTCATTTCTCAGCAACCTCGGGATTTGTGATAGCCTGGCTTTTGATCTCTCTCTCTCTCTCTCTCTCTCTCTCTCTCTCTCTGTCTCTCTCTCTCTGTCTCTCTCTCTGCCCCATCCAGTAATTTTCTTCATGCCATAATTATTATTGTGTGGAACTACTAATTTAATATGTGATGAACACATAAACTGCAGTACTAGTCACCAAGACCTGAAATGGTTCACTGCAAATCATTTCTGCTCTCTCTGCCAACAAGGAAGCCACACAGTCCTTCTGTCTCTCTTGATAAAGCAGAAATGGTGCACTTTACAAGATGGTGTTCAGCTCCCCCTGGCTCAGGAGCAGAACAATATGATTTCAATCATGGAACTCTCTAAATCATCCTGCAGCAGAAGACAAAGTCCCTGTAGTTCCAGTTGTGTGTCTGAAATCTCATCACCACACTCTCTGCCAGATCTTTGGCAGATTGGCTTGCAGGGTTAATATGCTCTGTTCCCTCTTCCCTCATGGGTTGTCTTGTCCTCCTGCCTAGGATGGCTCCAGGGAGACCTTTTCCCTCTCTACAACTTCCTGAAAGGAGATTGTAGCCAGGTGGGGGTTGGCCTCTTCTCCCAGGACAAGAGGACATAGCCTCAAGCTGCACCAGTGCAGGGTCAAGTTAGACACCATGAAGAATTTCTTCACTGAAAACAGTATCAAGCATTGGGAAAGGCTGCTCAGGGAAGTGGTGGAGTCACAATCCATGGAATTATTGAAGAAATTATTTGATGAGGCACTTAGTGCTGTGGTTTAGTTGATATGGTGGCGTTTGGTCAAAGGTTGGTCTCAGTGGTCTTGGGGATCTTTTCCAACCGTAATGATTCTCTGAATCTATGACACTTGCCTTTGTGCCATGCTTCCCATCCTATTGTTCCCACTTCATAGGCCAGGGTATGGTGTTTAGCCCCTACAGCATGAGGCACCATAGTAGATCTGTGGGATCAGGGCAGAATCAATGGGTGAGCAAATTTGCCCTGCACTGGTTCTTCCCACCTCTGTCTGAAGGATCTGATGTTGGCTGCTCTTAAAAAGAAGGGATGAGCTAGATAAATGCAGCCTGACATATCCTGTGTTCACAGACAACACTGTTTGTTAATGAACAAAGCTGGATCTGCTGTTTGTTCACTTTTCACAATGATTTATCATTTGGGGATGCATTTTTCATGGAGAATAAAAAAAAAATTGAAAACACCTGAGGCATTTAGACAGGCTCAAAGCTCCAAAGAAGCCTTTTTACTTAGATGTTCTGCTAGTTGAATTAAATAGAGTGATAGAGGTAATAGATATTAATTCATACCACAGGGTGTGCATGCCAGGTTGCCTCCAGGTATTTAGGGAAAAACACAAAATTCAGTTAAATCCAAACTCACTTGTATAGAGGAAATCCATATACCAGAATCTTGCAGATAACAAATCAAAAGTAAAAGGAAAGACTTGACGGTAGTCGAAGAGGGCGTTTTTTTGCTGTGTACTTGCGGTGTGTTTGAGGGCGTTGTGATGGGAGTGCCATACAACCTTAGAAAGAAAATTGATCTTTTTCTGACTTTTTGTGAAGCTTTAGCACTGTTTACACCCCTCTGAATCAGGTGCCTGCTGTATGGACCTGGTACATGCTGATGACAGTGCTCCTTCTGGAAAGAGGAGGGTGATAAAAACAGGAGGGAAACTCTTCTGAAGGTTGAGCTGGTGCCCAGACAAGCTGGTCGTGTATTCTGGAGAAGGATGGCTGCTTTTCATTGCAGCCATCATTGCAGGGACAGTGTACTAATCCTACTGGTATTCCTCTGCTCCAAAATCCTCTCTTCTATTTCACTAGATTATTCTATTTCAAGATTTATCCTAAGCTGGCTTTGTCCCCAGGTCAGGCACTCAAGGAAAGGCTTGCAGCCTGGGTTGCACCCTGAATGTGATGAGCAGAACTTGGCAAAGTCATCATCACATCAAAAATCATCCTGCAAACTGGACTTGTTCTCAGTTTCTTTTCTATCCTGGAGGCTCAGGTCAAAATCACTAAAGTTCCAAAGTGCTTTAAGGAATCCTGGGTTTAAGCTGTGTTGGGTTGGAAACAGAGCAGGATCCACATCCTTGTGGAGCGTCAGCCTGATGTTGGGTTAGAGGGTTTGCTTTCAGTTTTGCTGTTCCAAGAGAGTTTGGGAACTGTTTGAAGTACATTCATAGCCCAGGCCAGATCAAGATGCTTTATTGTGTGTGCACTGTGATCAACATTTCTGTTCAAGGGAAAAAAAGATTATTTTTTTACTACATGAAATTGCTTCCAGCAGTAGGACACTGGAGATGCAGATATAAGCAGTGTTGCATTTTGGGCATGACTGCATGAGGAAAAAGGAGAGCAAGAATATAAAGGCCCCAGATTTTAGGACTCGGACAGCTGACACAAATTGAAAAAAGGGAATACTTCATACCATATGACATCAGCTCAGATATAAAAAACAAGACAATGACAATGGCATCCTTTCCTTCAAATGTGTCATCTCTACCTCTCTGTTTAGTATTGTCAACAAACTCTCTGAGGGTGCACAAAAGAATGTGAAAAATCAAAATATTACGTCAACATTAAGTACAGCTTTTTTGAGTTGAAATAGAGTTTCATCCCAATGATGCAGAAAAAACCAGCCAAATCAGTTAAACCAGTGGCACACAACCACTCACATGAAAATGGGAACTCAGCTGCTGATTCCACTTAACCATGTCTCTTCTTTGGAGGAATTGGGAAATTTGGATACTGTAAAAGGAGTCCAGGAGGACTGTGAATAGAGCTAGGTGTGGAGAGATAAACAGGTAAGAAAAACTTGCCTGGTTGAAAAGCATTTGGTTCAGCTTAAGATCATCCGCAGAGGACTTTTGGCTCTCTAGAGAGTTATGAGAAAGTGTGAGGAAAAGGGACAGACTGATCCTGGGAGAAACTGAATGCACATCTACCCTTTTCAGGAAGGACTGTCTTTTTCCTCTCTCTTACTAGCTAGATGATAATTAAAATACATCTATGCAGAAGAAAACTTCTATCTCCCTGAATAAGAGAAGCCTTGAAGTCCTGGGAATTCTTGAAAGTTAAACAACCTTAATGTGATACAAAGTAATTTTTAACTTGTCAGTGCCTATGGAAGGAATAAAGCCTGAGCACTTGTTTTGGATTTCCTCAAAATTAGTATATTCTTGCAGTTATTCAGAACTCTCAAAAGGGTGAGAACCAAAGGTCAGGATGATCAAAAGTTCAGAGTCATGAAGGGATGACTAGGGATGCTACAAGTGTGTTTAGGAATGGTGGTTTATTGGCAGTGAAAATAATGGTAGGGGATGTCTTAGCTGGCACATAGAAAGAGTGTTCTGTACTGTGACAAAAACTTGTGGGGCCAGCCTCAACTGAGAGCCACATAACAGCTGTCACTCTGCATGTCTGGCTGACTGGCTTTCTCAAGACTGAATTAAACAGCCCTTGGCCTATGCTTCCATTTCTAAGCAGCATGAATATTTATGTGGCATCTTTCAGACTCATCTCCTGCAGCAGGGATAGCCTGTAGGCAGGCTCACTGTCATGGGGAAGTGCTCTTCATCACAGCAGCAGCTCTTGCACCAGAGGGAGAACATCCTCCATGCTCAGGACACTGCACTGAGGCAAGGTGAAATGCAAGACTTTCAATCTCACCAGTCGTGGTAACTCCTCAGCATGTTTGTGCCTATTGACCTGCCAGTGCACTCCAACAGCAGAGTTTCCTAAGCCAGGTGTTAACTCAGGATTTCAGGTGGGTGACCTGCAGGTCATAACCTAGATGTGTGTGTTTTTCAGAAATACCTTTTGTGCACTCCTGTTTGGTAGACTGGCAGACTGTCTTTTATTACTACAAATTGCTTTTATGGTGTTTTGTTTCAGCTGTTCTGTCATACCAGGAAGTTTTTCTCACCTGGCTCAGGAGCGACGGGAACTCTGTTTGAAACAGTCTGTGACAAACATGCAAATAACCTCATCCAGACTTGGATCTGAATTTTCATTTCTCAGAAAGGCAATCTTCTTTCAAACTGGGGCTTTTGCTCTGTCCTTGAAAGAGACAGGAGCTAGTTGCAGAATGCAGATCTGTAGGAAAGTTTTCAACATCCTGCTGTGTGATGGCCTATACCTTGGATTTAATTTCAGGTCACTTTCTAGCACTGGGTATTTAATTTCTCATCTGTCCTATGAGTCCTACTTTACTTTACAATTGTTGATGCCTCTAAAGCTCCTGCCAACAGTTTGCCATCTGTTTTAAACTAAAATCATTTAGTTTCTCTTGATGTGAGACAAAACCATCTGATACGAAAATATGAACAGTAGGTGGCCAGCTTATCACTTTTTAATGTACATGAAAACTCACAAACAGTATGCAGGGGCTTTGTTAATGTTCACCATCCATAGATCCTTCCAGAGAGCCTCATTCAAGGCTAAGTGCTGCCATCTCCTAGATGTGCAGGATTATGACTCCTCTTCAGCTCAAGAGACTGTTCTTTCATCATCGCCAGTCTTCATTTAAAATATGTGAGAAACTGTGAGAAAACTTTGTTTTCTTGTTTGAAAGGATTCTAACTTTTCTTAATTTATGAGCCTTTAAAATGTCTGTGCTTTGTGCTCCTGGATGTTCCTTAAGTGTCCCTGGTGTGAGTGGAGAGGGAAATAACTGCTCATTATGCCTCTTCTGAGAGGAATGAGGATGTCAGGTGAAAATAGCAGGAGATGAATTAAAAACAAGAGGTAGCTCTTGTGTGTGGCACTCCTGGCCAAAGCTTGGCTGCAAGTAGTTTGGGGGATTCAAGTGGAGGCAGGAAAAGTTAATGAAGAAAACTACACTGCAAGGCTTTGTTAGATGTAAAAACATCTATCTCAGGCAGATGGAGGCTGGGAAGCACATGACAGAAATGCTGTTGTGTGTTTGACTTCTGATATATCCTCCTTAGAATATCTCTTCTGGACACTCTAAGGACGCAGAGATCTTTGGTCAGCACCAGCACAGACTAGAGACAAGGGGTGGGATGTTGGAGATATGGACCATGGTATACCTTTGCTATCATCAGGGGGAAGAAAGTTTTTCTTCTGATGAACTGACAGGGACTGCCATGTGACAAAGAAATACTCTCCAAGCCTGCTTAGACTGAAAGCAGCCTTGGTTTTCAAAAGTGCCTTTCATTACTTCAGGCCATTTTCTCAAATTACAGATCTAAAATGGAGACACCAGTGAATTACTTTATATCAAAAATACACATTTCAGTTGAGATGAATCAACATGAAGCAACAGAGAAATCAATAATGATGCATCTTAAGAGCCCAAATCTGTAGGAACTCTGCTTGTAATGGTGCTAATTTTTAGTTGAAATAGTGGCTCACCATTTGAACCACTCCAGCATTGGGGAAAAAGACCTCAAAGCAGGTCTCAAATGGATAAATTTTGCTGTACCTCTTATGTAGGACTGCCTGCTGGTAAAGCTGGAACAAGAGGCAGGACCAAAACAGAGTGTGAGGAGGGCACTAAGGCAGCCGAGGATGGGTGAGGGAAAGTTAGGAAACAGTGGCAGGACCTGGGATGGAAGATAAGGAAGCAAGAGGATCAACTGCCTAGAATTTACAGAGAAACAGAAAGGTCTACAGAAATGTGCTTGTTCTGAAAAAGAACATATCCAGCAAAAGTAACGGTATAAGAGAAGATGCAGCTGAGTCTGTAGCCTGTTGCATTGTGCTGGAATGGAAAGGCCACAGTTTGCAAGCCCTGGTCACTCAGGAGCCAGGTCAGACCTGTGGTTCAGCAAGATACTGACCTTTGTACTTTTTAAAGTGATCTAATTACTTAAGGGAATATTTTTCAAGAATTATGGAGGGTATTTAGGAGTACACAGCTCAGTTCCTCTCAAAGACTCTTATGGTCCCAAATTAAGCTCTCTTGAAATCTCCCTAGTAACCATTATTTATAATACAGCCCAATTCTAACACTTGCATTGTAATTTTTCCCTTTCATTTATGAAATATTAGTGATCATTTTAGCTGCTTGAAAGATAAAGGACAATGGTACAAATCGTATTTCTCCCAACTTGCTTTTTTTATAATTAGTTCCCAGCCGGCCTTTTTTGTCATTCCTGAAATGTAACTGAACCAGTGATAGAGAGAAGAAGGAAACAAAGGAAAATCAAAGCTGTGTTTGATCAGTATTGGAGTATGTACCAATCCTAAACCAAACGCTTCTGGCAGCTTCCAAAAAAACGAATACAAAAAAAGAAATTGTATAAGGGAAGAGTCATCTGCAGATCACTGTTAACAATAATTAACAGTACAAAACAAGGGATTCTCATGGGAATATGCATCTTCCAAAGATAAGGTAATGGTGCTGTAGCTCTAAGTGATTACATGAATTGATGCCTTGATCACTGCACTTCAGATAAGGCACTGACAAATCAGTGCTGCCACTGGCACTTAGGAGAAAGAGGAACAATTGGTGCAGTTTCTGGGACTATTCTCAGTGTACAGATCCTGCACAAATGTGATGTCCATAAAAAGTTTTCTAATTCAACCCAAAAAACACTGGGGGAAAATGAGAGTGCCTGTGCAGGACAGGAACCTTGCCTTGTTCTATTGGAGTTTCCACCCAGAAAAACTGAGAACCAAATTGGACAAGACAATGCTGTGAGAGTATCCACAAGTTTTTAGTTTAAGAACAGTATATAGACTCTAAAAGAAGAAGAGACAATCACTTCCTGAAGGAGCCTGGGTGGCATTAGAGGTCAGGATTGAAAATGTTTTGACTTAAAACCTTGAATACCACCCCACTAGGAAACAAAGGGAAGCTTTTTTGTACACAATCAGGGAAACTTTTTTTAAAGAGAAATTTTGTTTTAAAACAGAGAGAAACTTTTTACTGGATTTGGGGCTGCAAATTTATTGTATTTTCCAAGATGTAATATTTTAGTTAGCCTGGTGGTTACACCTTACTTTGCTGGGTTTCCCATTTGGAAAGAGGATATATCTTCCCTTACATCTATGCAAAACAGGCCAGACTTGCAGTTGTCTGCACATCCACATGTCCTTCGGTCTGGTTATCCCAGTTCATTCCAGATGAAGTTCAGGTCTAGTACAACCCTATGCAATCCCTGTAGAGAGACTCACCCATTATTAAATTGTGTGAGTGGAAACACAGACCAATTCAATGTAAATATGGTCCATAAAATTCATATTGATAACCACTTTCATGTCAGCTAGATTATTTTCCCTACATGTAAATTGAAAGAGTCTGCAGCACTTTTTCATTCATTCTCCTTTTGTAGATGAAAAAATAGCTTGTTCTGATGATTGCAGTGGGAAAGACTCTTTTTCCAGCAGGCTTTACATGCAATCTCTCCATATGGCCACTCTGTTAAAGGGGAATAAAGTAGTAGCCCCCTCAGGATGTGAAGTTCAGCTGTTTGCCAGCTGGATTTTTAAAGCACAGGCTGATCCCAAGATCACCCACCTTTGCCTTGACACATTTTGTGCTGCACCTCTAAAGCTTGTCATCCACAGCTGCCGTGCCTGACCTCACTGTACTTGCAGTATGGAAACAGCTTCCTAGAAAACACAAGGAGTGAAAAAAAAACCAACCCAATTTTCTCATCATAAGCACATTTCAAATGAACAGTTCTTGATAAAAACTTCACTCTTAAACTCATGCAACTATTCTGAGAACTATAGCACTGAGATAATATTGAAGACTATTTTTAATTGCTTTAAACATTAGGAAAAAGAAAAGCATGAAAACATGAAGAATAAGGCCACAAGCCTTAGCTGAGCTTTTTTGTTCGTACACATTCATGACACAAGTTTTTCAGAAAGGCAGAGAGGCAGTGTGGGGTGCAGGATATTCCACCTAAGCAAAATCAGGACACTTCTGAAAGATTTCCATTTGGTAATATGAACTGAATTGCAAGTAGTAATTAGCCAGGAAAAAAAATCGAAATTTAGGCGGCTGCTTCTAGTTAGATAAAAGTTAAGCATATGCTTAGATTTAATGGGATACCTTGAAAAACCCACTTGTGTCAGCATGAATGCTTATATTATGCATATATTTACATTTAAAAATATATTCACTGTGGAACAGAAAACTTCAAGAAGCTCTTTTAAGTAAATTGTGATCCCATGAAGAAATAAAAGTTCTCCATGTGATAAAAGTGGTAAAACCCCCATGTGTTTAGATTTGCTGCCAAGGTAGAAAACTGTCTGTCTGCAATATCACTACTACATTGAATGTTAAAAATACCATGTAATCACCTTAATTTTCAAAACGTCTGTGGAAGCATCATAGTGAAGACACATGGGAGGAAAAATCTGGTCAGATGAACACTCAGTTTTCACTTTACACAGAATTTGAAGCCAAACAGGTTTCGGAGGTATGCAGCACAAGGATAAGAAATAATCCTTTACAGACTGCAGCACAGGCTAATAATTGAGATGTAACAAAAAAGGGTCATTGCAGTGGGAGCAGCTGAGAACTGGTGCAAGCTGTGGAGCCTCCATCCTTGGATAATTTTGTAACTAATCTCTGCCAGAGGAGACAGGACTCTGCAAAATTGCATTTGAGGGAGCTGTGCTTTGAAAAAATTTGAACCCAAGGCCTCCAGAGAGCCCTTTCCAACCTGAATTATTTGGTGATTGAGATGTTAACATCAAGCAAGTAAGAGAGAACCAAGTGAAGGAATAAAAGATAATGCAGTAGCAGTGAGTAAAATCTGTGAAGGTGGTGGATTGATGGCCACAGACTTCATTATTGAGAAGAGCATGAGATACCTGAAATTATCCCCTTTATGAAGAGTTTGGCCTCCTGAAACTGTGCAGTGTGTGCCAGGTGGGGTTTTCTGAAGTACTTAGATGTCTTTTGTTGGGATTCACGCCAAGGGGCCCCTCTGCCTCTGGGTCTTTCAAAGTCTTTAAATGTATTTGGGACTCATTATTCATTTCATTGCTGGAATCTACCTTAGACTCAGGTACTGGTAAAGCATAACTTGAAGTGTAGAAGTAAACTCAAGATTGCTGACTTTGGTTTTCCAAAGAGGTCTTAAGCGTGAGTCTAGAGGAAACTTTCACCACCTACAGAAGTGTTTCCCAGAATCATTCTGAAATGCTTTTAGGAATGGCCCAAATCTGATTGAAGTAAAAAAAAAGTTTTACCGTAAACTGTAAGATGTTGAGTAATGGTAGGAAATAATTTTATGAATCTCACTTGAAGCTTCTATTTTGGTATCAATTACTACTGGTGAATTAATGTAGAAAAATACTGAGAGCATTTTAAAAAACTGAGAACAAAATTTTGCTCTGACCTTATTCACATGCCTTTTGATCTATTTAGTCATAGACCAAATCTATGCAATTGTCCATTAAAAGATGGTTTTTAACTAAATCCATCAAATAAACTATCCCAACATGAGCATAACGAATCAGTATTGCATCATCCAGTTGGGAAAACAGAGGCTGAACTGTGTTACCATGGTAACTGTTCTGTGTTTGACTACACACTGGGGAGTATCACATTTTGAAAAAGACTATTTGCATCCTTTTTGGCCCAAACAATCCTCTCTTTTCCTGTTTTAAAAAGGAAAGTCGTTATATTTAATGCAAATATGTCAAGAGAAAAGCTGATGCCACCCTTCTAAAGTGGCCTCATCTTTGCATCGGGTACACTTGGACATAATTAATTGCAAGTGGAATGTGAAGGAATGGCATGCCAAAAATCTTTAACATAATTGCTAATCCTGCCTTATGCCAATCTCTCAGTCCTGCCAGTGTAAGCTAATGATCCTAGGGATGGGATTTGATGTACTCTGGCACCTGAAAGGAACTGTCAGTAGTTTTTGGAAATAAAAACGTGAGAATTCTTAATAGAATTTACCAACTCCAGGATATCACTTGCTGAAGGCTGTTTGACAACAAAAATCAGTGCATGCTCCGGGAGAGAATGGCAGCCTTACCCAGAGTGAAGACAAAACATCCAATTCCCAGACATATCCCCACCTGTGTTTTACTGTGAGCAAACTTTCCTCCTTTTATTTTCTCTTTCTTACAGCAATCCAACCTCTTGCTCACTTTGACCAGCTGAATGGTCAGATTCCTACCAAAACTGTGTGCCTGGATGAAATAGCCATGGCCTGACCCATGCAGACAGGTTCTTGAATCTGAAAATCTGCTCATTCCAGTGGTCATGCCAGGTAGCAGGGAGCAGCAGAGCTGCTTTGAAGTCAGGATGAGAGCCTGGATCAGAACTAACATCTCTGGAGATCTAATCCCTGTACTTCACAGGTCAGGATTCAAACACCCTGTCCAAAAATGGAGTTGGTTTTACTGAAGGGGAAGCCATGTGTGTGTGTGTGCGTGTCTGTGTGTGTGTTTTCAAAACCACATTTCTCTACTTTTTGCTTAATACTGGGGCTCTGTGTTTAGTCCAGCAACGATGACATATCCCAACATTTGAGCAGCTGGGAAGCCCTGGAGGGACCCAAGTATCACTTGCCAGAAAAACATCCTGAGCTTGAACCGACTCAAGACTGCATAAAAAGATAACATGGACACTAGGGATGTTTGCCTTACAAGCCATCAACTTCTTTTCAGCATATCTGTAGCCACTATGTACACCAGAAAAAATTAGTAATTCTCATCAGTTTTGTATGAGTTCTACATGGTTGCCTTCTTTGGTTTCTCCCCCGGTTTCTATCACAAGCAGACTGGCTGCATATTTTGTGTGATAACTCCTAAACTTTAGCTCCAACTCTAGTGGTGACAGCTCCTGGGGAAATAGGAGCCACTGTCACAGGGTAAGCCAGCACCAAGGAGAGGGTAGGTACCCTCTGCACCGCCATGGAAACTCTGGGAGACTCCAATAAACCACATTTCCGCTAACCCTACCTCCCATCTTGTCTACATTAGACACCAAATTGGGAAGCTCTCCCCAGTTAAAAAAGCATAAACACTTAATGTCCCAGGATATATGTCTGAATACAGATGCTAGAATCTAATAAAACTGCAAAGGAAGAGGTGGTTGATGCGCAGCTGATATAAACAGGAACTGGAACAGAGCACTACAATGAGAAGAGACATATCTGGTTCAACTTCCAAAGCTTAAAAGATTCTGAATATATCAAACTGTGGGACATCACCTGGCTTATCCTTGATAACACCAGCAAGATACCCAGAGAGTTCACCTTTTTGCCTGATTTGCCAGACTGGTGAAAACAAATGTCCAGGTTTCTCTATGTGGATATGTGTGGCTACATTTGCTCCTAGTGTGCAGCCAGCCTGAAACCTTTTCTCACTGAGCAGCACATGGCCCCTGGAGCACAGGCTACCAGCTGCCCCCTGGTATATATTAAAATCCATTTTAAAAAAATCCAAAGGTCTATTTGACAATACAGAAAAATTTCCAAAAATCTTCTCGGGTTTTCTGAATTGTTCCTGTAAAAATAAAGTAGAAAAATCATTTTAACCAACATCTATTTTGTCATTTTTAAGTATAATGCCCTTATTTTTCTGTTTAGAAGAAATTTGTCTAATAGAATAAGACAAAGAAGTCTAGTGGAATGTCCTGCATGGAGCATCAGGAGGTAGCTGTCCCCAAAAAGGAAGAAGGCAAGCCTGTGTAGCTCTGAGGCTTCCCCAAAATGACATTTTTGCAGCTTTTATTTCTATGATGATATACAAGAGCATGTCACCCTATCAGCTGGCAGGATGCTGAAAAGTCCTGAAAAATATCACAGGTCAATTTTTTTTTCAAAGCAGTTTTTTCCAAGTGTATCTGACAAAAATTTTTTTACATCTGGCTGTTTTCTAAGCACATGTATGTAAAAGTATTCTTTTGAAGATGTCTCCTTCAGCCCCCAAAAAAAGAACTAACCACTCAGCCAGTATCAGAGCTACACAGCAAAAGAACACTAAATTAACCATTTGCTATTTTGAAATCATGAGTAACAACCTTACCAAGACTTCTTAGGCTTGATAAAATATTTATTTTCAATTTAAATTGCATCTCTTCTCATTATCTCATTTATCCTCCTTGTCACTGTGCAACAGATATTTTGCCTGTTGAGGCAAATCCATCAGCTCCTGGTGCTGCTCATCTTCACCCTCATTCACCATGCTCATGGTGACTCAGCGCTGAGTTACCCTGAATGTAAATAAAGCTCCTTCAGTCCTGTGTGTTGATGAATTTCTCTGATATGCTGATGATGTGTTATCTTTCTAGTCACTGTGGCATCTCACGTGATTTTATGTGCTGTGTCTATAATGCCAGCCTGTTCCCACAAGCATCGATGGCAGCCAGGAACAGGGAACCTGTTTGCATTAAATCAGGAGTGTGTTGAAGTCTGTCACTTCAAGTGACTCTGACTCTTGGTGCTCTCTTCTTCATTGAGTGTCTGTTTGAAAAATTATCAGTGAAGGGATTCCAGTTCTGTAGTTTCACCATATGACAGTTTTCTGGGGCCACAAAATTTTTTTGGAGGGAAGTTCCTTGCTTTCAAAGTACCAGTTAACCACAGTGGCCCACATACCATTTTTATTTTGGAGAAATATTTGTCCTGCATGGCTATAATTTTGATGAACAGATGAGAAAAGATCAAGCAAGCAGCAACACAAGGTTAGGATGTTAGCCTAGGGGGGATGAAGCCTAGATTTAGTCCTTGTTCCAGGAAAATTTTATTTGCAACTTAAATAAAAGACTTTGAATCAAATGCAGAACAGGAAGAATCCTTCTCTCTTTAACTCCAGGGTCTCTTTTAGTATGGCTCCAGGCCTGATCCAGATAATATTCTCTAGTGCAGCATCACCCCAGGGGAGGCCTAAATTCTGCATGCAGACAGAACCCAATAGGACTGAGCACGAGGTGGGTGAGGAGACAACTACTGACAGCTACAGAGATGTCTGGAATTTGTTAATTTGTTGCTGGTCACTAGGTGATGTATGTAGGGACTGGGTGAATATTAGAGGCAAACGAACCAGTAGTTGTAGAAATGCTGTTCCTGGTTTTTAAAATCTTGACCTTCTTACTATTTTCCAATTATTTTGATTTTCCTGGGCTGTGATTCTTGGGCATATTTGCTATACTGTAGAAAGTGTCTCTGTGTTGTTTCAGGTAGTTAGACCATGTTGTGCCCTGGCTTCCTGAATGCTCTGAAGTTGTTAGTTGTCATGCTGAGCCTGAGGTTTGTAGACTCTGTATCAGATTGCCTTTACACACTCTAGATGTGGTACATGAATGAGCTGAAGAAGACAGGGAAAATGATATTTTACATTCTAATAGGCTGTGAAGCCCAAATCTAGCATGAGAGAAACCATGAAGACTGAAAGCTTGCAAAAAACATAATTCCTTGAAACATCTTGTCTTCAAAAAATTATTTCATTTTGATTTGAAGATGATTTAATCTTCAAAAAAATGTTCTATACCATTTCAGAAGAAATTGTCATCAGATATATGATAACAGATTAACTTTTGCTGACTTCAGTCACAAAGCACTGTGTTCCCCTGAGCTCAGCCTTGCTTTCTTGGCTTCCCTCAGATCTGTAGGAATTGGTTGAGACAAATGCATTTATCTGACTGTTCCCGGTCAGACCATGAGAGTGTGTATTAACAGAGGGTATCATGTAAATCCTCATGTAGTCTTTCCTCAGCTAGTGATAGTTCCAAATCAGATTATTGTACAAAAATGTAGTGCTTTGAAATGCTTCTCTACATGGCTTATGTTAATTCCATTATAATGGACCACAATCATACAATTGTGATGGTAATATTTTTCACTGCTATTGAAGATAGCTTGGCACAGGCCCAGAAAAAATGCTTCTCCAGACACAAACAGATACCAGTTCTTACATTCTTGATAAGAATAAACATTCTAAAGCCTTCCATAAAAATGTAGCAGTGAAAGATTGTTGAGAAAAACATTAGAAATGGCTGTAGGTTTGGGGTGGGGGGACATCTTATTGATGTATTGAGTAAGGATTGCTTTCATAGGTATGTGAGGGAAAGAAGCCCAAATAGTGAATGAAAATTCTCTTTATGCTGACAGAGAATGAGAAGACTGAAATAACTCATATGGTATATAGTTAGGCTGAAATAATGTCAAAGGATTGTCAGCAAGGGACAGAATCCAACTTATTGTGAGCTACACAAAACTTCCACGAGACAGTGAATTAATATTGTGTGAAGAAAATAGCACAGTGTATTAAATTAAATGGAGATAAATGTATTTAAATGTATTAAATTAAATGGAGATAAAAATACACAACCTGCTTTTATGTTAATGTATGCTAACATGTCACTTTATACACTTAAATATTCTGTGACACCAGTGTCTTGTTCCAAAGCCTTTTCAAAATGAGGAAACTGAGGCAAAGTGAAAATGAGATGACTTGTTCATGGTTATTCAGTTGGTAATTTCAGGTCCCAGGCCACTGTTGGGACAGTAAGCCTTCTTCTGAAAAAACCCAGGATATTTCTTTGAAGGACTGTCACAATTTTTATTAAGCTGGAACATTAAAGGTAAGCATGCACATACTGAGGGCACAAGCCCAGGAAAGTCTATGTCCTAAATGGGGTGATGGCAGAAATGAGCAGAGGTTGGGGCTCGGGTCTTTCTATTGTACAACTGGTCTTCTGCACATTGTCTCATTCAGGTTTATCTTTGAAGGACATTCCTTGCCTGATTTTATTAAATCAGTGCAAGGAGAATATGATAGGAAGAGATTAATTATTTTTTTTTTTCTATAGGAAGGCTGTACAATCAGCCCGATAAATCCAGGAGAACCTTGTAAATAACACAGAAGCAGCTAAGATTATCCATATTAAAGTCCATGGCTACATTTCTGCTGTCTGGTGTGTGTGAAAGGCCAGAATACTGTGCAGACCCTGCAGGCAGGGTTTGAAACCAGACTGGGCTATGACAGTCACAGTTCAGGATACATGCATGCTCCATCAGCTCCTGCTGGAGGGATCAAGAAACCTTACTTCCCATAACTTTTCAGCCACACAACTTTACAGTAAAGATTCAGCAAATATGTGTTGGAGTACTGTTATTTGTCATGGTAATAGCACACTCAGCATGTCTACACCACTGCTGAATTTTTGTGTTTCAGTCTGTGCCAAGGGAAGGCAGATTTCTACTTACTCCTTTCATGCTATGAAGTTTTTATCTTGCCTTCACTGCTGCACAGTCAAGGTTAGGGATGAGTAACATCACAGGAGTGAAGATGTTATCTTTACCTCTTTGCCCTTCAGTCCTTCTAAAAATGCAGGTCTGGAGGAGTAGGAGAAGAAAAGTGTGATTTGATCCAATAGATGATGTAAGACATGCATATATTTTCCTTAGGTCAATTGATGACAGCTTTTCTTTCTTGTCCTGCAATTTCATAGTATTTTGCCTGAAACAGTGTCTTTTGTGTTACTGTGATCAGGTATTGTATAACTGTACAGCTATACAAAACTTCCATCAGTTGCTGGTGGCATCCATAGGAAAATATTTAAGAACATGTTTACAGGGCTTTTTTTTTTTTTTTCTTTTTATTATTATATTTGTTAATCTGGTAATCAGAGAGGAAAGCCAGGTCATCTTCTTGCTTGGGCAGATTGGGAATGTTCTAAGTATCCTGCAGATGAAAATTGCCCCTCACATACACATTGATATTCAGCCTGTCTGGAGTCTGGAAGTGAATGTGTGTTTCTAAACCTAACAGTAACAGAGACTAGATGCAGTCTGCACCTGGAAACGCCACTGGGAGCCTGGGCCGGTGCTCAGGGAGGTGGTTGAGACAATGGATCAGTTATACTCCAGTAGCTGGGAGAGTGGAGGGGGAAAGCCCTTGGAGCTGTTTTCCCTATTATGTAAGTCCAAGCACGTTGGAGACTATTCGCCTTGTGGCAGAACCCAGCTGCTGGGAAAAGCGAACCACCTCTGATGAGCAGTCAGTGCTGGAAGCAGCCTTGTCCTTGTTGATTTTCTCTCAAAACTATGTTTCCTTGTTCTCTAAGAACAAGCACCTTGCGAAGCCTTTAGGAAATGGAAGCAGAAGAAAACCTCAGTTGGGCACGAAATTTTGGGCTGACAAAATTAAATCACTGAAGTGGGGTTGCAGCAGACCGAAGGCAACTAGAAGAGTGGCAGCAGGCAGACCGAGTCCAGGAACACGCTGCTCAAGGGACTAAACTGTGTTGTTTTTAGCTAGGACTGAGCTCTGAAGAGAGGAAAAGACCATCTGGGATACACCCTAGTGGTGGGATTTTGAATACTTCCTTCCAGACTGCCGGAGGACCTGCACACATTTATCTTTTGCTGACAGTCTGCATTTCAAGAATTATTTATATAAAGACAAAGACCATGTACATGCAGAGCACCTTACTGGAAAAAGGACTCTGTGAAATAAAGGAAAAGCTTCATGGTCATAAATTTCTTTTGAAACTGTAGTTAACACTGGTTCTACCAGCAAAACTATGACTATATTTACTTGAGGAAACCAAGACTGTGAGAAAAAATAGACATGTATCATTTAGTAATTAAATCAATTTTCAAAAGCTCAAGAATGTGGCTCTCCTAGTCATCTTGGAAGGTCAAATACTTCTTCCAATGATTGGAATTACAGAGTAAGGATTTCATGTTACTATTTTTTTATTCTTAAATGGTCATTGTTTTCAGGGTACAAACCAAAAAAATTAAAAGCCACAATGAATCAAATCTTCTTCTATAAAATAGAATCATCCTTATGCCTAAAATGGGATGGAAATTTAGATATTTCAAATATTCTGTCAAGTCAATTTGCAAATCCTTAGCAATTAATTATTCTCATAATTAAGCTCTAATTTTTATCTCAAATTGGAAAGATTTTTTTTTTCTTTTTGTGAAGAAAGCAATCTGAAGAAATCTGGAGAAATATTGGTTAAGGAATTTCAAAAACTCTTGAGTGTCTTCTTTTCTCTTTGAAAGATTGAAAAACCTCAGCAATATAAAATATGTGAGGAGTGTGAGCTGTTTTCCCTTTACTTTTTTTTTTAGCAAAGAAAAGTCCCTTTAAAAAAGTGATACTTACGGCTCTGTTTGTAACACTGAACAAGTGTTCATATTTCAAAGTCTTGGTGGCTTTCGATTGTACCCACCCTTTGTTAAGATTACACCATGGTGAGCCTAGCTCTGTGTAAAATGATCCCCTTCTCCTAAATTGTAATCCCTCTTTATTCTTTCATGGCCTCTTTCAGGCACAAAGGGGTGAAAAGAGAAACTTTATCTCATAAGTTTAAATGACAGTGATCTTTCAAGTTGTATGTAAAGAGAGAGGTTGATCAGAAGAAGTTAAGCAGTTCAGGAAAAAACTCAGCCCAGAAAACAAAAAACCCCACACCCAGATACTAGATTCTCTCTCTGGGGAATTGGGGAGTCCTTCTTACTGGCTGCTTTAATGTATTTTGCAAATCTCTATCTTCCTGTGTGGAAGATAGAGTGGAGAGTTTTTATTATGAATTAGTCTTCTAGTGAGGTATTTTTCTTGAATTGCACTGATTCTCATGACTCTTATTTTTCAATGAGCTTCTGAAGCTTTTTTCTTAGTTACTTCTGATTTTCTAACCAGAGAAAGAATGAGGGAATTAATGCAGTTCAAATCCAAACCCAAGAAGTCCTTCGCTTAACTTCTGATTTGCAAAGAACGTGAGATGGTGTGGATCAGGAAAAAAAAACCCATACCCCTACCCAAACCAAACCCTTTGTGACAGATTTTACCAATGTCCTCATTGAGTACTCTTGGTGAAATTTGGAGAATTTACTGATTCAGAATCTGACCCCAAAAAGAGAACCAAAGAGCAGCTGAAGCAATTCTGACATTAAAGGATGTCCCCTTGCATTTCCCAGAGGTTCTTTAGATGCTACAGCAGATTAAATTGTAATGTATGTTCCCATAGTAACCACATTTTTCTTAGTAAGTTTTGTCCCTGTGTACATTTATTAACTTTCTGAGCTTAAATGCAGTAATAATGAGCTATAGCATACCATTCAAGCCTAACTGAGGGAGAGGGTAAAAAAAAAAATTAAAAACAAAGGGAGAAGAGGGACAACAAGAAGGCAATTTTAGGGACAGGCAGCTTAGACAAAAAGAGCTAAACATATAAACATATGTCATGCAGCATTGTGAAGCTCCCACTAAGCATTTTTAATGTGCAAATTGCCAAAGGATAGTGTGGGAGCAGGACAAATCATTGGTTTTAAGAACAATGGGATTTCTTACTCTCTACATTTTGTATGTAAACAGTAGTTGATAGAAAGTAGCAAAGATGTGCTTTTGGACTTGGTAGGTCTAGTAAAAAGAATAATTCATTTATAGTTCTGAAGAAAAAAATAATGCAGGACTTTTGCATCCTTTTTCTGGTATCCATAGAGCTTGGTATCATTTTCCGTGCTTTGTAGCATCTAATGCCTGTAGTATGAGAGAAAAAGACAAGTTCCTTCCACTCAGTAGCCCCTAAGTAACATTGCAGGTTACTACTATAAAGCTGTTTTTCAGTTATTTATCTTTCCCCAACATGTGGAGGATAGTGCTAGGAAAGTGTTTAAATAACTGTTAAAAACATTTTGCTTTTGTTTAGCTTTTTACTTTCCCTTTGAACTCTGAGTTTCCAAAGGCTTTTATATTGTCCTACGTGTCAAAACCAAAATGTAAAAATGAGATATGTTTTCTCTCAGAAATAAGCAAATCTGAAAGCTTTGCTTTTTTTGCATTGCGTTTACTAACATTCTATATTTCTTTAAACATTTCTCTGTTCAGTTGCAAGGGAACACAATGTAGAAGCTACGCCAGAATGCTTTACTGAAGTATGGAAAACAAGGCAGTGACTTACAGATACTGACAAAATGGTACCCCATGTCTCCAAGCTCATAAACAACACAACTTTCTTTAAAATTTACATATAAATCGGAAAATAAATCTACATTTACCTGATGCAATCTATGAAATTATTCAGGTGAACAGTGCTCCGTGCAGATTAGTGCGCCCTTCACCCCAGAGGATGCAAAATTAAACATAAGAGATATTGAAATCCCATGTGTTTGCTGGTGGAACATTGCTCTATGATGTTTCACTAGAATAAGGCACAGGCAACAGTGATTTACATTGCCCCAGATGGTACCTCCCATTTTCCTTGTTATCCTTTCTTCTCTGTGCTCATAACAACACATTCCAACATCATGTGGGTGAGCTGAGGACATGGCCTAGAACCACTCCACCTAAACCTCATCTTTCTGAATTTCTTGTTAGATACAGGGTGCAACAGGGCTGTCAGCTTTCCACACAGTTGCCCAGGAATCAGCAAGTGGTGCTTAGGACTAGGGAGATTAGGAAATGGGTAGGGACACAGGGAATTCTTCCCCTTCTCCTGGCTGGCAGATTGGCCTTGTGTGACATGCCACAAAATATACCCAACAGCACCACTGAAAATGGGAAGTTCCAAGGTCTCAAGGACAGAGAAGCAGTTTTGAGCTCCTCTGGGGCAGACCAAATTCCTGCTACCTGGTTTTCTGTGGTAATTTCAGTTACTTAAGTAAATATCTGTGGATGGCACTGTAAACATTTGGGTTCTGTTATACTTGTGTGTCTTTACATATGTGTGTGTGTGTGTGTGTGTGTGTGTGTGTGTGTGTGTGTGTGTGTGTATCCATATTTGTAGTTGCTCACCCCTTCTGTGTTTATTAATGCCACAGTGGAAATTCCTCTTGCAGAATGTTGTGCTATAAAAGAGTGTGGAAACACTTATATATATGTAAATATACATCGGGGAAAAAAACAAGCTTGAAACATTCTCATTTGTATTTAAGGTTTAGGAACAAGAGCTGAGCAGCTCACATTCTCCCCTAATGTTTCAAGGCATCACATCTAGATTTAGTTGAGTTTAGGCTTTTATTCCTATTGATTTTCAATCTCTATTAGTAACACGCAGGCAAGTGGTGTTGTCACATTGCTCACAGTACTAAAAAATGAGTCATTTTATGTCAGTGGTTTTGTTCTAACCAAGCACCTGTTTCCAGACAAGAAACAAATCAGCTTACCTACAAAATCTGGTGCACTGAGTTCCCTAAATGAGACAGACATAAGTATGCATGGCCGGGCCTCCAGAATTTTTCAAAAGCTCACATCATCCGCTCAGCTTCCTGTGAGTTGAAAGGCTCTTTACAAAAGCACTTGCACCCCTTGGGACTGACATTGAATCAAAAGGCCAGAGAGTTGGCACACAGCTTGGAAGGTATTAGGCAGGATGCTCTACAGAGCAGAGTCAAGGCAGGAAAATTCTGCCTTCAGCTGACAGGAAAACCTGCTGGAAACTCATCCTCTTCTGTACTCTTCAGGACACTCATTTTTTTACCAGGTAAATTGTGACACTAATCCAGAGCCCCTGAAACTGTAGCTCCACTCCTGTGGCTGATGGTTTGTTACTGTGGCTGAGGGATCAGGCACTTTATCATTGCTTTTGTATAGCGGTAACATGACATATAGGTAGAGGAAAAAATGGGATATCTTCTTCCCCCTTAGCATATGCAAGCACTAAGGCACATCTTTCCAAAACTTCTTGCTGATTTTTTTTTAATGCTTCAAATTTCATTCCCAGAAGAATGCAAAAAACCAGTAAGCTGCTTCCCTGCCCCTAGCAGATAATTGTTTCCAGACCAAAGGTGGTTATACTGTAATTACAATCTTTCTGTCAATGAAAGTTTCATATCTTCTAATGAGTAGGTAGACATGTACATAGTTATGTTCCCTGCATAAATATGAGCATTCCTATCCTGCCCCAAAACAGGCCAATTAGTTTTGTTGCTGTTTTTTTCTCAGCACATATGTCTGTTTTAATAATGAAGCACCCTTCAGGAAATCCTCATTTTCTTCATAATTTTATTTATTGAACTCATCTTTGGTATCACTTGGCTGTAAAAGTCAAACCTTTATCCTGACATTGGTGCATTTCTTTTATTCTGCATTCTGATAGTGCCTGCCATGGCAGTGCCATGTAGCATGTGCTGCCTTTGCAAGGGACCAGTGGGAAAGACATGAAACTCATGATCCAAGCAGTGGAAGCAGTGGAAGTGGAAGTGGTGGAAGCAGTGGAAGCAGTGCTGCGAAGTGCCCTTCTAAGGACCACGGGAGCATTTCTGTCCATTTTTATGGGGTACAGGTGTTTGAGCACAGTCCAAGGACAGCACTTTTGCCTTTAGTTGGACAACAGTAAATAATGAATAATAAAAAGCAATTAAAAAACAATTTCAATGCTGTTTTCAGGTGAGCAGAGGTCGATTTAGAGCAGAGGAGAGATTCTTTTCAGGAAGTACTTTGTCATTTGTCTTTGTGGAGGCCAAAAATCTCAAAGGACATCTCTGCCTAACCAGACAAGGCAGATTGATGTGCTGCATGGAGTAGGTATCTTAGGCCCTGAATTCAGAGGTCCTAATTCAATGCTAGGAAAAGAAGAGGTTTGTACAGCCAACCAATAATTTGTTAGGGGGTCTTGCATGGGTATTACCCTAATTGATTTGCTCAAAGGTTTTCTAAAAGAATCCTCCAAAAAATAGATCTAAGCAGTCCCATGATCATTGCACAACCACCTCTGCAATAAAACACCAATACTATGAAAGATAAGAAATCAAACAGTACTTCAAAGAGTATTTTCCTCTTCCTCCACAAGAAGACTGTGACTAAAGCTGAGTAAATAATTTATAATTAATTTATAAATGTTGGCTGTTTTCCATTAGTGAAGTGTTCACAATGTGAAGACAATTTTCTCAAAGGTACTAAAAATTATTCACTGAGTAATGTCTGCAAATAATCCTTAGTCTTTAATATATTCATAAACACTTTCTTGCAAATCACAGATTTCAGAAAATAGAGCAGTTTTGACTGGATGTTCCTATCATAAGACATATTCCTCTGAGGGGTTAAAATTTGTGGAATACTGAGGATTTTTGAAGCAAACTATGAAATCTTCTGTATCCATCTGATGAATATTCTAGCGCATTTAAAATTCTGAAACATCAAATTTTGTTGCAGATAAACTCATTTGCAAGCCAAAATAATGTCCCATGAAACCACTGGAAGTCCCACTTGCTTAGAGTGTCATCTATGAGATGGTTCTTAGCTTCCAGCTGATGGGTGTGGAGCAAGCTGGATCTCCTGTTGTGACAAACAGTGAGGAAAGTGTCAGGAGAATCCACTGATTCCTCCTCCACCTTTGGGTAAATCAGAGCTTCCTTAGACTTCTAAGAAACCTCAATAGCTCTAAGAAGGGGTACTTCATTGATTTGCCCCAGATTGAAATGATCGGGCAAGCTATTAAAGGTGTGGGTTCCAGGAAGAAGAGGTGGAAAACTCATTGTATAAGCAGCTGGAGAATGTTTCAGGATCACCAGTCCTTGTTCTTGTAGCTGACTTTAACCTACCAGACATCTGCTGGGAACTTAACACAGCAGAAAAGAGGCAGTCCAGGAAATTCTTAGAGTGTGAAGAGGACAATTTTGTCACAGATGGTGAGTGAGCCCACCAGGGGAGGGACTGTGTTACACCTGCTCTTTGCAAATAGAGATGGGCTGGTGGGAGATGAGGTGGTTGGAGGCCACTTGGGGCACAGTGATCATGAAATTATAGAGTTCTTGATATTTGGTGAAATTGAGGGGACCATGAATAAGATTTGTACACTGGACTTATGGAGGGCAGACTTTGGCCTGTTTAGGAGACTTATTCAGAGTGTTCCTTGGGAAGCAGCCCTTAAAAACAAAGGAGTCCAGGAAAGGTGGGCCTGCTTCAAAACAGAGATCTTGAGGGCACAGGAACAGACTGTCCCTGTGTGCCAAAAGATGAGTCAACAAGGCAAATGTCCAGCCTGGATGGACAATGAGATTTTGGAGAAACTTAGGAATAAAAAGAGGATGCATCATCATTGGAAGGAGTGTCAGGTCTCTGAGGAAGTATTTAAGGGGGTTGCCAGCTCATGTAGAAAAAAAAATAAGGAGACTAAATCTCAGTTTTAACTTAATTTGGCAACTTTTGTAAAAGATTATAAAAATGTTTTTACAAATATATTAATGGCAAAAGGAAGGGTAAGACCAACCTTTGTTCTCTACTGGATGCAGGAGGGAACTCAGTAACTGCAGATGAGGAGAAGCTGAAAGTGCTTAATACCTTCTTTGCTTCGGTCTTTAGTAGGAAGATGTTTTGTCCTCAGGACAACTGTCCTCCTGGGCTGGTAGATGGTGTCAGGGAGCAGAATGGTCTCCCTGGTATCCAGGATGAGGCAGTCAGAGAACTGCTGAGCCGCTTGGATGTTCATACATCTATGGCACCAGATGGGTGATGAGGGAGCTGGCAGATGAGCTTGTGAAGCTGCTCACCATGATTTACCAACAGTCCTGGCTCACTGGTGAGGTTCCAGATGGCTGGAAGCTGACCAATGTGACACCCATTCACAAAAAGGGTAGGAAGGAGGATCCTAGTAATTACAGGCCAGTTGGCCTGACCTCAGTACTAGGTAAGGTAATGGAACAGTTTATACTGAGTGTCATCACACAGCACTTACAGGATGGCCAGGGTGTCAGACCCAGTCAGCATGGGTTTAGGAGGAGTAGGCTGTGTTGGACCAACCTGGTCTCTTTTTATGGCCAGGTGACCCACCTGGTGGATGCAGAAAAGGCTGTGGGTGTTGTCTATGTGGAGTTCAGCAAGGCCTTTGGCACTGTCTCCCACAGCACACTCCTGGAAAAGCTGGCACCCCACAGCTTGGACTCTTTCCTAATCTAGCACTCTTTGATGGCCAGCCACCAGTGGTGTCCCTCAGGGCTCTGAGGCCAGTCCTGTTCAATATTTCTATTGATGACATGGATGATGGTATTGAGTCCTTCATTGTAAATTTGCAGATGACACTACACTGGGAGCGTGTGTCAATCTGTTGGAAGGTAGGAGGGCTCTGCAGACAGACCTGGAATGGTTGGATGAATGGGCAGAGTCCAGTAAGATGAAGTTTAATACGTCCAAGTGCTGAGTCCTGCATTTTGGCTACAATAACCCCCTGCAATGCTATTGGCTGGGGATGGTGTGGCTGGACATTGCCCAGGCAGAAAGGGACCTGGGAGTACTGGTTGACATGAACATGAGCCAGCAGTGTGCCCTGGTGGCCAAGAAGCCAGCGGCACCCTGGCCTGTATCAGGAATAGTGTGGCCAGCAGGAGCAGGGAGGTCATTCTTCCCCTGTACTTGGCACTGGTGAGGCCACACCTTGAGTGCTGTGTCCAGTTCTGGGCCCCTCAATTGGGAAGGACATTGAGACACTGGAGCGCATCCAGAGGAGAGCAACGAGGCTGGGGAGGGTCTTGGAACACAAGTCCTGTGAGGAATGACTGAGGGAGCTGGGGGTGTTTAGCCTGGAGAAAAGGAAACTCAGGGGTGACCTTATCTCTCTTTACAACCTCCTGAAAGGTGGCTGTGGTCAGGTTTGGTTTCTTTCTCCAGGCAGCAACTGACAGAATTAGAGAACACAGTCTTAAGCTGTGACAAGGGAAATATGGGTTGGATATTAGGAAAAAGTTTTTTACAAGAAGGAGTGATAAAGTACTGGAATGGTCTGCCTGGGGAGGTGGTGGAGTCACCATCCCTGGATGTGTTTTGAAAAAGATTGGATATTGCACTCGATGCCATGGTTTAGTTGAGGTGTTAGGGCATGGGCTGGATTCGATGATCTTGAAGGTCTCTTTCAACCTAGTGATTCTGTGTGATTCTGTGATTCTTCATTTCATTAGTGAGAGACAAAGAAAGCAGTTAACTTTGAGAAAAACAACTGTACCTAAACAGGGCTGTATTTTTGAGAGAGAAGAAAGACATGCTTGTATAGTAACACCTAGTCAGGCAGAGCAGAAAATTATGTTTTCTCCTTGGACTCTGAGGGTCCAGGCTTTAGAAGGCAAAAGCATTTTGGCTCCTTTCCATAGCAGGGAACAGAAAATGATTACAATGATTACAAGTACAACCTTGCCTATGCCTTTCATGCCAGAAGAGAGCTCTGCAGATAAGATTCCCCTACTGACCTAATTATCTATCTGTACAGGAAAAAAAAAAAATGAAAGAAGAAAAAAAAAAAAGGCAACAATGAAAAGTGGTTGATCCCTCAGGAAAAGATTCAAGAGATCCTTTGGAAAGGCTAGACCAGCTCTGTAGCATTCTTTAATCTTACAACTCACCTGGTCATGTCTGTCCCTGCTTTACAACACTCTTGCTTCATGACTCTTTCCAAGCTTTCACTGACTTAGTACAAGTTCCCCTCATAGCCAGTCTGGAAGTGTCTGTTTGCTTTGCGTTGCTTTTCTGATCTATGTTCTCTGCAAGTGTTCAAGTGCTTGCCTGGAAGTTTCACTAAATGAGCTGTTGGGAAGGATTCTTCTTTTCTGCACAGAGAATTGTGTCAAAACCTGGCATAGCCAGTGAGAGGTGTGCTTTTGGCTGAGGTTCTTAGTAGTGATACCTAGTCTGTTCCAGTGAGGTGACGTGGTTGCCAAGTAATCATGTAGACTGATCATTTGGGTCACAGAACAAACTAAGTTGATAGACGAAACTGTGTCCATCTTATTCCGTCACTATGACAGGCCGCTGACCCTTGAACAAAGTTTAAAAATATCTTTGTAGAGCAGGTAGAAATTTGTGTGGTTTGGGTTTTTTTTTGGGGAATTTTGATCAAAAAGAGGCCTGTGACAATGATATTTCTTCCAATTACCTTTATTGCAAAAGAACTAATGTTCCTTTGAATGCCACTGATTCGCCGCAGCATTCAAAATGAAATAATTTCAACAATCATCTTTTGCCCTTTATGAATGTTTTTGCTTAAAAATTAAACCAGAATAGTTCATTTTATCTCAGCTTTTCATTCCTTTTTTTGGAGAAAGGCAGCCTAACAATGGAAAGGTATTTAAAAAAAAAGTAGGTCTTGCCCATTAAAACAAAGTGAGCCAAATTTAAAGAACCCTTTATAAATAAAAAACTTCCAAAACTGCAAATCATCTTTGAACTATTAATTTCCCATATAAAATTTAATTACCCTTTTAAACGATCCTTTTTTTTGACTCAGTGAACCCATATTGATATCTTTCTCATTTCTTATAAGTTAAATAAGAAAAAAATCATGTCTTCAGTATTTACCTGACTTAGAAATAGATTTTTCAGAAAGTCTGACTGCCCTCCAAATTTTGATGTGTACCTGTCACCAGATGAAATAGTTTGAAATCTGTATTGAGCTGCAGAACTGAAGTTACCAAATTGTAATGATTTATTTTTGAACTTTATATATTTATTTATTTATTTATTTATATGAATATATTTTTAAATATATATATAAACAAATGTATTTTTCAATTTTCTGGGCAGCCTTCTGGGTTGTTTTCTTTTTCCACCACAGAATCTCTAAATACTTGCAAGTAGCCCAAGTGGTATCTCCTAGGGATGTAAGCAACAAGGGAAGCTTTGGTGACTGCCTCGAGTGGTAAATTGTGTCTCCCTCCTGTGCAGATCAGCAAAACTGCAGCAAGGTGAAGTTCTCTGTAATGTAGAGAAATAGCTTGGCATTTCCTCTCTTAAGAAGCAGAGGTACAATGCTAATTCCATTTGTTCCAGTCTGCAAACACTAAAAATTTCCACTTTTAACATATCAGTGCTTCTCTAATGGCTCACTGTAGAAGGAGCTGAAACTGGCAATTCATCTTCCAGCAATTTCCTTTGCAAAGAAAGAGTTGATGAGAACTCTCAACGAAGTAGACAAGCTTGTCTTTTAAAAGACAACTATCTCCCCCTTCCAATTTTCAGGCCAAATATTTCCCACTGATGAATTTTTACAACGGTATCATGACTGTTTATGAGGCATCATTACATTTCATGAGGGTCTCATGAAAGGGGCATTTACTCTGCGTCTGTTGTGCTCCTTGCTGAGAGTGTAGGAAAGAAATAAAGGAGCTGGAATAAAGGAGCTGGAAAGGGTCCCCCTTCCTATGCAGACGTGGATTTCCCATCCAGCAATTTAAATGTTGGCATGAGTGTGGTGTAACTACAGGTGGAGGAAGATGTTCCCAGGTTTTTGTGGTAATGTGCATACACCTGGGTGACCCTTGTTAAAACAAAGACATGGAGCATGTTTAAAGAAGAGCAACAAAGCAGGTGAAGGGACTGGAGCACAAGTATTATGAAAAGCAAGTGAAAGAACTGGGGTGAATGAGTCTAAAGGGAAGGGGGCTCAGGGGAGACCTTATCACTCTCTACAGCTATCCAAAAGGAGGTTGTGAAGAGGTGGATGTCATTCTCTTTTCCTTGGAAACAAGTGATAGGATGGGAAGAAATGGCCCCATATTGCAGCAAGAGAGGTTTAGACTGGATATTATGAAAAATTTCTTCACAGAAAAAGGTTATCAAGCACTGAGATAGGCTGCTCATGGGAATGCCTGAGCCACCATACCTGGAAGTATTTAAAAGACACATAAATGGGGCACTTGGAGACATGAGCAGTGAACACATGCCATGTTTAAGCTCAGCTGCCATGTTTAAGCTCAGCACTGCACTGCACAGCAACTCACTCTTTCTGCCCCTACTCTAGCAGGAGGAGAATCAAAGTACAGCTTGTAGGTTGAGATAAGAACAATTTAATAGTTGAAAAGAAAGTAAAAGATGGTAAAAGATGGTAAATAATGATAATAATAAAAGGGAAAAACAAGAGATACACAATGCAATTGCTCACCACCCACTGGCTGATGCCAGACTGCCCCTTCCCAGCTTAGATCAGCCACTCTTCTGGGTAACTCCTCCAGTTTATGTACAGGGCATGACACGCCATGGTGTGGAATATCCCTTTGGTCAGTTTGGGTCACCAGTTCCAGCTGTGCTCCCTCCCAGTTTCTTTTGCAAACCTTCTCACTGGCAGAACATGAGACAAGGGGGAATAAAAGTCCTTGGCTTAGGATAAACACGACTTAGCAAAAATTCAAAACTTCAGCGTGTTATCAACACCATTCTCATTCCAAACCCGAAACACAGCTCTACAACAGCTCCTGAGAAGAAATTAACTCTACCCTGGCTGAAACCAGGACAGCACGGCAGTGTTGGCTTAATAGTCGGACCTGGTGATCTTAGAGGTCTTTTTCAGCCTTAATGATTCTATGATTCTATGACTGTGATCTCTATATTTGTGTGTTTTCATGGGTTGGAACTAATATTGGTTAAAAATAACCCTGCCAGAAAGCCACATGGCCCAAGTTGTGGCCCCATGCTAGGTCAGCAAGGGATGCAAAACTAATCCACTATGTCTTGTTGTCTGGTTTCCTGGGATTGTGCTACTTGTCAGTGCTAATTACAAAGATGGTAATGTTAAATTCATTGGGAGATAAGAAAGGCAGATGGCATATTCATTTAATAAAAAAATCACTGACTTCTACTTTCTATAGCTCTTTGTGCCTTCATTAGGATTTACATTTTAAATGATACCTGGTCGAATAAACCAGCATGGCATCTCATTATCAAGGATGTGTCTTCAAGTCTCTACATGAAGGGACAGTTGAGGATTTTTCCTGCTTTATATCCCTTGGTTTAAGAACTTGCTAGATTGCTTTATCTTAGTTTTCTTCAAACTTCCCAGTTGTGTCAATGGCAACTTGGCAAAATGCAAATTCAAAACTTTTTGCTTATTCCAAACAATATGCAGGGAGGAAAATGTGGATTTACAAAGCTCTGACTTAATGGATGTGTTTAATTAGCCATTAACCAAATATCTTCTTTTGATGCCTAGGACCAGAAAGGAGGGGAAAGCAAACAAAGCATTGTAGTCTTACAGCTTATTCTGGAAATCAGTGGAAACACATTTAGTTCTTTTCTTAGACACATGCAATAACAGTAGTTATGACTCAGATATGAGATGCTGAGAGCAACAGGGGAGGGTGGGACTATACATGTTCTCTGTGAAGATCAGGTGCAGGGCAATAATTAAGGCATAATCAGAGTATCTTCCTGCTGCTTTTCAATCACCATTCAGCTAATAATGACTTTATAGATTAAATACCAAGTTGCGGCTAAGTTAGGCAAGTGCAACATAAAAGCAATACTGATGTTTAAAGAAATTAGGTAAACAGTCAATGAAGCATAGCATCTCATTCATATTAATCTCCAGCAGAGACCTGGTTGTTCCAGTCACTGATTCAATCATTTGCTTGCCTAAGTATTTTACTTCCCTCTGTGCATTCCCCATTACATTCTTCCCTTCAGCATTCACCTCCTTCCTCTCAGGTGTTCCCAAGGTTAAACACCTAGCCCTCAGCCCCTCTTCCTCATGGCAGTTTCTGTATGAAAGAGGTTAAGTGGAAATAAAAAAGATAATGGCAGATAGAAAACTGCCAGAAAAGATGTGCATACACATATACATGCACACATATACACATATTTATATTAAAAATTATCTGCAATTAGCTGTTAACCTCCCCTATCTCTCTGTGGCAGAGCTACAACCCTGGTAGAGGTTGGCAGCATAGTAAAATTCTGCTGTTTTCAAAGACTGTTTGATAGCTATTCCTGCTGCAGAGCTCCACAGCAGATCGGGCTGTGCTGCCAGGAGAGCAGCTGGAAAATCAAGCATGGTCAAAGCTGGGCAGGCACAGGTCCCCACCACTGTCTAACTTGTCCTTGCACTGGCTATGTAGGATAATGGGGAGAAGCTCAGAGTGCAGGGCAAGTCTGAATTTGTACATCTCATATGCACAAGCCCCTTGCTAAATGCTGCCCTAATCTAACAGCATGAAAACAGGCAACTACCAAAATCGGGTTGGTGATTGATTGGCATGTTCCTTGATTCTCTTGTCGTTATTTTTGCTTCTTTAGTAAATGCAGTTGGCAAGTTTGGGCAGTATGCCTTCTTGTCAGGAAGTAGGACTGGGAGCAACTGCACAAGACTTAAAAGGATCACAGTTCTTTGAGCAACTATCAGCGACCAACCTATGGGTATGGAGGCTCAGTTCTGGTGCAGCTCCTAAGGAGCACATCACTTCCACTTAGTCTGTGCTGCCAATAAGGCTCTGTAATTACAACTCCACACTCTGACAGAGCAGTGGAAACATAAGGAATATTAACAGGTCTTAGCTCTGAATGCCTCCCTTTTGCTGGTTTAGATACTTTGTTTTTGGCTTTGAACTCATGAAGATTTTAACTACAGTCAGAGGATTAAGAAGATTGGTGACACTCAAAATAGATATTTTTGAAATGTGAACGGTTTGAGAAGAATCACAAATTGTGAGAAAAGATTCCCTCTTTCTGCCATCCTCCTTTTCAATATCAGTCTTCTTGTATGCGAATTGTACCAGGGAGGACTTTTTTTTTTTTGCCAAGAGGAAAGAAATTACACATAAGCAGAAGTAAGAATGGCATTAAATTAGCAAAGATAAAATATTAATTTTGTGAAAATGCAAAGCAGGGACAGAAATCAATTATGAGGAAGCAGCATAAGAAAAGAACCTCTTAGCCTCGTCAGATGCTTTGTGGCACAAAGCCTTCAATCAGAAATGTGCTGATACTAAATTATCCCTGGATCTGATCTAGCTCTAGTAATTGAAAACTCCCACTGCTGGAATAAAACCAGTTTGCTGAATGAACACTAATTTCTCAGTCTGGATATTAAGTAGACAAAGCTGTTGCATGCATCTAATCAGATTTGTATTTTTTTTCCATGACTACATCCTACATTGTTGTGATTTAAAACTATCTCAGCCTGCCCTGTGACAGGCATCAGGGAGAGCTGCATTTTCTTTAGCACTCTCTGTCTTCATAGCTGTGATTATAAATTCTGAAAGCAGATTTTCAGAAAGATATATTAGAAAAGGTGTGCAGATTAAATAATTTTTTATTTAGTGCCTTGTTAACACCACCGTCCCCTAGATTTTGTAGCTGTGTCTGTCAGATAGCTCAGTATGATTTTGCAAATAAGGCTTGCATGTGAAGAGCACTATTTACTCTTTCTCTCCTCCTGTTGTTTGTGTGTGTGGTTTCCCACATTTCTGAAAAAAAAAGGTTGCACTCTAGTAACTGGGGTACCAAGCCATCTGACCTGACTTTTTCTCTTTCTTTTTCACCAGAAGGAGAAATATACTCAGTTTGAAAGATAAACTGTGAACTTTGCTTGTGAAATAATATGTAGGAAAAGGGAACAGAAATAAGAACAACAGATCAAGCTAAAACCTTGCTCAGTGCAAAATACATTTAAAATTCATTAAATATTTTACCTACAGTGACTCTATTAAAATGTTAAAATTTCAGTAAATAATTATTACTGATGGGGGACTTGTTGTTTATCCTTTTTCTCCCCAATAAGTTGTTTTAAACTTTCCTATAATCTTTTGTCTTAGTCCCTTGGACTTACTTTTTCCTTTGGGTTGACCAGTGGCTCTTGTTGCCCACTCTTGTTGGTCACTGAATATTGTCCATCATCACCGCTTAGAGCTGGATTTGTCCTTTGTGTCCATATTCAGGGCAATTTATATGCACAGATATCAGTACAGATCAGCTTTAAGGTGATAACTTCTAGCATGTAGTTATGTGCATATCTGACACTGGGTAGCCTGGTTGGATAACAATTTGAGGAGTGTATTTCAATGACATTCTTTATTCAATGAAACATGACTCTACACTGGAAAGCAGTCGGGAAAACAGGACATCAAGAAGCATTGCACATGAGCAAAACTTCAGTACTGTAGCTCAATATTAAAGTGTTAAGACTCAGGAAAAGAGAAGACTCCATCAGGAAAACTACTTCAGTGCTATGTTTCTGATTAGCTGGTTCTTTGAGGGAGTTATACACTTCCTACTAATCCTCCTAATATGAGTGGTTGAAACTGGCACTTTATTTCACAGCCTAGCAAGAAGCTCTCATTTGAACATCCTTTAGAAAAAAAATTGTTTTCTTGTAAGAAATTTTATACAATTGCTTGATGAACAAAAAGAAAAACCCTCTCTCTCCATGAACTAAAAAGATGAACCAACGGCTCTGCAATTGCACTGTGGGAAAATCCATTCAGGGTCTGCCCAATGGTGCACAAAAGCAGAGTTCCCAGCATCTGAAAGGATGTAAAGTTTTCTTGCTATATATGCTCCTCTATCTATCTATCTATCTATCTATCTATCTATCTATCTATCTATCTATCTATTTATCTCTCTCTCTATCTATCTATCTACCTATCATTCATTCAATCTATCTATTTTATTAAAACAGCTGTTTTATTAAGCCAGCTGCTGTTGGACCTTTCTAACTGAGATCCAGGAAGAATTATTTTCATCATCATCAAACCATCACAGCAAGTGGTTTGGGTGAGAAGGCACCTTCAAAGACCATCTAGTTCATGCATCCCTGGTCATGGACAGGGACATTAGAGAGGGTTTCTCAATGCCCCACCCAACAGCCAGGAATGGGTCTTGCACAACTTCTCTGGCGTGGAGAAGGGTGTTCCAGGGTCTCACTAGTTTCATAGTGAAGAATTTCTTCCCTAAGTCTAAGGTTTAGACCTATGCTATTTTGGTTTAAAGCATTACCCCTCATCCTATTGCAACAATCCCTAGGAAATCCTCCCCACCTTTCTTGTACACCCCTCACTAGGAACAGAAAGCCTGATGTTGGACTTCACAGAGCCTTCTCTTCTCCAGGCTGAACAATCCCAACCCTCAGAGTGTCCTCATGAGGGAGGTGCTGCAGGCCCCTGATCATGCTTATGGTCCTTCTGGGGACCTATTCTAATAGGCCCATGACTTTCCTGTGCTGGAACCCCGGAGCTGTTCACAGTACTCCAGTTGGGGTCCCAGGAGAGCAGAGTCAAGGGAGGGAATCACCTCTGTCAACCTGATGACCATAGAAAACACTTGGCTTTTGGGGCTGTGAGTGCACAGTGCCAGCTCATCTTAATGGTTTTTTTAGCCACCAATATCCCAAAGTCTTACTCCACAGGGCTGCTGTCAATCACCCATTGCCCAGCCTGTTTGGGATTGCACTGTTTGTGTTTCTCTCACCCTCATTCCCACCAGCACAGGACGATCATCTTCAGGGAAGTTCTGCTGAGACCATAACAAACAGTCCTTCATGCTTTATGGCACACAGCAGAGCCAAAATAAATTTTTTTATTAAATATAATTTTAAAGTTAAATGTTAATTGTTACTAAACTTTTATTTCAACTTTGATGAGCACATCCTTCTTTAAATACTCAAAGGAGCAATTCATGACTACAAAGACAGCTTTTTGAACTGGCTTTTTTACACCCGCTCTGCAAAAGAAGGTAGTTTAAAATAAACACAGGGCATAAAAACTAAACAATCATCTAACTTTTCTGCTTAAGAAGCATGACTCTGTGGATGGGAAATGGAAGAGGGTTGTCAGCGTGTTCTTGGCACACAGCTGTTGCAAAGGAAGCTCTGTCTGTAGGGTGTCTGCTGTGGCTGACAGGTTCCAAAAGCCCTGTCCATTTGATGTTCTCCCAGCCTGTACGTGGAGGCCTCTCTGGGCCTGACCAGTGCTAAACCAAGGCGCAAAATGAAAAATATATTTTCAATTCCACCTGCCATCTACACCTGGAGAACTACAGTTTGCACAGAGATTAAGCCTGGTCTTTATGACAGACTTAAAATTATCCCCAGGACGTGATGTGGCTGTGCTTGAATGTCAGTTGCTCATGTAACTGGAAACATTTCCCACTGAAGAGTGATGCATGGAGAGGGCAGAGCACAAGAGGCAGAATACGCAACAGAGCAATCAGCAACAACAGTTATGAACCAATGCCTAAAATCTAGACTCTAATTATGCCTTTGCTGCAGTCTTGAGTGCAATGACAATTGTGTAATGAGGGTCAGCGCTTGTGAAGTTACATAACAATCCTTAAGCCATGCCCTACATCAGATGTAGGGTCTTAGAAAAGCCTCAGACCCCTCAGCTCCAGGCTGCTGAGTACCCCAGTGAGGGCTTGGTTTGTAGCAAAAGCCACAGAGCTGTTTATGTTGGAATACTGAGGCTGGAATTAAACTGAGATGGAGGAACAGCAGCAGGGTATCAAACAAAATTGAGCTGTTACATTTCATCATTTTCCCTTTTGTGCTCAATAAACCAAATCTGCTCCATTTGTATTTCTGCTAAAGCCTCATTGCTGGATGAAATGCAGATAATTACCTCTGCAATGAAAGTAACTTGGCCATTTCATTCCATACCTTGGGGGACATGTTGAGGAAAGGGATAGTACTGCATAATGAGCTTCTCCTGTGGTGCCAGGGGAGATGGAGTATTCAGAGCTTGAGATGGTACTGGATGGCTCAGGCTGAGAACAGATGCATGCCTCCAGGGCCTGCCAAGCTGGAAACTGTCCTCCTCCTTTATCATGGTTCAATCTCCCACATATGTAACATGCCAAGGCTGCTTCAGTTTTGTGTTTGCCAGTTGGGAGAGGTGAGGCCACAATTCTCTTTCAGTCTGTGAAGCCTGATAAAAAGGTGTTTTACTTTGACTGACAGGATGGTAATGGCACAATCTCCCAGCACAACTGCCATTATAATTTGGTGTATCAAAAATACAGTTGTTCCTGTAATTCTGAGCAAACACTGCCCTGTTTACTTCTCTGTTAAGTGCAGAGCTTCAAGTGACCAGACAGTGGGAATATTGGAAACTGTGGCTGCTGTAGAGCTAGCCAAAACAAGGGGCTGGTGAAATGGGTCCATCCAGGCTGGAAGTTTTGAGAGATGTTCAACAGCTACTGCTTCACCTTTACCCTGACCTCCATCATGCGATTCTGCGTGCTCCATGAGGAAATTCATAGAATAAGTGGTGCATGGAAAATTGTGTAACAGTAGCTTGTGTGAAAGTGACGCAGGTAGATCTTATTCTGGTCAATTCAGGCTGGACTTGGTGGGATTTGTTAGGTAAGGGATTATTCCATGGCACCATATGGAAGGTACTGAGCAAAGTGGCAGCACCAGCTAATCCACAGCAGGCAATGTAGCAGAGTTATTGTCACACTCCTGGGCCTCTCTGCAATATGGGGGTGGCACCATCTGTGAGACAGAGCTTGCAGCTGGGAATGTTGGGTGACATTCCTTGTGAGCGAACAGCTAAGCAGGAGACTGGATGGCTTCCTCCCTAGGAAGCTCCACATGTTCCACAACCTGCAGCTCCAAGATGGCCCTGTCTGACTCTCTCATTCCAGAAATCTCCGTGTTCTCAGAGTTTGCAGACACAATCATGCCGCAAGATTTCCCTGTCAACAAACCTCTGTTCCTCATCACAAAATGTGTCAGCAGAGCCACAAGTGTTGATTGCTTCAGCTAAAAATAAGCCGTTTTGAAAACACAAAGCCACTGTGGGAATTTTTTTTCTTCATAAGCTGGAATTTGAGCAAGTTAAGCTTAATAAAATTTTGAAAATCCATTCTTGTACTCCTTCTCTCTTTGACTCTTGTGAACACAAGGTTCTTCATATTTTACATGCAGCATTCATTGTCAGCACCCATTTCTCTCCTTAAACATTTGAACCATTACTGCCCATCTATTTCTAGACACTATTTCTCTAACATGACCTTTGATGTCATGAAACCTAGCTATGGGAAAATAAGGGAACAAATCTCTGCCCCACAGCCATAAAAGCAAACCCAAATACCATTTTTTAAATATAAATTTTCATCTTTCCGACAAATTATGTTGTTAATATCTCAGGATGTGTTAGGCCAGAAGAACACCAGAATATATTGCCAATTATTCCAGGAAAAATGGTTCTTTCCAGGTTAATATTTTGAATGAAATACCAATATAGCTAATGGGGAATTAATTTTTATAAATTCAGAAAATATAAGGTTTAGAGAAACAAGCAAACCTTTGTGTCCTTCTGATAAGGACTACACAGAATTGCTGAGGTTCTGACATCAACTAGCTTATCTGAAGAGGGCATACCTCAGGAGAAAACCAATCTTCTTAATGATATCTGTCCAGTGTTTAGTAAAACAGGATGCCACTAATTACTACAGTACAAATGCATGAATTAATTTATTACTAACATATTTTTATCATCATTTATATTATTATATGTATAGTATAAAGCTATCTCAAGTGTCAAAATTAATAAAATGAAAACGCTTCATAATTCCACTGTGAAAATCAATGAAAGCTACAAAATGTTACTTCCTAATGATTTAGAATGTTTCAGATCATATTCAAAAAATAAAGCTTTATCACTATCCATGGGATACATTCCCATAGTCCCCAAATCCTTTTTGCTATAAAAATTTCTTTCACACTGTGATAATACCTTGGTCTTTAAGCATCTGGGAGCCCAAAGCTGAGGAAACGACTGCTAGTCCTTCGAAATGCCATGGGATGGTAATATGAATTGGGAAAAATAATGTGTCATGAGCAGTAAGGCTTGTGTCGTGTCAGGACACAGCCTCATATTTCTTTGTTCTTCCTGCAATAAATGCTGAATAAACATGGTATTGTTGTTTTCAAAATCGCCAAACATGGTAACACTGCTATCAATCAGTTGACAGTCATGCTTTGTTTCCAAACCAAGGCTCCTCTTTTTGTGATCCATTATTATTCATGTCTCTGCCCTTGATAATAGATTGGAACTAGATGATCTTTAAAGTCCCTTCCAACCCTAACCATCCTATGATTCAATAAGATTGCACAGGTCAGTGGATTCTTTAGTGGTGGGCAAAGCACTGTCCTGCAGGTGTTTACCACTGCTAAGAATTAGCACCACATCTTTAAACACTCCTACAGGTGACAAAGCTCCTCAACAGATCCATGAAAAACAAACTGGCTGTGTGTCAGGATGCTCTTTTGTTGCCTATCAGATATGCTCTAACATTTTTCCTTTGCAAGAAGAATTTCCCGGCTAGGAGCTGAATACTGTAATCACTGTCATAATTCATGAAAGTCACTTGCTTTGAAAAAAAGAAAAATGTTAACATAATTGTCAAAATGATGGTTCAGTGATCTAGGAATGCTTGTTATCTTGCCGGCTGTAAGTTGTGGACCTGGTCCAAAATGCAGGAATATAAATGAGAGGCTTTTCATTGGCCTCAGCAACTCTTGGATCAGGCCTCCCATTAAGATTAAGGAAGGAAACAGCCATTGCTGTAGTGCTGAGACAAGGTGAATGAATAAAGAACAAGTGCTAACATCAGAGAAGTGGTTCCTGGATGCCACATGTGGAGTATAATAGCATCCAAAATGGTCCATCAACACAAGGCAAAGTTATTACTCCAGATACTACTAACTGGGTTTCACAGGCATCTCTACCACTCATTGGATGTGCATTCTGCTTCCTGGCAGCATTTTAAAGTTCATTTAATAGAATGTTAAGCTAATAATGATGAATGATAAGCCAGATTTTATTACGTTCTGGTTAATTACGAAATCACATCTACCTAGTCTAATAGAGAGCAGATTAGTTGAAATGCGATGTGTCTTCACTGAATAGCCATGGAAGGAATGAACTAAAGAGGAAAGGCAGGAGGCAAATCACCTAAGTCAGTGCAAAAAAATTTAGGTGCACCCTTTTTGCTGTGACCCATAAATAAAACTCCCCTCCCACCAAAAATCAGGTGAATGTAGCTCTTTAAAGTCTGAAACAACCACTCATTTTTATACTGGGATTTGGTTTTATGACTAATTCAAGCATTTTCTGCACTGCCATTCTGCTGATTTATGACTGAATTGCTATTTATTTCATGGAAAGGCATCCTATTAGGAAATGATTGGGTCCTACTCCGAAGGAATCAGCCGACAAATCACACCAAAACCTTTCTTAGCGATTACTCGGTAACACTTATTAGTGAAATTAAAATTCATGAGAAAAGATTTTGATAACTGCTGAAGCAGTGGCTCACATTTCCAGATGGTCTGCACAAAAGTGACATCCTACACCCCTCGTGATAATACGATGTGTTGGCAAGTGATTGTGGACGTTTGCTTATTTAATTAATAGAGGGTTGCACATAATTCAGCAATAAAGCCTGTGTGCTCAGCACTACCGAAAGTCATATGTGCTTCGAGTAGGGATTATGGAGGATTTAGGCTCTACTGACAAAACCTGCATTCCTCAAAACCATATCAGCTGCCATCTACCACAGCAAAATAAACAATTTTCAACTGAGAGAACAAGGAAACTCTTCTGGCATCACAGATGGATAAAAGTAGTGGCATACACTGACACGTTTTAAAGGACAGGAGGGGATGGACTCCATTAAAAAAGACAATAAAACCCAAAACCTCCATACTGCTGGAACATGCATATTTCTGGGAAGAACCATCAGGTACACAAATTTCTGTGCTTTGTTGCAGTCCCACCGCACAGTCACTCCCTTTTAGGAGTGTTGTTTCCTTACAAAAAAGCTTTTTGCCAGTGTTTCCACTAACAATCATTGGAGTAGTTTGCAAGCTGCCCATAGACACACACCCCTAGTGATTGGAGTAGACTTACAGGCAACTTACAGAAGAAAGAAGGAAGAGTGATAAATTTCGGTTGCAATGGGAGCAATACAGGTGTTATGGGATAGTGAAGAAAAACCTGAGTGCATGTACAGCTTCCATCATAGCTGTATCAACAGCATGTATTTCCACACCTGTTTTTGCCTAACAGATATCTTCTGTTCTCTGTTCCTTTCTTTGCTGCCCTACTTCATTCACATTTACTGCAGAGTTTGCTTTTAGTGAGTTTTATCTGTTGGGATTTTCAAAGTGGCTTGAGGCTATTGACTTTCAATAGGATTTGGGTAGCTAATTGCCTTTTTCTTTGTACTTTTACAAATTCCAGACATAGCTCTTCCGTGAGTTCATTTTAGTCTTTTATGACTGAATTTCCTAAAATGTTATATCCCTTTTGCAAAGAAAAAAAATTTAAAGAAAAGAAAAGAAAAGAAAAGATAAAAAAATAGTGCCCCTGTCTCTTTTTAATGTAAACTAAAGGAAATAATTGTCCTTTTTCCTCTAAAGGTCCAAAGCTCTTGGTCTCTTATCTATTTAAGTTAAACAGTACAGACATCAAATGCATTAATTCAAGTCTCCTTGAGTTCTTGATTGCAGCCTGGCAGCTGATCTGGGTGACAGAGATTCCCATAAACCCTTCTCAGTGTGTGCCATGTAGTGGTGGCCTAGAGGCTGTTACGGGCAGTGAGAATGCTGAAAACACAAATAATATCCTTGGGGCTGCCCATTCAGAAACTTCAGTTTCAGTCTTTCACACCCAGCCTGCATAAGTCTGCCTGAGCTGACATGCAGTTTGGACCCCTGGCCGTCCAGAGTACCTTGTCTTTTGTCTCACTGCTGTGGTCAGCTCTGTGTGGACAGCAAAAGGCAAGAGATGGCCCATTCAAAACAGAAGCAAAGCATTCACCTAACACAGCAGATAGGCCCATAAACATTAAAGGAAAAGCAAATAGATATTTTGTAATGGTAGCAGAAATCTGCCAAAGACATTCAGAAAAAACAGAACGAGTGCAAGGAAGAAGCAAACTGTAGCGTGAGATTTTGTGGATGCTACTGCAGCAAAAGTGAACTAGGCAGATGCACAACTGAGAGAACTACATGTAGAAAACAAAGTAGGAGAAACCAGAGCTTGTATGTGATGGGTAAAATGCAGGGGGAGAGGGAGAGAAGCATTAGCCCCTGGTTACAATTTGTCCTTTCTTCTGTTTTTCTCTGTCTTTGCTGAGCGCATGGACTGTGCTCTGGCTTCAGGCATCCCAATGCCCTTCCCAGCAAGGGATGGGAATAACTCAACAGAACAGGTGTGCTGTAAGCTGTTTTAAAAGCAATTTACACACAAGAAGACTTCATTGGAAATGGAAAAGAAAAGCAAAGCATATTTTGTAGCAGCCTTTTTCTCTGACACAACAGTGCTGTATGACTGTCAGAAGAAGCATTAGGACAAAAGCACTTCTGTTGGAGACTAAAAACTGTTTAAACTCCTTCAGAAAAGGTGCTAAATGAATGTAGCAGTTTATTAAGGTCATACTAGTTTTTGGAGGACATTTGCCTAATGAATGAAGCTACTGAGCTTCCAAGATGATTTTGTGTCAGTACACCTTCTGTCAGTTATAAGTTTCCTATTGTTTTACCTTCCAAAACATCTCCAGACACGTGAATCTGCAGGAAAGCTACTGTCCCTGAACCTGTGCCAAGAAAAGGCTCTCCTAAAATCCAGCTACAGTGTCAATACCACTAAAGGATGGGTATGAGCTATTGCTAGATAAGTAAATACTAATGCCAATACTGTCTCCCTTTCACTTCCAGGATTCCCTGAGTAATGTGTCTCAGGATTACTCCTCATAAAATTTGGAGTCATAGTTGCTGCTTCTCAGCTTCCCTATGCACAAAATGTGACTCTTGCTGATTGGGCTATCAAAGAAAACTCTGAAGAGTTCCTCATGATTTCTAACCACTGTGACACATATTCAGGAAATCATCTGTATTCAGCAAAGTGTGGTAGCCCTTTCTGACTGAGTACTTCTTCATTGCAAAGGTTTCAAGGCATGTATCTCCAGCAGAACTCCACAGTCTGAAATAAAGAGCCAGATTCTTGTCTGCTGGGTTATCACAGGTTTGGAGTTCTGGTGAATTAAACCAAGAAAACAAGTTAAATACATACTGCTTGGCCTTTTACAGGGAAATTGTCCAGGGCAATAGAAGCTTATCTCAGGAGAAAAAAGAAATCTGAAAAAAACCCCTCCAAGAATATACCAGTTAGAAGATAAAAGCCCAGGTGTTGTACTTTGCATTTGGACTTGTTGAATTTCACTAGGTTTTTGCTGGCCCAGTTGTTAAGAGTGTCCATCAGACCCCAGAGACTCGTGGCTATTCAGGTTCATCAGGCGAACCTGATCAGCATCTCAAACCTGCTCTTTGCCTACACTGGGAGGGACTACTGTCCCCCAGCTTCCACCTAGGAGCTCAAGGACTCAGAGAGGTGGGAAGCCTGACTGCCAGTGAAGACTGGGGCAAAGAACCTCAGTCTTCTACATATTAGTTGTCATTAGCTCTCCTTTCTCATTTATCTCCTTAGCACAGCATGGAACATGGACGACTTCTAAGCTAAACTTATTCCTGAATCAGAGACTGTTTAATACCAGGAAAGGACCTGTAGTTTCTGTTAAGTGAACTGCAGATGAATTGATTGCAAAAAAAATCAAAATCGGGTACACGATGTATGGTGGATTTCACCTTGATATTATTCATGTTGGGAAGAAATGGTCAAAGATAAGAGAAACATCAGAGAAATAGTTTTCTATACACAAATATCCCCAGGTTATAAAGCTCACCTTGATCAGCTTGCCACAATTTAATTATATTATTAAGGAATTTCTTGCAAATCATTGTATACTCAGGCAAATTTAGTTATGTCATCAATTACCAGCACAACTGCATTCATAAGTTGCAACTTAATTATTTCATTGAGTGTCAATGCTCTATATTTGGGAAACTATCACATTCCAGGTAATTGCAATGTGCCATCATGACAGAAAACTAATAACACATGTAAGCACATTTCTTGGGTTTTTTTGCAATATTGTAATGAGCTATGAGGCTAGAAAAAGATGATAACCATTTCTTGGTTTTTGCTCATGTATTGCCATTTCATACAATGACAGTAAAAGTAATTCAGGCTGTTAAAAATAAGCCCAAGCAACTCAGACAGATGAAACTTCTCTCCTTCATCCCCATCTCATCTGTTTCAGTAGCTTAAAGCATCTTTGTGGAGTTTCATGTCTCCTCATCCCCATGAATGCTTGAGGCAGGAAAAACACCTCCGCTAGCACCCCCACCAGGTCCAGGGGTTCCAGGCTGGTCCATGTTGGACTACACTACTGCAGTGCAAATTTTGTCAGGGAGGCTGTCAGGGAGGTTTTGAGTCACTCCTTTTTCAGCTCTGGAGTCAGCCCAGCCTGCTTCCTTGGATAGCTGTGCTGAGATGTGCTGCATGGAGAGGAGGCTTAGCAAACTCACCTTCTCTCTCTCTCACCACATTCTATTGCTTTCCAGTCATCTAAATGTTACTGTCTGGCCTCTCAGATGAAATGTTTTTGTAGGACCCCTAATAAAAGCAAGAGAGCACGGTATTTTTCCTCACAAGTAAACAATTGGATTTATCTCAGGATGAGTTTCTTAGGAGGGCACTGTAAAGACATTCTTGTACTCTTGTGGAATGGAAATTTTTCTCCAAGTCACTGAGTTCCAGCACACCAGGACTGCAGAGGATATTGGAATCCTTTTTGCTTTGGAATTGTAAAGGCGGGCAGGAGGGAGACTTGAATATACAGTCACTGTTACAGAGGATCCAACAATATTTCACTTATGAGGACACGAATCCTTAAGATGCATTTGAAAGTAAGAAATTAGTTCTACAGGGGAAAAACTAAGTTTCAGAGGGCGAACTTATTTAGGGCTAGTTAAAGGCTGAGGGTAGGGCCAAGCCCAAGCCTTCAGTCACAAGTCACAGTCCCATGACTTTCTTAAAAAATATTGCTTCATCAAAATAAAATCAAAAGTTATTTTGCTCTCAAAAATGTTGCATGGGAACAATTCTTTTTCCTTACCAACAGAACGATTCAGATGTGACCAAAAGTCAAACCATCACAATAATGTGAATTGCTTTAGGTTACTTGGTTCTATCTTTCTCTCTGCTTTACTTCTTGGTAGATGTCTGCCTGACCTCTTCTAATCCTCTGATTTCAAATAGAAGTTCTAGCAGTGCCCCATAGAGGCCAATTTGATTTGAAGATTGCAGGAGACAGAGAGGATAAAGTTAATAAAATTGTCAGACTGCAAATAGCCACTTGATGTTATTTAATGTTTCTTCTGTTCAAAAAGGTCACAAGGATCATCTTCCAGTTCTCTTATGAGGAAAATCAAGCATTAAGGGAAGGAACATTTGTGTCAAGTTCACTTCAGTGCTGAAGTGCAGAAAAAATGCAGAAAATTCCTATCACTGGCTAATGACTGCATCGTACTTTGTTGGACTCTGGCTAAAAATAGATGGATTAATAAAATACTCCTAATAAGAATCAAAATGTAAAGAAAGCTCTAGCTCCTTTCCCTCTTCAAACAGGTAAGGAATAAGAAGGTGTCCTCTGGCAACTAATTGCCACACAGCTGCTACTTCATTCCCAACCACATGTGGTGGGGGAAAGGATCAGGAGGGCAACAACTGAGAAAACTTGTGGATTGGGATAAAGACACTTTAGTAGGTAAAAGCAAAAGCTGTGCAAGCAAGCAACATATAAAAATTCCCTCAGTATTTCCCGAGTGCTTAGCCATCCCTAAGAGACTAGGGCTCAAATGCCAAACATAGCCCCACACAAGTGACTATGAAGAAATTTAAATCTTTAATCTAAAAGTAGCATTTCTACCTATAAAAAATAAGAAAAAATAAGCTTGTCCTCCATATCCACTTTTTCATTTTTCTAGTTTTTTAAGAATCTTCCACCATACAATAAGTTTCTACATGGTAACAAAGTGTGATTTCATCTTTCAACCCAGGGGAAAATCAAAGTCCAAAGGTGTTTCATCTTCAAGGCACTTAACATGCAAATAATCTGATTGAAGTCTAAGTTAGGAAAAATTACATTACACATATATGCTTTGTGCATTTCTGACCCTACCCAAAATTTTTGATCTTCATATGCCTGCTACTTACTCAAAATCCCACATTGTCTTTATGTCAAAAAGCATTTTCATGAAAAGTCTGGAACTTCTAATATAGATATGCCACCTTTGTGTTTGCAGGCTGAAATTAAAGTTATTTAAAGTGACTGAAAAATATGACTGGAGATTTTACAAGCAATCAGAGGCAGGCAGGAGGTGTAAATTAGAAAGATTATGACACAAATCACTGTAAATTCTTGTGCTAACCAATTACCAGCATACAAAGTACAATCTTTTTTCTGTACTACTTTCTGCAGAACAGTATCAATGACCTGGCAAAAATTTATGCTCAAGGGAAAGGTGTATTGGAAAGATAAATGGAGAGAGAGAGAAATATTAGTACCCTACAAAATCCTCTTCTGTTAGGATATGGATAAAAATTTGGTCCACAATCAGCTGCCACTGAAAAGATATTGTCAGGTTAGTAATGTTCATGGACAATGTAGTCTCCAGTTTATTTCCTGGAAGTCATTAATTATTATGTCTGCTTTGGAGAGCAGAAGAAAAAAGATGAAAAATGGATCTGGAAGTCAGTCAGGGACTACCTGGCTACTCCAGGTTCAAATCATACAGATATTAAAGAAATACTTTGGGAGTGAATTATAAGTACTTCAAATATACCACCAGACCCATTTGACATCCATCACTGTCACTTTCCAATGAGAACTTGATATTTGTATTTGTCTAATGAAGTGCTATGGAACTTTGAGAACCAAAAGATCACGTTCACAAGAAGACTGTGTTTTATTATGAAGCAGCATCTATAATGGAGCCTCTTCTCTGAGGACACTTATTGTTCCATTTTTCATTGCCATCACCACACATCTCCCACACTTCTTCCAAGGATAGAGCTCTGATTGTAACTTTCATATAACTGTGTCACAATAGACACAATGCCAGACATCTGATGTTCTTTGTGAAGGAATTAGGAGTTTGCTCTGAGGTGAAAATTCTGCTAATTTTTAGAAATATTTAAATTATAATAATCCTGTTGACAATTGTTTACTGAACCAGGAAAGATGATTTTGTCACCATATGTATCCACAGTTCTCACACCCTTTTAATAAAATTTGGAAATTGGACAAAGCCTAACAAAGATAGCGAGGAATATTGAAACTCTGGAGCAGCTCTCAAGCAAGGAATGACCAACTGAGTAGACTGAATTTCTCCACCCTGGGCAAGAGACAACTGAAGATATGTTGGATAAAAAAATGTGAATAACATACAGAGGATAGAGAGGGGTTGATTATTCACTCTCTTCCAATATAAGCATCAAGAGTATCAAATGAGGACAGCAAAGCCATAAATTAAAGGAGGTGTTTCTTCAGGCAACAGGTGGTAGAATCACCTGCTCAACATCTTTCCAAAGGACCTTGTTTCTGAAGGAGCTTGTCAGGATTTTAACGATAAATGGAATAAAAGTCTTGGAAGAAAGAACCATGAAGACCTTTCTAAACAGACAGACAAACTATGTCAGGAAAAGCCCTGCTCTGCTTGTGCCCAAAAGCCGGGAAGTGTCATATATGCTTTGCTAGTGACAGAAAATGGCACTAGATTGGACCTGGGAGCAGAACTAGTACATCTGTGTTTATCAATGCTTTCCATGTTCCATATCTCTGTATATACTTCTGTCCATGTAGTGACACTCCATCGTTGTTGGAGAGCTCAAAGAGCACCTCCCTCAAAAAGCCTACAGGCAACAATCTTCCCCAGGTTTCAATTTAAGCTGTTTTGCCACAGTGTTCTTGCTTACTCCTCTCAGAAAGAGTGCTACAGCAAGGAGATTCCTGTGTCCTAAGACATCCTGAACATATGTTAACTTCCTAGTACCCTGAACAGAATAAATACATTATTTTTATTTGTGATGTTGATCCCCTGAGCACTTGCTCATTGGAGATCATTCCCTTCCACTGAAGTAGAGTGGGGGAATAATCCTGTTTGAGGAGACATAAGACAATCAATTTTTTTTTTTCTCACTAGAGGATGGGACAAGTAAAAGTTATGTAATATTAATCAGTTATAACTATTATTATTATTATCAAGTGTGCTCAGATTTTACCTCAGGCACTCTTCAGAGATTCATTTCTGTCATATTTTGCAAGGCTAACAAAGCACAATTTGTATAACTCTACAGTAGTACAGTTTTTCCAGATCTAGAAGCTTGACTTGGTGCAAGAACACAATTGGAGAATCTTTTGTTGATAGAAAAGTCAGGGAAAATGGAGTAGATGGATGCCATTAGCTCCTAAAGTTCAATGCTCTTGCAGAACATGCCCAGCATCCAGTTCCTAATGAGATATGCAATGCTTAACCTGAATTCTAAACACGGTGTCAGGAGGGCAACTAGATGTGTGAGAATAAATGTTGTCGTAGAAGGTTGTCCTGTCAGTCATAAATTTCTTCTCACGCTTTTTGATCATGGCCCTCTCCTAACATATCCAGTTTTAATCAGCTGTAAAGGCTAATTAACCTCTACATGTTTTGAAGAATAAAGGGAGTTTAAAATAGCACCTGTGCCAGAACTGTCAGACACAAGGTTCCTTGCTCAAAACTCAGTTACTCCCATTGAAGCAGGAGATAGCAGGGAAAAAAAACAACAACATGGACAGAAAGAGCTCTAAACCACGTGTTGGACAGAAAATGCTCTTCTTCCAAAGGGTAGTGGTTACCAGGTGTAGAGGGGCTACAGAGGTTAATGGTAAGGGGACCTAATAAACATGTGTTCTCCTGTTCATCCTCTCATGAACAGAAAAGGAGCAGTAGAGCAGCTGAAAGGAGTAGCAGGATCCTGGTTTTTATGGGAAATTTGAGTGATCTATGAAATCATCTTATGGAACACAAGAAGTTACATGTGGAACACAAGATGAGGTTTTCATTCTGACAGTTGTGATTAAACTGCTCTAGGACAGTGACCTTTGCTGATATAAGTGTTAATGCTGTTAAGCTCTACTGACAAATGTGTGGAATTTTTAATGTGTTGCTTTATAGTTTTCTTTGTTATTTCTTAATTTGCCACTCACAGCTTCAGAATTCATTCTGGGAAAAAAATTAACAGCCATGATAACTCCTCATTTTATCAAGGTGTTCATCCTTGACTATTTACTCTGAGCTCCTGGATTCATGTATTAGCTGCAGATTTTTTTTTTTTTTTTTTTTTTTTTTGTTATCAATAGAGTTTGTATTGTAATCTGATGGCAAGATTACAAAAAACCAACAAACCTGCTGCCACCAAAAAAAAAATCCCACTACACTTTGAAAATTGGCATAGAGAGACAATTGAATTCTTGGGCACTACTATCCAAAAACAGGAAGCATGAGAGCCGTCTTGTGTAAAATGTCTCCCATACTTATATATTCTTACATATTGAAGTACTTAATCTATTATTTCCTAAACATATCACATGAATGAAGCTGCACTTAAGGTTCTGCAGGAACAATTACAGACATTTTTCCCCTGAAACCTACACACCGCATTTGCAATGAAGATTCCTTTCTGTGAACAGAAATTTAGAATAAAACCTGTGTGCCACTAGTTGTCATGGTGCCAGGATTTGACAACTACAGCTGATACAGCATAGTATCACTTTCAAGCCAAAGTTTTTGTAGAGATGGAAGAGTCTTCAATCAGGAAACCTGATGAATTGATTCCACTGTGATACGTGGGCAGAGAGTGAAAGCAGCAATACCAGCCATTACTGAAATGAGATTGTGGAGTTAGAGGAGATGAGGTGGAAGGGAAGAGCAATAAAATCAGGGAAGTTAAAAAAAGGAGGGGATGAGTGGGAAAAGAGAAGGAAGGACAAGATAGAGAGTGTCTGTTCAAAAAGATACAAGAAAAAAACAGAGGGAAAATAACAAAAACAAACAGATGAAGAAAAACAAGAGAATGAGGAGAAGATAAACAGAAAAACAGAAGAGGAGTTTACATGAGCATTATTTTTTAAATCTTACAATTGATCAGAGTTGACAGAAATTTTCGGTTGTTTACAGTGGGAAATCAGGAGTTTTCTGGTTTTGTTTCGTTTGGAAGAGGGTAGGGGACTTTTTTCTGTAAGGGAGTAGAAGCCATGTGAGTATTTTTTAAAGTAGGAGTACACAAGTTATTTAATCACATCTTTTTCATAATAAAAATAAGTTTCAAATAAGCTTGGTTTTCCTCAGAGCAAAAAGATAAAGATACACTAATTATCCTTAATTACAAACTCGCAAAACAAATCTAAGACAAATTCACATGCATGTGTTCAGTGAGGCTCTAAATTAAGGCTGTACCCATCCAGGTGCTTCCATCTCTTAAGCAACTCAACCCAGCTCTGGGATTTTAAGCAGAAATGTGCCCAGTGAAATTAAATTACCCACTGACAAATGTGGATCCAGTTAGTTATTTGAAGGAGCAGCATCAGAATTGTCAGCTGGGATATAAAATATGTGTTACTTTGTGCCCTCTCTCTAGCAAGTCAGCATTGGCTCATGAAGTACCACTGGGAAGTGTGGCTGCTGGTTCTCACCATCTGTATCAGGCCAGTGGCCACAGAAATGTGCTGAAGTTCACTGCAAGGGAGGATGTGCTTCCCCTGGGAAGTGTGTAGGTTCAGGGGAAATCAAAGTCCACCCAGACAAAGTGGGATATGCTGAGGGACAGTGGTCAAAAACATCCTCAGCAGAAGGCCAAACTGATTTCCAGTGAGGCATCTGCAGTGAGGAAGGGTTTGTGAAGCACATGGACTTGGTTCCTAAAGGAGTTTTAAAGGTAATAAAAAGAGTCATAAGGGGTTGAAAACTTTATTGCAGTCTAAGCTGAGACAGTCTCCCTGCATAAATTAGAATAAAGGTCACACTTGCTTTACCAAACCCTTGAGACATGTACAAATCAACTAGACAGCATTTATCTCTATTATAATTTATATTCTGATATTAAAAGTAGGAAGGTTAAACATACAAACAAACAAACAAAAACCCCTGAAAACCCAAAAAATGCAACACAAAAAAAAAAAAAAAAAAAGGGCTTCCAGGAGATAGCCCACCATGGAAAACTGACTTAATAAATGAACTTTACACACATGCTTTGTTTTAAAGTATATATTTATTCCATATTCATCAGAGAATTTAAATCTGCATTACTCAGTGATTCAATAAAATCAAGGTGTACATACAAGATTAAACATGGGTTCAAATGCTTTGCTGAATCAGGGCACAGTTTAGGTATCAAGGAACTGTAATTCTGCTCTCTCTGCACTTGCTAAATTTGATAGTGATGTGCAGGTTATACCCCCTTCCATGCCTCTCAAATTATCATCTGTGGGAGTACCACAGTGTGACTCTGACATACAGACAACTAATGAATACTTCATGAGACTCTCAGTTATTATTTAATCACAGCTTCTTTATGAGCTGATAGAATTTGTGTTGATACGAAGGCAAAATAGCACAGCACTGAAATGTAATAGTGAAAACAAAGCTAAATGTAAACGAAGTTACTATTAAAAGTAGGAGAAGCACAGAACAGAAATATGAAGTAATGATTGAAAACACAGATATTTGAAATATTTCATCAAAAAGACCAAGATTCAATGTAAAAGAATAGACAAAGTGCTCAGTTCTATGGTATGACACTATAATTCATTTTTATGTAAAAGATCAAATTTTTTCCACAAATGTCCCATTAAATAATCTGAGAATCAGGGCTAAACTAATATACAAGTAGAATGCATAAGAAAAATAAGCATTTAAAAACCTGGCCTAAACTGCCATTTTTTAAAACAAACTTTTTTTTTTTCTCCAAGAATATGTGCAGCAGAATGGAAACTATGGATAGTCAAAAATGAAATATTTTCTTTGTCTACTAAACTGCAACCACCAAAGTTAACAGCCCAATCAAGATTATTAACTCTAAAGTTAACAACTTTAATAATGTTGTTACTTAGATTAATTGTGTCTGTGATTTCTTTTTCTAAACCATTGTTATTTTGACTGATTTTATGTAGAATGAGTCAATATTCCAGATTTCATAACACCCATGTGCCAAGCCCCAATTCTCTGTGCTCATACTGCATTATTTATACTGTTGTAATAAGGCCTGATCTAAAGCCCTTTGAAGTAAATGAAAAGACTCCCACTGACTTCAAAGGACTTTCTATTAGGCCCAGAGTATTTTCTTTGCAGGGTTTTTGTACTTGATAATATCTGATATGGCAAAATTTGTGCCTTCTCGCTCCCCCTCACCCTCACCCTGGGTGTTATTTTCTATGTTTATGGGTTACTTATTATCTGGACATTCTTTTGTTTTCTACAAAGATAATTTTTAATGAAGAATAACATTTTAAAAGCAAAAGATTGAAAGTTACACTTCAAGAGTGTCATATTCAAATATTTTGGAAATAAAAAAATAATTTTGTGAAGAGTGAAATATTTTAAATATTCAGTAAAATATTTACTCAGTATTTTTGGCTCTTTTTCCTGCAGGTTTCACTTGGATTTTGGATAGGTTTATCTTGCTCAAACCATACTTCTATTAATCAGTTTTCAATGGGTGCCAAATAAAATGCATAGCCATAAAAATCCAACTGCTGATAATTTCAGAGGAAAACAAATTTTTGCAATTCATAGAAATCATCACCCCTATTAATCTTACTGCCAATGATAAAGATTTTGAAATAGGTTTCTTTGGACCTGGTCAAACTCCTGTGTATCACGACTGAATTTTATAAATTTTATATTTCACAGTGAGTCCACCTTTGTTTGAGATCTTTTGGATGTATGGCCCCCTGTCTTTTCCTTTCCTTCTTCTAAATTAAAGTACAGGATTCACAGTCTTCCACCTTATCTCTCTTTTGTCTTTTGTGCAGTAATATGTGGGTGTTAGCAAGAACATCTATCTTCCTCTTTCTATGCAGTTAGGCGCTCCAAAATAATTTGGAGAAGGTTGTTTACCATGCAGTATACATGTAATGTTCATTACATTTTCATTATTTTTCATTCATTAGAGGATATCATTTTTATTAGCTTTTTTTTTCAGGCCAGCAGCTTCTGGGGGATGTAATTTCTCTTTTACATACAAAATCTTGAGCAAATGCAGATCAGTTCTTTCAAGATCAGCAACAAATAACTATGTGATGATGTATAATGACACTGTGGTTTGCTCTGTTTTACTTTCACTAGATGGACACCTGAATGCCCCGATGTTTAGATCAGTGTGCTACAGTTTAAAGGGTGTGAACCAAAGTGTACTGAAATCAATAGAAAACTTTCAATTGATCAAAATGAACTTTTGGTCTGAATTTACACATCCAACAAATTAGTTTCACTTACTGTCAATCTGATACTATAGATTAATTTCTCTAATGGAGAAACTGTGGGCTGACAATTTCAGTTTGCATTTCTTGAAAGATTTATATATGATTTATATGAAATGAAACCATGGCTACAAGGCATTTATAACAGAAGATGAAAGTCAAGAAAGAGATGTAAGTACTTCACGGACCCTCTTTGGAAGGTAGGTGTCTCTGGTAGTGAGCAGTGTCGTGCAGATCAAATGGCACAAGGACCTCAGTTTACCTCCACTCCCATGCTAAAAGCAATGTCAGATAAAAGGCACCCTTCACAGTACTTGCAAAATAATGCTGAGCCCAGCAAACTCCTTAAATAGAGGAGTGGAAATATGGATATTCAAGGACTCAACAACCCCACGTGCTGCAGTTTCGTCCTGGAATTAACTTGAGCCCTCCTTTCTCATGCCCTTAGCACCTCACAAGGGTGCTGGCTTCCAGCCAGCATGGTGCCTCCTTAACTTGAAATGCAAACAACAAGTAAAAGCTGCTTCCAAACTGTTCCTGTAGCACCAGATGAAGCTGAAAACCATCTCTGATGAACAGACACACCATTCTGGTCACCTGGCTGGACTGACACCAACTGATTCAATGCCTTTGAAGGATTTGAAGATGACAACAGTTTCAGTTCCTCCGTGTATTGATGGTATTCTCTGTCCTAAAGGCTGTCATCTGGAGGGGAATTATTACGAGCAGCCAACCTGGAATTGCATTTTGAGACTGTGGAGCTTGATATTTGTTCCTACTGAGCACCAGTGCACACTGATTCATGGAAGAGACAAATGTCATTATTCACAAAGAGTTTCCTCCAGCTGCATATGCCATTTATCACTTTCAATCAGTATTACTCACAAAGAGAGAGCAAACTCAGGGCATGGCCATCATGTTCACCCTTTTAACAATTTCTAATTTGCCAAACACAAGATATTTGTTCCTACTTTACAATGGCCTTGTTCCTACTTTACAATGGCCTTGCGGTGAAGCAGGCAACTAAAAGCACTCATGTTAGGTATTTCAGGACCTTAAATGACTCTATTATCATCACAACAAAGGACCATCAAAAGTACCTTGTGGGTACAAAGAGTTGGAAAATTCACCAGAATAGACATATGCATCTACCATACCTGCATGGCCACACAAATCTAATAAAACCAGAAATATATATAGGACAGGCAGAGAGCATTAAATACAGGCCTAACACCTGCATTTGCAAAAAAGAGTGCATCTTTAGAATCAAAGGAATCTTCAGAATCAAAGGATAATTGAGGTGGGAAGGAACCTCTGAGGTCATGTAGTCAGCCTCCCCTACACAAAGCAGAATCAGCTAAAGAAGGTTGCCTAAGACTTCATCCATTACTTTTTTTAAGATCTCCAAGGATGGAGACTGCACTATCTCTCTGCACAGCTTGTCCCCATGTTCAATCAACCTCAGGATAACAGACTTCCTTCTTTACACAGAATTTTCTATGTTTCAGTTTGTGCCCATTGCATCTTGTCCTGCCACTGGATATCTCTGTCTCTTGCTCCATCTTCCTTCGCCTTCTCCATCAGGTATTTATGCATTGGTCATCCCTTATCACATCCCGTCCCTTTTTTGAACAGCAAAGCTCGAAACCAGAACAGCATTTAAAGTGGGACCTTGCTGCTACCAAGAAGAATACTCTCCACATGAAAACCCTTCGTGGAAGCACCAGATGTGTCCTGCTAATAGAACAAAGATGGAGAGCCTTCAAAAATGAGCAATCACCTGTTGCTCTGGCTCATGAAAGAGCTATGATATCAGCATGCATCCATACTTTCACACCTCTACATAACAAGGAGGGTGTCAGTTTTCTAAAAATGCATGGAATTTGAGTAGAAGTTGCTTCTAAAACACCATGAATCACTTCTTTTTAAGACGAGCAATCTCTCATCCCTGAGAATGTTATAATGAGATGCATCTCAGTCACTGCAGAAATACAGCTTAGCCATCACAGACGTCTTCATCCTTGCTGAAGGAAGAAATATGTTCATTATAAGCCCAGTTCACCAATCTCTAGGTAAACTAGGCAGATCAGCAGCAGAGTGCTCAGCAACACAAACTATGTCACACATACTGCAAGACTCTAAGTACATGCAAAAAGTCACTGTGGATATCAGTGGTTAAAAGACATCAGAGCTGGAGTGGGCACTGCCTTGTTTGGTTGGTGGTTTTCTAAGATTCTGATGATGAAGCTTCAAGCCCTTCTACAATGACACATGAAGATGAGACCACATGCATAAGAACAACCTTGTCTGCAGTTTGGTATATACATATATGGAGAATATATAAATACCTTTTTATTTTTTTAATTTTTTTTTTTAATTCTCTGACCCATCTAACTCAAGAGTGTTTTCCAGCCCAGTTTTGGATAAATGGAGGAAACAACAGCTATAACACAAGTGATCTTCTCTGTCGGCATGAAAGTGTCTTCAAGAAGAGTTTTCTGTGTCCCATTGAAAATAACTTCACCTTTCTCATCTTGGCCCACAAATTTGCCTCTTCAGGACTTTTTTAATGCCATTGTGATTGTATCCTTGTATCATCATGCATTGCAGTTTTTATAGTACAACTTTATTATACACAGATAGTGAGTTTCCCAGGAATGGGATAAAGAAGGAATGCTCTGATTTGCATGTAATGAGCTGGAAAAGACCTTGCAGAGAGTGTCAAAATGAAACTTGAGTGTCAAAATTAAATACTGCTTGTCCAAGTAATATATTTTTTCTCTTTCACCATGGCTGTGAAGAGGAAAGGTTGATCCCATTGTCTCCCATCATAGGAGAATATCAGTTTGAGACCACCTGAGGAACCTGAAGCTCATGGAATCCTGGGTGCCAGGGCCCTGAGGGAATAGGATTATACAGTTGCCAAAACACTTTCCCCCGTATTTGAAAAGTGACAGCAGTCAGGCAAAGTCCCTGGTGAACGGAAAAGCAAAACCACTCATCTTCTAGAAAAAGTAAAAAAGAACTACCAGCCTGTCAGCCTCCACTCTGTGAGACCATGGAATGGAAACACTGAAGACAGGAAGGTGACTAGAAAAAGCCAACAGGGCTTCACAAAGAGTGAATGGTGCCTGACAATGGAATGGCAGCATCAGTGGGCAGGGGAAGAGGAGCTGTGAATGCCATCTACCTGGACCTCTGCCAGGCCTTCGACATGGCAACCCACAGCAATCTTACTTCTAAATTGGAGAGATATGGTTTGATGGATGGACTGTTAAATGGATAAGGACTTAGCTGGAAGGCTTCATCCAAAGAGTTAAACGATGCTCAATGCATTATTGGTGGAAACCAGATACAGGGTTCCTCAAAGGTCCATACTGGGACCAGTGCTCTTTGATATGTTCATCTCCAACACAGGTAATGGGACTGAGGAATTCCTTAGCAAGTTTGCAGGTGACAGTAAGCTGTGTGGTAGAGTTGATTCCACACAGAGAAGGGGCATTCAGAGGGACTTTAAAAGGCTTGAGTTGGGCCTATGTGAACCTCATGAAGTTCCACAAGGCCAAGTGCAAGGCCAGGTTGGATGGGGCTATGAGCAAGCTGGGGTAGTGAAATGTGTTCCTGGCCATTGCAAGGGTTCAGAAATAGATTATGTTTTAGTGTCCCTTCCATTCCAACCCATTCTATGATTCTATATGCACAAGTTTGATCTGGCCCACATTTTAATTTATTTCCTTTGGGAAAACTCCTACCTTCTGTTTACCCACATGTATTCTAAAGTACAGGATTTTTAATGAGAGTAAATGTGACATATTTGTGTTTGCAGTAACCAATCCTCCTCCACAGCTGAGATGGGGACAGTATTTAAATGACTTTTCTGCATCAATAATTTGGATTTATGTAGCAGAAAATTAATTTGTCTCTTCTCTGTTGAAAATAACTCAATGCATATTCCTGTATCCCAGCTGGACTAGCAACAGAGGAGAAAGAAGCAACAGCACACCTAGATGAAGAAATAGGATACAGAACTCTTCCTAAAGACAATTATATTTTCATCAGATCCTGATGTGTATTTCCCTGTTGTGTTAAACACAATACCAGCAAAACTTGGAAGACAAAGAAACGGAAATAATAATGAGCAAAAATAATTATTATATTCATTCAACACGGGACAGTGCAGTGCATGTAAACAACAGAAGTGCTGTAGCTTTTCATCTGGTCCCTGCAAGAATATCTCCTTTCCTCTCACTTTTCCTATTCCTATATAAGTATCAGCTGCTGATCAGTAGCACACAGGATGAAGAGGAGAATACTGGCCTAGGTGGGCCTTCTACTGTGAGCCACTCTCATATTTAGCAAGACCATGTTCACCCTTAGGTGCAGAGTCACGGCCACATGAATACTCTCAGAGCCATTGCAAACAAGTCCAGCTCTCTTTGAATCATGAATTACCATAACAGACATATTCACAAAAATCTTCCTGCTCCCTTCCCCGTACCAGTCCTACAGTCCAACTTCTGTTTCCCAAAATAAAAGAAAAAAGAAATCACACCTATAGTGGCAAAATTTGCACCCGAACCTTTTTACCTGAGTACTGCATTGCATTTTCAAAGCAGAACCTGTAATTGCAGATGTCTATCTTGTGATTACAGTCAGAACATAAACTTAAAGCCACACTGCTTGGCATTTCTTATTCAAAGCCTGGGTACAAAGCTACAGGTGCTGATGCCAGTGGCACATAATTTGCTCCTGCAGTGATATTGCCTGATTAGCCATCTGCTACTGCATCAAGAATTTTGTTACCTTCAGTTTAACCATGTCATGTTTTCAGCTGATCTGCATTTTGGTTTATGAAGGAGCAACTGCAGCAAAAGCACTAGTGGTATATAAAGCTGGTAAAAACAGTGATAATTTTAGCAGGAAAAAAAAAAAGGAAATGAAAACATTTCCCTGTTTTCTGATCTCTGAAAATGACAATACATTTAAAGGTGAACACTTCCTATTGTCTCTGCTCATATAGACATCATTACTTGAAAAGGGGTGCTTGATGTTTCTATAAAAATTAAGCAAGTTCAGACACTGAGTAATGAATTTGTTTGCTTCTGATAATATTCAAAAACAAGCGGAGAATTCAGACTAACAGACAAGTAGAGACCTCATGACAGGGAGGTATAGCACAGCCACAAGGAGCCTAAAGAGATCAAGAAAAACTGTCCTGTCCAAAGGAACAGGAATATTAATGTCCACATCAGAGTGAAGGCAAGCATTTTCTTTGATAGTTTCAGCCATTGCTTGCCTGTAAAATTACTCATGTTGTTGAACATATTTGTTTCAAACCATCTGCTTAAGAGCAGGGGCTAATGGAAAATAGAAATGGCCTTGGAACAATTAATGGAAGGCAAGTGCCATTAAACGAGAAAAGATTGAGGAGCCAGATGGCTGGTGTCGACGCTGACTTACAGCTACAGAAACTTGCCTGACTTTCCCTGCAGAGAGAAGTGATTAGCTCTGGTGAAAGTAGATTGTTAAATGTTCTCTCATAGCCTGTGTGTGTCAGAGGGGAGAGAGGAGACCTGTGTAGTTCACCCTAGATTTAAGGCCTGTTGTGTACTTTCAGAGCTTAGCAGAGAGTCACAGACTAATCTTCACAAGGTGGATGAGCAGCACACTGAGCAGAACATACACTGCTCAGAAGAAAGCAAAGCATCATCACAATTTGCTCATATTTACCCCACACTCTTCTTAAGGTACAGGTCATTGTAGAGTGGTTCAGAAGTTGGCTGCTCTCAACCTTTACTAGCTGAAAATTCAGACTTTATATTGGACCAGATCCTTCTGTGGACACTAACTGAAATCTTTAGTGACAATTTGAGTTGTATTCGCTTGCAGGGAGAAAATCTCTTGATGTTTTCAGTCCTTTTGGTAGAGCAAATCCAGAATAAAACCAAATCCCATCACACAAAATTGCACGCTTGTTTTCTACAATTTAGAACTTCCTTTCACTTTTCCTTCCATTTTTTTATCAGATTCCCAAATGTCCTTCCTCAGGTCAAAAGCAGGGAAAAAAGATCCATAACAGAGATAGCTCAGACAACAGAATTTGTCTCCCAGCATGGGCACTGAGGTACCAGAAATCCAAACTGTTGCCGCTACACACTCAAGGAGATCCTGTTTGCCCATATGTTTCAATATTAACATTTATTCTTCCACTCATTCTGCCTGAATCTTAAATACTATTTATCATTCTGTAGGGTCCATGACTGAAAGGCAGAATATAGCCTACAGATTCAATAAATCTTTTCGGAAAGAATTTTAACTGCATAAGAAATTTAATATAAATACAGAAGAATATATTTTTTCATATATGTAATGAAATTAGGATTTCACTAAAAGAAATTCTGTTACCTGGCAAATACAATCTAAGCTATTAATGTGTCACAGAATGTGTTAAGATACAAATTAGGATTCCTATGAAAGGAGCTTGACTTTTACACATTTGTGTTCACAGATTTTAAAGTGATACCTGAATCAACTTGTTAGGCTATGGCAAAATTTCCTGGTGGCTTTCAAACACACCCATTTCTAGAATCAAAAATATGTTCTTGAAATATGCCATGGAAAGAAATATAAGGGCCAAAATAAAAATAAATAAGATTTTTTTTTATTATTTCTAGCAAAGAAAGACCAGGAAAACATTGATTTTTTTTTTTTCTTCTAGTAATGCAAACATTAATATTACAGAAGTGACAAGAAGGTAGTCAGTTTTCCCATGCGTAAGAAGGAAGCAGGAACAGAGGAAAGAGCCCAGAGGAAACAAATTAATAAACATCTCTAGCATGTGGAAAAGAAGCTACTATAAACTAATAGGATATCTAAAGAAGTAGGTCTTCATTGGGAAGGGAATCAATTTTTCTCCCATGCTTGACCACCTAATTGAAATATCAGTAGGTTAAACAGGTAGAAAAATAGAGAAAATAGGAATCTACCAGATGCTGCTCTAAGTAAGCATTGGTCCCGTGAAAATTTGAATAAATTATTCACATACTTTTGTCATGATCAATGGGCCACAGGAACTTGCACAGGGTGTCTTTTTGTTCCATGAGCAAAACAATTTTCATTTGATGTGTCTTTGTGTTCCATGAACAAAATTATTTTTATTTGGCACATGATTTTTAGTCACGTGATTTTGTTCACTAGCAGTGATCAGCACCTATCCTTGTGGGAAGCTGAGCTTATGCACTTGGAGTACCTGAACATTTTGGCCTCTGTAGTGGTACTTGTGCCACAGTAGGGATCATGAGCAACAGCAGCAAGAGATATGATACATAGCTTAGTTCTTCCAAAGAACAGCTTGGAGGTTTGTGGGCGATGTAAGGGAGACTCACCATGCAAAAGCATGTCTTATTACCTTCAGTTATGTGTAGTGTATGCCTTCACCCACAACAATATTAGAAACCACCTACTGCAGTTCCTGAGGAAAAATGCCATGGAGATCATGAAAGTATTCCACTAAAATGCTCTATTTTTCCTGTAAAAGTTGAACCCTCTGAGTTATATTTAATGGTTCCATTGACATGATTCCAAACAATCTCTGTTGCAAACTTACCAGCTTGAGTCCCCTCAATTCAACTGGGCCAAATCCCAGAATCTCAGCAGAAGTAAGGGTTTATAATTACTGTTGTTACAGGAACAAAATTAATATGTCTTCTGCCATGCCTGCAAGACAAGGGAACATGGGATGAAGGGAAAGGCAGGTTGAAGCAACTTGTAAAGGTGAGGAATTGAAGCTGCTGTAGCTCAGATCTGCTGTAGCTGTGTCTCTTAACTCAGGAAATGTGACTGATTTGAAAAGAATCACAGCATCATGTAATCATTTAGGTTAGAAAACACTTTCAAGATCACAGAGTCCAACATAACACTGCCAAGTTCACCACTAAACCATGTCCCTAAGTGCCACACACATCTTCAGGGGTGATGATTCAACCACTTTTCTGGACAGCCCATTCTAATGCTTCCTAAAATTTTTGGTGAAGCAATTTTTCTTAATATCCAGGTTAAGTCTCCCACGGTACACTTGATGCCTTTTCCTCTTGTCCTATTGCTCATTACCTGGGAGAAGAGACCAGTCCTGACCTTGCTACAACCTCCTTTCAGGTAGTCATAGAGAGTGACAGCATCTCCTCTGAGCCTCCCTTCTTCCAGGCTAAACAATACCAGTTTCCTTTTCTGCTCCTCAAAAGATTGTTATCTAGATCCTTCTAGATTTTTTTCCTGTCTTTGGATGCTTTTTTTTTTCTTTCTTTCTTTTTCTTAAACTTGATTTGCAGTGCTGAACCTCAGCCAAAGAAGTTCATTAGAAGGATGGACACACATGGAGGATGCACACAGGAAGAAAGAAAGCTGACTTTGGTGTTAGATGTTAAAGATTTTGGAATGGACAGGATCAAACAATATTATTTGATATGGTCAGTGCTATCTAAACCACTAGTACTTAAAAATTCACTTTGACACAAGGAACTGAATGTGCTGAAAGAGCTTTGTTCCAGGAAAGAAAAGAAAACTCATTAACTGTGTATGCACACAGGTTTGTGTGTATGCCCATACATTTGAGGCACGTTTGTCCCACACACTTCAAACACAGGCCAGTTAGCACTACTGCATATCTTTAAATCCCTTTATTTATATGGGAGATTTTCAATTGTGATTGTTACAGGTGCTACCAGTGGAAAGTATTACAAAAACATTTCTTGATTCCAATTCGTAGTGTGCAGACAAGTTTTGATTTTTCAGCAGACTTGCTACATTGCATTTTTGAGCTCAGACAAAACTTTCAGAAGAGCGAGGCAACACTATCAGTGGATTTTTCTCCAAGGTCAGACTAGTTAAGACTCAAGGTTGAGAAGCTACTGTTAGCACAGAGTTTAAATTCCTAGAGGAAAAGATTACCCTACATAGTTTTGGACTCTTTTCCTTCCTTAAGAAGTAGAATATAGCCAAAGTAGAACAAAGCCGCCTCAGGAATTAAAACTTTTTAAAATCACAGCAAGTATTTTACAAATCTCTTCAGAATTGCTGGACTGTATACAGATCTCGTGCGTGGAAGGGGTCTTTGCCATGGAGAGACTAAGCCCACAGTAAACTGCAAAGGTGGTTCAGTTGCAGAATTCTTCTTTTAGGTTATCTTCAGCCTGTTTGTGAATGGAACATTAGCATTGAAAAGGGAGAGAAAATAAGTAGAAAGTTGAACAGGTACAAATAACCACAGTGAAATTATTGAATATAATTAAATTCTCAGACAGGATTTTGCATCAGTCACAGATTTTATCAATGCAGCTATGCTGAGGTTAAAACAATTTCTACCATAGATTTTCTGCTGAGGTCCCATATGTGAGTAATCACCACAAATTTTACATTGTGGTGCTCAAATTCAGTATGAAGAGAAAAAGTCTAGTTTGTTTGGCACAGACAAAGCTTAGATATTTTTAAGTAGTATTAAATATACAAGCATCAATACATTGAAACAAAATTAATTTGAAACACATTTGACGAGTAAGAACAGCAGTGTCTTTCAGCAGTGTATTAGCCTTAGAGCTTTTTCTTCTAACACCTCCCAGAGTCTTTTCTAGACTAAGTCAAGAGCAAAATTAAAGCCAACTGTACACTAACCTTTATTCACCTCATCTCAGTGCAATATGATAAAAAATTATTTAGTTTGAATAGCAAATGATCCACTATTTTTCCTTCTTCGTCAGCCCTTCACAGAACATTGTGGACATTTTCTCCTAGATTTGTTCTTGCAAAGGTCGTAAAAGTTTTAACTCCTAAAGTGAATTCTCTTAATCAGCAGAAAGTTTAGTGTTTTAGACTACAAAAGCATCTATCATCCCACGACTGAATTTCCTGGTAAGTATTCATTAAGGTGTTCTAAGGAGACTTCCAGAAAACATTTTTGAGCTCTCTAAATTGGATGGCAGTGTGATCCTTCCTACTTTTCTGTCAGCTTACAGAGTTTAGAACGCAAAATCAGCAAATACATGGGGGTGTGTGGCCACCAGTGGAGCATCTGGTATGGCAGAGAGAAGCAGATCAGGAGAATGCAAAGTGGTGAGTCTGAAAGATTAAATGTCTCCAGAAAACCTCATCTGTGAGAGTGAACTTCCATGCGCCCACATCAGCAGCAGCCTGGCTCAAGTGTCCACTTTAAAGAACATCTCTGGGCTACATGAACCATCAATCTAAGCCAGTGAAAAAATTCCTATGGGAGTTCCTATAAGCAAAAATTATTCCTTCACCCCTAAAAGGAGAGCTGTAAAACATGAACAACTTGAAAATGTTCCACTGGAAAAATACAGAAATTTTGCAAAGTTCTTTTCCCTTACTGTGTCTAAAAATATATTTGAAGCTTGTGAAAGATAAAAAGGGATGGTTTTGAAGGGTTTTATTAGAAACAATTTATCAGCTTGCAGCCACAGAAATTAAAAATTTAGCAAATGCTTATTAACATGTGAGGAAAATTGGTGTAACATCCATTAACTGCAACTAAAATATTAATAAAATGCTCATAAACATCACAAAAAAGTACCAATGTCCCTTGAGTCACACATAAGTATAGATAAAGATGTCCTCTGCAGCAGGATTATTGGGGAACTGCTCAGATTCCAACTCCATAAGCATTTTACCAAACACTACTAATATTCCAAGGAACAGATCATTTTTGAGAACACACACACTCAGACCCTTCCATAAAACATTTATACACACCAGCTTTAGTTTTTGTTTCAGAGGGTTTGGATCACTGTTCTGAGTGTTTATCTACTTTCTCTGCTACTTTCTCCTAGACCAGAACTCATTTTTTGAGAAAACTTTCTTCTGTTTAATTTGACCATCCAATTTAATTTGATACAATTTTTCATTTGTAATGTTTGACTTTCAAGTTACGTGCAAGCAGATAAAAATGAAGTTAAAAATCCCCTTTAAACTTGTAAGCTCGGACCTTGTATGAGAAATTTTATATTTTTATAGATATTATACACTGGATTTCGAGTAATACTACTTAATGTCATATTCTCCATTTTTTCATGAGCATGAATATCTGTCTGGGAGGCAAGACTTCCATATTTTATACCAAGGAACAAACCAGTTGCATTTGCTCAAAAACTATCAAGCAAAATGAGTAGAGAAACAACTGCCTAGGAATGTAAGAAATCCACTCTGAGATCCCTGTAATGAATCAGGCAGAGGTAAAAGTTGACACAGTCCTTCACCCCAAATAAATATACCAGGTATTCTAATCACTGTGCCTCTTCTTGTCTAAATTATTATTAATTACATATTAAATAGGGCAGAGCTGCAACAGGGAGAAAGAAAAAACTCATCCTACAGCAGTCAGCAGTCCAACAGTTCAACACCTCCAGGGAGGTTTGTGCCCTCTGAGTTTTCAGGTGGGTCTGCCCTGCCATTTCTTCCCTGGCCTTAATCCACAGCTGATCACATCCTCCTGAGGACCGTGGTAAGAAAAAATTCCCCATGGGAATTTTTGGTTTGGTGTCATCTCATGAGGTCTCTCAGTCCTCTCTTCTCATTATCCGAATACTTTGCATTTGGAGAGACAGAAGTCCAAGGTACAGAAACATCCTATTCCACCTGCCCAAGCTGCTATCCATTTTTTCTTACAAGACATTATTAATTTCTAGGCACTGAGCCTTGTCTCCATTACTGTTTGTCAGCACAGTGGAGGATGAAGATGGTCATTCTTGCTTCCCCACTGTCGTGACAAGGAGGACAAGGTAGTATCTGACAACATAGTGAAGAAGAAAGCCCTTTTCCTGAGCAATACATGGGTTTTTGGGGAGAGGAGGGCCAGGTCAGGCACCATTACTTTGGTTCCTGGCATTTCTACTATGATATCCTACAGGTAACACCTTCCACAAATCATTTGCAGTGGTTCTATGACCACCAGCTGTTCAGAAATATTACTCAGAGACCACATTTTCAAATTCCCCTGAGTCTTCCCATAGAAACTAAGGGATCTTAGTTAAACAGTTAAACAGGCAGGACATATGGATTTCCTTAGTCTCACAGCTTGCATTTGTGATGTGTCCTTATGCAAAGCACTGATGAAGTACCACTAAGGAGCAATGGCATATATTTAAACATAAGTAAATACTAGTCACAGGGAACCAGGAATCACCTCACCCAATCTTACATGGCCACACTGGTGTTACCAGAGACAACACTGAGTGGCAGTTCTATGAAATTATCTGGCCAGACAAGGTATCTTCAGTGCCATGCCATGAGATGCAAAGGCAGACAGGTCACATCAGGCCCTAAGGAGATGGACAGGTCTGTTCTTGAAAAGACTGTGTCCACTTGGGCTCTAAAGCACACCAAGTCCTGCTGAAGATAAAATGTGGGCCTTAGGTATGTAGAGGCAAAATCCCACAAGTCTGCTAAGTGGATCCTTCTGCTGCTGAGGTTTTACCCAGATTCATCTAAATTATGCCACCACTTTCCAGATTTAGGGAAAAATATTGACCATAAATTGAACATTTCCAGCAGGAGTAAATTTCATACCATTATTAAAGATGCATTTCTATTTAAAGAGGTGTTTTACCGAGTGCCTAAACTATAGCTGTATGGATTTGGGCAAGCAAATGATGCTGTGAAATGAAATTTCCATTTTACTCCCTGTCTTCCTTTTATTCTTTCCCCACAAAGAGTAAAGCTGAGCTGTTTGAAGGATGCTGCTGTCCATCAGACATTATAGCTGGAAGCATGCCTTCTCTTTTTGATAAAACTGTTGAGAGGAGGTTGTTGTATACTTTCTGAGTTTAGTGGAAAATGGTAAGAATAGTGGATCATAGGAAATAGTTTGCTAAAAAAAAAAGCCCTGCATCCTGGTTTTATTTTTTCCTTCTTTGCCAATATTTTTTTCTCCCTTTTTTTTCCCCTCCACCTCACCCCTTCCAGTTATCAAATAAATCCTTTCAAAAGTATCACTGAGGTAAGCATTTACTGAATAGAAATTTCCTGTTTCAGTAGAAAAGGAATAATGAATGACCAAGGAATTGCTTATTTGAACATACAGAGAAGACCCTCCATCTCTTATGCATGTGGGAGATGCCCATCAGTATTAATGGGCATATTGTGAGTGCACTGAAAAGTGACAAATGTCTATAGCCACTCAATTGCTAATTCTTCCCAGCACAAAAATGGGAATAGTGCTGATGCCTCTGTAACCCTGTGTTCTGAGCAAGTGGATTTCTAAAACACTCAGCCTTTGATAAGTGCATGTGGCAGGTTGTAAAGCACTGATCCCATCTTCTGGGCGTTTTAAGATCTACTCTTTGACATTCTTTAAAACAGTAAAGGAAAAAAATAAATAAGAAAGAGAAATTAAGAAGACCCTCTACATGTTGTTCTTCTCTGTAGGGAAAATGGTCATTGGTTTTTTGAACTGTCTTATCAGTTGCCATTTCCTCAAAAGCATCTCAAACAAGGAATTGAAGGAATTGTCAAGGAAAGTTCTCTATTCGCTATGGAAACTGGGACTTAAGTACTGCTTTATTCATTATTTAAAGATACAACATCTATCTAGGACACTAGACAAAGTGTTTTGTATGTTCCTGGAACGAATTGCTTAGAAACATTGGTTTCTCTGCCATTTTTTAACATCTTTTTGCAACTCAAAGGTTTTTCCACTCCTGCTTTGCTAAAATCCTTTGGATGTCAGCAGAAATGAATGGAACATTGAATCCTTTCCCCCTGAGCAACAGAAATTCTTGTGAAAATGACAGGACAGGCAGTCTGAGATGCCGAATCCAGATCCACTAAAGATTCACTGCTCCACAAGTCTGCTGCCAAAATATTAGACCAATAAAGCATAGAAAATGCTGGGAGATTCTGGGTTTTGAGGCACTTAGCCCACCAACATCCTACATACTGGGAACTTGCCTGGCTCACTCCTATCAACAGTAAAGCCATTTTCTGCATTTATCTTCAAGCCAGCCTGTGCTGAGGATGAGAGAGCCTATTTGCCTTAAGGAATGCACAGTTTGCTAATTACTTACTCAAACAGAACAGAGGTGAACACTCAATCAACTAAAATATATTAACAGTGCCAAGAAGACAAAAATGGTAAAAACTCCATGGAGAGGAAGCTGATTTTGTTGTTTTGGAGCACTCCAGTTAAAACTATATAGATCCAGAAAATTCTGTGTCCTGGTACTGCACTGTTAAACTTACATTTTTAATCATGGGGTGCCATAAAGGGTAAACAATCACATTGGCATAATGCTTACCTCAAGTCATATTAGTATGAAATAAATAAAAATATTCATATATAAAATTACTGAAAGGAAATACAGTTGTAAGAGTTCCTGAAGTCACAGGAAGAGAAACCATAGAGTTACTGATCAACTCAGTAAATTTGTCCAAGCAAATTCTTTCTTTGCTGAAGGTAGGTGATGACTTGCAATGTCATGCACAGATTCACTACAAGGCATTTCCAAAACCAAACCATTATGTTTCATCTAAATGGGTTTTTTTTCCTGTGAACAAGCATAAGATGGTATTTGTGTCTCATTGGATCTTGAAAGAAACCAGTCAGAAGCAATTGAAACACATGGGATCATGAAGATCTTGGCGTGAATGATCTCAACCACGGTTCTAAAGAAAAAACAGTAATCCAAAAAGTGACTAGCCCAGGCAGACTCACATATCTAGAGAATAAAAAATTATATATAAAGAAATGAAACCATGAGTCCCAGATTATTTAATTCTTTTAACATTTGCAATTGTTGTATCTCCATTGATGAACTTGATGAACACTCATTTGCCTGTGAGAAAAGACAGTAGGCTGTCATATGAGCCAAGATTTGAATCAGGTCCACTTAGTCTTTAGGTTGTTGATCTTTTATAGTCAAATCCTTCCACTGCAGGAATTGCTCTAAGAGGTTAACTAAAGTAAAAACTCAATAATGGAGTACTAGGTGAATTTCTGTTCCTCCATGCACAATTCTGTGAAAGTTCTGTGATTTTCACAATATCTGCAATTCTGTTGAGAGTTTGAAGCCTAAGCATACCATCCCTGGCATTAAGCAGCAGGAGAAAAGCCAAGAAGCACTCTGCCAAATAAGCAACCTCAAAAAAAGAAAAAAAATCATGCAACTTTTAAGTAATTCAAGGCAAATCTACTGTAAGCTTTTGGGATATTAATGTATAGAATATGCCTCTGAGTGCATCTCAGATTTGCAATCAAACTGCAGCTCTGAAGTGTGTTGTCATTATAACCCAATCATAATGTCATATAGGAAGAGTTTTCTTAGAACAGCTTGGAAATAATTTCCCCCTTGAGTCTTCAAGCTCCTTTGGAAGCATTTCAAACAAGGAACTGTGAGGAACCATCTAACTTGAGTAACAGAGCACTCCTCTGAGACAAGAGCAATGCAAGGCAGCATGTACAAATAAAGTCAGGAAGATTCTTAATGTTAAGACTGAGACAGAAAGCTTTATTGGAAATGCTGTAGAGGAGGTGGGCAGCTGGATCAATCAGTTATTACTATTTATATACTTCAGAGCACAGAGAATAGGGGAGCAAGTATATGTACAGTGTTTACATATTACAGTTCTGAGGGTTAGAATCTTCACTGGAAATTTCATGTTCAGATGACTAAATGGAAATATCTTTTTACATTTTTTTTCCTCAGACACATATAGAAAGGAAGATTTTGTAAATATAATATCAAATAACTAAGATAAGAATAATCAAACAAGGAAGATGAGAAGTTACTTAGAAGCATACTAACTATTGCTTGAAGCAGGAAGTTAGAGACCAGAGAAGAGCCACCAAACCTCACCAGAAGAGCCACCTTCATACTGTATGGTGACATCAGATAAGGTGTTATAAGGAAAACTCAAATACTGAAACTTAATCTAAAGCGTAAGATGGAATCTTACCTTACCAAGACACATGTTCTGTACTATTGATTAATGAGTCTAGTCCAAAGAATAAATGGTGATAAGAAGGCATTTGGCCACATTCAAATTCCCTAATTGATGTTTTATCAAGACCACTGTGAGGAAAGTTATCTTCCTAAATTATCTCATGAAAAGGACATTTCAATGGGTTGGCTTTCCATGCTTCTATAATGACCACAGAAAAGTCATAATCACTGCAGAAAGCACAACTACCCTTGTTTCTCTTACGGCTTTAGGTGGATTGTATTTTCCCAACATGATCATAGATCTGGAAAAGGTTCACTAAAAATCATTAGTAGCTCCTTTCTTTGGGTTAAATGTATAGAACATGCATGCTGTATGACTGCCATAACTTTTTGGGATACAAAATGCCAGCTTTGAAGACAAGAGGAAGGTGGCACCTCTAGAACTCACGAAAAGAAATCACACCTACAAGATCTAGACCAAACTGGGAAAAGAATGGGAGCTCTTACAGGAACTCTTTCCCACCTTGCAGGAATTCACTTGCATTCTGTAATCCCATTCCAGAGCACCAGCTGGTGTCACTGAATGACATTATCAATTCTGCAAGCAAGGATGAGGAGCTTGGCTCTGAGCAGCTTCCACCTTGCAAACACTGCTGCAGATTCTAGCACGTACCACACATGTGGCATGCAAGTCATTGAGCAAGGATGCTCTGTCTAACAAGCTGTGGCTGGGTGATTATTGCCAAAAAGACTCTGAATCATCAGCAGACTGGGACTGCTGGCACCTACAGTCATTCCAAACTTAACAGATGAAACTCCTGCGGAGGCAATGAATGTACATGTGTTGGGGAAGGTCTCCTGCACGGACTGTGGAAGTTATAAAAGAATGCTCACCAAAAGGTTAAGGTTAACTTTTTACCACAGTGTGCAAGGTCATTTCAATCAGGACAAATAAAAGAGATTTATTATGTAATTTAAAATAATCTTGATAGGCTGGGGTTTACCTCCCTGAACCTTAACTTTAGACTTTTAACCCTCCAGATGGTGATTCATCCCATCTCTGTTGAAAGGGAATGAATCAACCTCTGTTTTAGTGCTTTCTCTGTTGATTACAAGAAGGGCTGACATGATTAGCTTATACTTTACCACTCTTTTGAACACAGGTTAATCCGCCCATTCTGTGTTCCAGATGCCATTTTTTCATTGTGGAAAGAAACTCCTATTGTATCTACATAGTGCTGCACAGAACCCTTTAGGACAATAAATATATGCCTTAAGCAGAAAATAATGAGACGATAAAAATAGGGAACCAAACATTGTCTCTGCTCATCTGTTGTTCTACAAAGTTTACTCTGGCCAAAAAAAGCCAGGTTACAAAAAGCCTTTGAAGGCATCATGGTGACTTCATCTCAGGTGGCACAAATAGTTGAAATTTTTTGCATGGGATCACTGACTGCAGAAGTACATAAATTCAATAGTGTTTCATCCTCGCAGAGAGTTTGGGAATATTGAAAGGTGCTTCATTAGTAGCCGTGGTCACTTGTCTTTCCCTTTTCTACCCCTTTTAAATTAAGAGTTCAAATAGGAGTTCAGTAGGAATATCTCCTGTGGAAGGCTGGCAAGCATGATTCCAGCAAGTCACCTGCATTGCTAACTGCAATTAGAAGGAAATGTGTGGCTTTGAAAAAAGCAAACTTCTTTACCTAAGCAGCAACTATTGGAAAGTCCTTTTCCAATTTTTTGTCTATTCTTCTGCTCTGAATAGTTCCTATCTCAATATTTTCCATATTTATTCAATCAAGTGTTATTTTATCGAGATTTATGGTAGATAAACTAGTTATACTGAGAAGAGCATGATTGTTTTCTCATGGTTTAAAGCATTGCTGATTTTTATCATACACTCTATATAAAAAATCATCTCTCTATTGTGAACATACTCAAGTACTTGCTTTTAGTTATTTCCATTTTTCTCCTGGAGTTTAGGATGCATCTCCTCAAAATGGATGACATTTATTTTCTCTTCTTTTCTTCTAACTTAGTTTTCCACTTCAGCTGCACCTACTGCAATGGAAATTTGAAACAGAACAGTGAGAAAATGAAACACAATATATTGAGCTTCCTGCTATCTCACCTTTAGGCTCCCTCTCTAATTTCTTTACAAAAGGCAGGTCTTCTGCTCCATTATTTAGTGGTTTGTACAGAATAGATTCATCATCTCTGAAAATGGTTCTGCTAAATAGGCATTCCTCCAAAAAAGTCCTCCATTAAAATCTCTTCTGTATTTTTTATTCAGTGAGACCTCTTGACATGCAACTACTTAGGAAAAAAAGCCTTGCCACCAGTTCCAAAGCTAAAGTAACGCTGCAAAAGCTGCATCTTCCACAATTCACATGGCCTTTAAGAGGGTTGAATTAGGTCACATATAGAGACAGCTATTGTTAAGCAATACCGTGAGAGTTTGTATATTTACAAGGTAAGGAGAACACAGGCAGTTACTTCTCCTTCCCTCTGCCCCTACCTCCTTGGATTCTTCGCCTTGAACAATTTTAAACTTGCAATGAGATATAGTGCCTTACACATGTGGAATGTGGCAAGAATGTGGGAAGAACATTTAGGGAAGAAATATTCTCTTTAGTACTTGGAACTTTTATCTGGGGGGCTTTTTCAGGGTTTTTTTTTTTTTGGTGTAAGTTTTTCTTCTGTTTTTTCTTGGGTTGGGGTTTTTTTCTTAAATTCCCCTGGTTGTTGAGGATAGATATTACAGTCCCTCTGATTTTTCTGCATGTGCAGTTAAAAATTAAAAGTTTCCATCTAACAAGCTGAAAATGATCTCACTGGAAAACTGCAGTTGTGTTGGAAAAAGGTTTTTTTCTGAGAATATTAGAATCTGGCAGGTTGCTATCTGCAAGCTTGATTGTTTCTATTTTCTTATCTATGGACAGACTCCTGGAAAGCCTGTGCATCATGCTCTATCTTTCTTGATCATGCTCTATCTTTCTTCATTGTAGTTTCCTGGAGAAGGTGGAAAAAGGCACACAAAGCCTCAAGAGTCAGCATTCAGTCTCCCAGAATTTACCCATGGATTTTTATTTTTTGTTGAAGAGTGAAAAGGCAGTAAGTTGTAAATAGAAATTGTTTGAAAGCTTTCTTAAATTTAAATATGTATGTGTTTCATGCATATTTCACAACTTTTTCAATTAGCTATATTTAGCTAAATGGGAAAAAAATCACCTTGATGTAATGCCATTACTATCCCAGAGTTTCTGCAGTATTGAATTTGGCCCTTAAGAATTCATTATTTTTTTCAGATAGATGGCTGCAGTCTATGAATGACACTGTTAATGTGGCCTGGAGAGTATGATCTATGTAGTTTGGTAGGCTATCTCCCTTTAAACCCAAAAACCACACAAGTCCCTCTATGCAGTGCGTGTTTACAGAATCAGAAATTACATAAGGTTATGTTATTCACTATATTCAGCCTAAACTCTGCATATGTGCTTGATAGACTTTGCAGTTACTTGAGAGGCAAAGCAATGCTAATGATTTTTGCCTGATGATTTTAGAATAGTTGCTCAAAACTGTAAAAACCCATGAGAATGTATAAAAAAAATTTTAATTCCCATTTTATTACTTTTTCATTTGCTTTTTCACTCCATACTGCTTTGTGCAAAATTTGAAGCTGTGACAATGTGACCCTAAAGTTGATTGAGATGTGCTACTGACATTGCTAGCTCAAAAGGACAGGAATCTATCTGGAGTCATCTAGTACACATGAGGTAAAGTAAACGAGTTTTTGATTGGATGGTTTCCTCTGAATCAGAGAAATCAGATTTTATTTTGAAATATCTCAAATTTCTGTTCTTAAATTGAGGCTCCACCTCTCATTCATGGTGGAGTTTCTCCTTCAGTTATAAACCAATCTTAATTTTTTTAAGTTAGTCACGAGAAGAAATATTTTGTTGGCATTTTTCTAATTCTGATACTCATGCATACTCTAAGCAATTTTTTAATACAGCTGCAACACAGAAAGTCCTAAGATAAGTGTCGTACAAGGTAATTTCTGTCCCAAACTCAATGCTTCCCTCCTTGTGAAACAATTCCCAAAAAACTGGATAGCTACTACAGCAGAATATATGTATCTCTAAGAAAGAAAATTGAAAACAGATTCTATATACTGTAGTCTATTACTATTTTCTGGGAAAGTAATTATGATGAAACAGCTAGGAGCTTTCATCTTTCTTTTTTTTTCCTTGCCAAGAACAGCTTCTCTCTGTTTTGCTACTTACCTGGTGGATAGAGCTAGAACAAGGTGTTCAATGAAAATTGTCTTTCTAGAGGAAAACAGTTTCTTAAAACTCTTCAATTCATTAAATCTTCTACTTCAGGGTTCTGATCACAATACAAGGTTCTCCTCGTTGGCACAGCTGCACCTGTTGTGTACACAACAGAAATAGGCATAAGAGACAGCTACAAAACAAACCAGGAGACTGACCAGTGTGGGAGACAAGCAGCCCATAACTCAAGCTGTTAACCGTCTTCTTTGGAAGGGCCCCCTTCACAAGGATTATTTTCTTAAATATTTCTGACTAGCCCTATTAAAATTATTCAGTAAAATCAAAGGGCGACATGAAGAGGATGAGGAGGTAAAATTGATGTTCTTTATTACTGGGATCAAAGACCCAGTTTCACAAAGATAGTCTAACAGCTTGTTATCCCTTCTTTATTCACAGCATCCTGTCCTTGGCAGAGAATATACATACATTTTAAAGGTATCACTTTTGAAAATGGTTATATCCCCTCAGAGACACTCTCTGGTACCTTTACAGCTTCATACTAAATTACAGCACTATACTGTCATATGTGTACCACTATATACACACCTATAGGAGTATTTTTTGCATGGAGGAATATTAGTTCTTGTCTGTTCATCTCACTTCCATATTAATACTACCTGTAATAAAACTAACACCTTATAAAAATCTCATAGAACCTCAGCATCAGAACAAGAACAAAACAAATTCATTACTTTTACAAGGAAATGTTTTCACTGTGCAGTTTTAAGCCACTTCAAGTCCAATAATTCTACATATCTCAAGGCGGTCTTGCCTTATAATCCCACTGAAAAAAAAGGAAGAGCTGCCTTCTGAATCAAAGACAAATCTTTACAAGTCAACTTACACGGCTTCCTTTCTGCACTCTGAGAAACCTCCCAAACAGCCAGGCCTCCTGAGCATACATGTCCTCTTTACATGCATTGCTTCAGGTACCAAATTTGGCAACCAAAGAATGGTTTGGGTGGGAAGGGACTGTACAGTTTAGCTGGCAGGTGCAACACTACTGGATATGATAAGGATTTGCCTGTATTCCCATATTGTCCTTACAATTCAGTACTAAAAATGAAAAAGAAAAAAAAAAACCAAACAAACCTAACAAAAAAAAACCCAAACAAATGCACAAAATCAATCAAAACCAAACCAAAACACAACAGGGAATTGATCATGTCTGCTATTTTTTTTTCTTGAAAGAGGCAGAATTCTGAGAATTTTGATTCATTTCAGTAAATAAAGCAGTACTATAGAAATTTCTCACTGGCATCAGCTTCCTGCCATTTTCTAAGAAAGATAAGCCCTTAATGACATTTTCTGTAATCCTTACATTTTCATGTAGGCCCAGTTTCACTATATATTGTCTAAGAAGGGTGTGTGTCTCATCACAATGGTTGCAAGAAATGGCCAATTATTGCTAAATTTGGGTAAGAAAACAACCCTTACAAAGGGACAGTAACATTTCCTAAAACTTTTCCTGTCATAAATTCTTAGCACTTCTGGGCAAGGACATATATGTAGCAATATACAGACACAAGACTCTTAGAGGTGGCCAAAGAGACAAAGAAACAAAGGAGAATGCTCCAGCCACAAGTATCCATAACTTTTACCTTTAACTGCAGACTCCAGAATATTTTTTCAAAGGTAAAACATCATCACTGCCATTTTCCAGATGGGCAAACTCAGGCAAGTTAGTTATTGATTCTTGACAAGTCACTATATTAGGTGACTTGTCAAGAATCAAGAAGCAGCTGAGACACAGGTTTCTCTGCCTGATCCTTCTACTGCCAGGGAGGGAGATTATAGGGGAGCTACAAGTGCTCTTCAAGAGTAGCAGTGGGAGAAATATGCCTGACATACAACTCAACCCTAATACTAATTCTGTACCTCAATGTTCTTTCATGGAATATTTCTTCTGGCTCCTAGAAAAAAACAGGACACAGGGATGAGTGGACACTTGATCTCATTCAGCATCTCTTGGGCTGCAGTCTTAGATATACCTTCTTTAAAGTTTAAATTTAACAGTGTTTGACTACTTCATATTTTAATAATCACAAATCTGAGAATCTTGAAACCAATCTATACTGATTTCTGGGAAAATGCTGGTAGCATTTAAAGCCTGAGGGGAAAAAAATCAAAACAAATTCCTCATTGAAATGAAAACAAATACAAAACAGATGTAAAAAAACCAATTCCAACAAAGTGACATTTCTCCCTGTGTTCGGTTGTAATATGTATAAAAGAAAAGGTAATTATTTAAAAATAATCTCAAAATATTTAAAAAAGGCTTGTTGTGAAGGCATGGGCTTACTCTGAAGAGTGCTGATTTGGTCTGTGGTGAAGACAGGACTCTGGAAATACATCTCATGGTTTCATTATGTCACAGATTTTGGATGACAAAAAGGAGTCACTTGGTTTGCAGCAAGCCTTACTTATATGCTAGAAACACCCATGAACTCAGACATCTGACAGCAATGCAGGCCATTTCTGGCAGGTAATTTACAAGGATGGGAAACTCAGCTTATGTTCAGGGATTAGATATGATGCTACACTTACATTAGCTATACAGAGCTTCCTAAAGAGCACCAGCAAAGTGCTTTCTTTATCAGGAATCTCAGCTGATAATCTGCCCTCGTGCTACTTTCTGGTTTCAGATAGGAGCAAATACAGTGCTCTGAGTAATTTTTTTCACTCATTTTAAGTGGATATTTTAGTTTTCACTTACTGTACCCATTGCTACTTTATCTGCAACGATGCCTTTTTGCCCTGATCCTGCCCTGCAGGGCAAGAGCAAAGGGCTGTAGCCTCTTTTATTTTGGCTCCAAAATTCTGAAAGCTATTCAGACAAAAGACAATGCTTCTTCAGTCCCTATCCTTCTGCCTTTTTAAGTCCCCCTCCAGCCTTGCTTCTGAGCGGCTGCAGGTACGCCTCCCACCCTAATGGTGGCAGAAAAACCCCACACTTCATTCCATTGACTGCAGATAAAGCAGACTGCATTGGGGGAAAGAAACGGGATACATCCTGCCACAGTGTAGGAAAAAAAAAATTAAACCATCGACAAAGTGAGAGATGCTCAATAGATCATTGTGAAAGAAAAGACTGCAACTGTTTAATTTAGAGATGAACTCGTAAGTTACATAAAAGACTGAGGCAAATCTATAAATGATAAAATCAAGAGGCCTTATTGCTCACATAGCCCTGACTAGGGGTAGAAAATACTGGAAGAAATGCTATAAAATTCTTTCCTAACCCTTGGAATTCACTGTCAGAAGACTTGGTATTTTTAGCGTGAAATAACAACAAAACAGATTTGGTATATTTGTGGATGTCTCCTAAACCATTATAGTAGATGTGGAATGAAATCAGTGTGTTCGTGTAACTGGCTTAGAGGTAAAATGTGTTTGCTTAAGAGCCAAGCTAAAATTTGGGTAATGTTTTTGAAAATTCACTTTCTTCTAGTAGACAATTATAAAATTCCCTTGGCACAATCAGCTTTGAGTCAGCCAGAGCCAGTCATGCATCTCCTACACTGATCCTATGGTTACATTACACAATCTGACTAGTTAAATTAAACTGGAGTCACATCAATCACCTGATCCAAACACAGAATATTATTTAAAAAAAGAATACCAAAGCAAAACAATGTTTCTGATTACAAGCAGCAGTCACAAACTTAAGGCTCTGCTATAATAAATCAAATGCATCAGTCTGTGTTTCATGGGACTAAAAAAGAATCTTTTTTTTTTTTTTTTTTTTTTTGAGGCAAAAGACAGTCCAGCATAAGCAACTCAGGAATCTGCTTGTTATAGATCCACCTATGGTGAAATCATCACTAATTAATGTTAGTAACATTTTCATTCCTCCTACTTCCTAAGTGTGTACATCTGTCAGAACAATTGATCCCTTGCAGGAGTGACAGGAGGAGCACTGAATTTTCTCATTATGATCAAAATATGCTGAGTGATTATAACTTACCACATCTGATACCAAGCCTTAGCTCCTCAAAATTTATTGATATAATTTATTTTCAGAAATGATGAAAATGGGGTAACAGACATTCAACACGAAACTGGAGCTCCTTCACATCACAGAATTCATGAGTAAGGTTAAGTTGAAAAAAAAAATTGAATTTGTTAAATTGAATGGACTATAAAGACACTGTGCAAAAGAAATCCTTGTCCTCTTGTCTGGGTACTATCCATACTGCCATAAAGCCCATGCAACAACTCTAGGACATGATGAAACACAGCATCAACTAAAGTTAGTTTGGCAGGGATTTCTGGAAGCTGCCCAGCCTGACATGGGACACAATGTTATACAGGTTGAGTCATATTTTTTATTCCTCACAGTTCCTTTTCTTCCAGATAGTGCTTTCAAAATAGTCATCTTTACCCTATTTTTAACTCCATCCTAATTTTTACTGTTTCTGCCTCCTTTTCCATATCTCACTTGCTCAAGGCAAAGATTTCACAATTAAAAACCACATTTGTGAAGTGGACAAAACGGTTACCAAAGACAGAAAGTGTCAAGACAAGAGTCAAAAAGCACCAAACCCCTGGGAAACAATCTGGTTAAAACATACCTGCTACTGTAGGTTGTCTTAGGATCACTGGATAGGAAATAGGCATTTGTCTCCAATCATGGCCGTGGGCAGAGGGAGCCCCCGTGCATTACTGAGCAGGAGCCTGCAAAGCTGACATCAAACAATGCCTCACCCGTGTCTGAAAGGTGCAGACAGGGGTCAGCTCTGTGACTACCAGTGGTGATTTAAAGCACATGTGTAATTGGAAACACAAATGGGAGCTTGTGTTGTTTGGCTTTAACAAGGAGCTTTTGAGAATGGCACCATGTGACTGCACAAAGAGCAAAACCACCAATCAGCCCTGCAAAGAAGGAGTTACAGAATGGGATAAGGGAGTTTTCCTCCACCAGGCTGTAGGAACTCAAGAGCTCCTTGCAGATCTGTCGGAACTCAGAATGTCCCACAGACATTCTCGGACGTTCCAGACCCAGGTCAAAAGCATCTGAGACCCTGGCATGCAGCCAGAGACCCCTGTGGCTTTGAATCTGACCCATGGAACAGTTTACCAACTTTGCAGGAAGAACAAGAAGTCACAAAAGTTTAGATATTGTAGTAGAAGTAGTCATGAAGTAAAGGGTAGGATTTCTGAGTGCTGTACAGGGGGGTTTTAAGCCTTGTACGCAGGGGTCCAAGTTTTGTACATGGGGGTCAGGAGATCTAAGATGGAGGGGCTTGGGTGTGCCCTGTCCTCTTTCTTTCTCCTTCCTAGCCTCCATGTCTTTGGTGATGTTGGCACTCACAGATTGGTTTAGAGTAGAAAGTCACCATTCAATATAGATAGTAGGTATTGGGGAAAAAGTATAAACATGTAGTACGTAATATATGATATAAAAGATGGCACCAGCCCCCTGGGAGGGCAGTGTGCCTTTGTCTGAGCTGCTGAACGGGCCACGGCAGTTCAGGAGAAGAATCTTGTAGATAACCAACAATAAACAACCTTGAGACCGGACAACAGAAGACTACTGAGTCTTTCTTCGAAGGCACGGGTTGGAGGAGGGACTTTTCCATCTTTCGGGATCATCCCAATCTGGGGGTGAAACCCCACACAGATCCAAAATGCAGCACATTTGGCTGCACACAGCTGCTGGCACATCCAGCATGAACTCCTGTTCCTGTGAGAGGGACTGTCACCTTACATGTAAGAAGCCACAAAGAAAGAGATACAATTTGAACCTTAATAGTATTTATCCTCATCTGCCACGAAGAAGATGTCAAATGCCTCAAGGTCTGAGTGTTTGGAAGAGGCCTGAAGCCTTTACAGTCTGATGCTGCTTTAGAAGTGCCACTGCAGCTCAGGTTCTTGGCTTTTTAATAAGGAGGCCATTCATCTCCTAGTCCCTGAAAAGGCTGAAGGTCTTCAAGCTTCTGATGGTTATGAGAAGCATAATCTCATGTGCATGTTAAGCAGAAACATTCATTGCATCAGAGGGTTCAAGCTTACTTGCTTCTGTCTAAATTTCCTAGTTGTTCCTCTGCACAGCAGTTGCAGGTTCCCCCTTTATGATATCCTTATTTTCTATTATTTATTGTGTCACATTTGATTGGTTTGGCCATTAACTTTGTTCAATTAAGATCAATGGCAGTTTCAGCATTATTTTTAATTATTTTGAATTGCAGCAGTCACACACCTTCTCTGTAAGTTTAAATTTATTCAACCACCCTTTTTACTAGCATTTTCCCATACCCCTTTTCATTCTTGTTGAACCTCAATTAATTCTGCATTATCCTTTTTATGATTAAGTACCTAGAACTGAACATAGCTTTTAAAGTAAAGTAGAGCTACTAATATAAATAAATAATGGCATTTATGATTGTTTCTATATTATTATTTATCCTCCTGCATCCTCCTATTTTTTCGTCTTCTCCTACCAAAGCTGCAGATCAAACAAAAGACTGTATGGATATGCCAAAAATTCTTTGGTTAAATTGCTTCAAGATTTCATTCTTCTAACTTTACCTCATAGCCTAAGGCAGAATCTTTTTGACTCTGAATTCCTAAAAGCCCCCTAGACAGCAGCCATATGTAATGTTGCTGCAACATTCGTGCAGAAGATGGACAATAGAGTTGTACAAGCTAACCACAACATTTTGAAATACCATCCCTTGTTCCATATGACTAGACTAGAGGCTGCCAAAGAAGAACAGAGTGTAGGAGGAGGATCTTCAAAAGCTGTTAGCTTTAGACTGAAATCCATAATACCCAGTGGGAAGCTCTTATAAGTGAAAGGTTCTCCATGTAAACATGCACGCTTCCAAAGACTTGCTGAACGAACATGCTGCTGGAAAGCCAGAATTTTGTTTCTTGAGTTCTTTCCTCTTTCAGGAAATAGCTGTGTTAAGGTCAGGAAATTTTCAAAATTCTAGTCTAACTAGTGCTTTCTCAAGGGACAATACTGAAGAATGCTGTTTTCTGAAAATATAAGGAAGTCTTCTTCACCAAGAACTTGACACATATTACTGTTCAACACCAAGGGTTTTCTCCCATCTCACAGTTTTCCATGAATGTGAATTCTTGTCTCATGTTACTTGAGTATTTTGGAGAGGAAAACCAGAGTATTCAATTTATTTGGCTTCTCCAGGCATGGATATTCTTCAAGTATAACTTCCAACATTGTCCTGCTTTCTGTTGGTTCATTTTTGATCTGAATAAATCAAAGTGATGTACACAGTTTTGTACCCCTGGCTAGCTTTAGAGAAGCCCAGTGCTTTGCTCAGCCCTGCTGGGATTTACTTTTGTATGCACACTTGATTTTCCTGGAAATTTGAATTTCTCTTTGTCTGATACAATTTCATGGCTGTGGCAAACCCACACAGTTCAGCATGAGGTTGGAAACTGTTGCTATCCTAGTGCCAAGAGATAATTAGCTCAGCAATGTTAACACACATGCTTGGCATTCATTATCAGACAGGGTGGGAACAGAATGCAGCAAGATTTCCACCACAGTTGTCCACTGACCCTGCTGTCTGCTCTGTCCCAGCTGCCCACACTTCCACTCCTCCTCTGCAGCCATGGCATCAGTTTGTGCAGGTACCAAGTGCCAGGAAGCACTAAACACATGCATCCATTCTTCTTCCTCTTCCAGGGCACCTTTCCTTCCCCTCTCCCCAACATCTGTGTACTGCCCAGCTCCCCTTCTATCCGTGTTGACCAGCAGCAGCCCACAGACTTGTTTTCTGCTTTCTAGGAAGAGCAAATGGAGCTCGGAAGGATGCACATGAAAATCTCCATCCTTAAAATGAAAGCTCACTGACAAGACCAGCAGAGGTGATATTTAAATGCCTGTGTTTCAAAAGCTCTGTGTTGTAAAGCCACAGTTTTCCATGTTTGGTGCATTTGACCAAGGAAGACTGAAGGGACTTGTCTAAAACAGAAAACAGTTTTGCACACTGTTTACTGACTAAGTAAAACAATGTCAAGTGCTTTGTGCCTCAGAAGGGGATGAAATCCACTTTCTTGGAAGCAATACCTGTGGGGTTTACAGACTCCAGCCACAAATCTTTCCTTCCAAGCAACTCCTTTTAGCCCTTGATCATGATGTTAAAAATCCCAAGAGAGGCCTGACACAGTAATTGTTATTAATTATCATTAGTTCATCTCTTTATGACCTTTTTCTCTGAGAAAATGGCTGCCCATTACTTGGTGAACATTTCAGATGACAGTGCAATTTCCTGGACAGCCTTGATGTTGTAACAGTTACCTGAAATAATAATTTATGTACAGTTCTGCCTGCCTGTCTACATTGTTTTATACAGTGGAGAGAAAGAGATGATTCATTCCAAAGAAAAAAGAAACCCCCTCCAAAAAAACCCAAACCAAACCAAAACAAAACACCGCAACAAAGGAAGAACATCCTCACTATTACAAAACCACAAACCAAAAACCCCTAGCATGACATATGTCCTTGAACTGAAAATATTTGATATTATTTCTATTGAGACTGTGGTAGGTTTGGTTAATCCCTGTGAGGGGATTTCATATTATATAAACAGTTCTTATTATTACACAATACATTTTCTAATACATCCCAATTAAGCAGTTCCCCAAGGGAATAAAAAGAACTCTTTCGTACTTGGAAGTACAACAAGTAAGCCAGATTGAAAGTCATATTATAAATCTCGAAGCAACAATATTTTTTAAAAACAACACACAACAAACCTTCTCTGGCTTGGGAGCAACAGCAAATATGTTACTATATAACAGCAAGTATGCTACAATGTATGGGAGGAAAAAGAAAAAGGAGAATAAACCTAATGCTTCTGCAAAAGTTATGCAGTACATAGATTTAAAAAAACATACAGCAGTCCCAGACATTCCAATATTAATTTACTGAGCTCATCTGAAATACCATGGAAACCCTTAGGAAACTCAGGTCTAAATGCTTGTGTCTGAGATGCTGGACAGTTATTTCATTTGGAAAGTCAATGGCAAATCCTAATTTTTGAGGCTGGTGTGCACCTACAGGTCTTGCCCACTTTATCTCGGATAAAGAAATTGTGCTTGCAATTTAACTCTTCTACATCTTTGGCTACAGAAGCAATGACTGCCAGTCAACTCTGAGCCTAATTTGATCAATATTTTTTAACAAAATGTACAGAACTGGAAGAGATTCATAAAATCTCAAAGAAACCAACCCATTTATATGCATGTGTTTAACTATCCTAACCCTATAGAAGTAATATTTACTTATGATAGAAGGAAGAGAGAGAATTTCAAAGTGGAAAGGGAAGAATTAAAATGCAGAAATGGAAATTACTCTTGATTGTGTGATGAAAATCATTCTCACTGCATCTCACTGTCAAGGAGGTCAGTCTAGTTAGCACCAGTATGTGAAAGATTTGGAACAACTGCAAATCTTGTACCTGTAGGGCTGAGGCAAAACAGAAGTGGAAAAAACCCTCTAGTAGTAAATCCACTGCCATTTTATTTGCAGTGCACCTTCTTTAAATTCCAAGCAGATACAAACAAACTGCATGTTAGTTCTCTCTGTAGGAATATTTGTTTTGGAGTGGGATCAGCAGTATTCCCTAATCCCCATTTTTATTAGTAGTCCACAGAAAAATTTCAAAGTGACAGTTATAAAGTACGGAACCCCACTACATCAGCAGAAAGCACATCAACACACCAAGCAGCAATTCTTCCCCTAAAGCCACACTGCTTTATGTAGGAGACATTTCCTATTCAGGCAGCCCCTTAGAGAACTGGACAGCATTTGGGATAATTCCCAAATATCAAATACAAAGTAGGCAGAAGTTAAAGAAGACAGTCAGCCAAAATATTTCTCTTTCTTTAACCCTGAGAAAGAATCCTTTGAAAAGTGCCAGGGCAGAATCTGTCCATCCTGATTATTTTGAATAATCCTTTGTTCCACCGAGCCTACCCATTGAACTGAAACTGGAAATACTAAGAATCTCCATTAACTCTGTTGGGCTGAGGGGAATAAATATGAGAAGAAAGAATGAAAATCATGTTATAAACTGTAAAAAAAAAACCCTAAACCAAACAAACAAGTAATGAATGGACCAAAGACAAATATGTTACAGGGAAAAATAAAATGAAAATCTTCTTTCTTTTCATTTTTTCTTTCCTCCACTTCCTGTATTAAAAGCAGAGGGCTGTTTTTCCACTCAGAAATGCCTCTTTACAATAAGCATGTCCAGGCCCGATTAGAAAACTGTTTTTCCCAACATCATTTGGCTTTAGTTGAATTGCTATGGTTTCCCACCCTTCCTATGAATCAGCACTCCTTTTCCATCATCCATCACTTTCCACACAGTCTGCACTCTTCTTTCTGCCCAGGGCCTAAAAGAAATAAAGCACTGGCTTATACATCTGCCTTTTTCTGAGGTCCTTTATACCCACTAAGGAATGTACATCTAAAAAAGCAACAAGATGCACTTCTCTTACTTTGGAGAAATTAGGACATGTTGAATATTAAAATATTTTCTCAGAGCTATGCAAAATATCTTAATGTTTAAATATTTACATATTATAATAGAACTTAGTTCCAAATAAGTTTTAGAGATCCTTTGCTTAGGGCTCCATATAATGTGGCCAAAACATAAAGAGAACACCCTAGAATAACAAGCAATTGATGGATGGAATAGGAAAAGTAATGAAAAAGAAAATAAAAATTTATGGAAGAATAATTGGAATGTTAGTGAGTTTAAAACCTTGTTCTTATTATTTTTCAGTACTTTGTCCTTACCAAAATAGTACAGAAATAGAAACAAAGGCATGGAGTGGATTTGTGGCATCTGTGAGTCTGCCCCACAAATTATAGTTAAATGAGAGAAGCAATTCAGAGGACAGGACAAACTGAAGCAGAAGCTTCAGAAACAAGGACAAAAGAGATTAAACCTTTTAATGGAAGGCAGAGGAACTAGAAACAGCAGAACAGGTGATTTTTCCTTGTAAAATTCATCACTGGTGCTGCCAGGGTGAAACTCTTTCACCCTTCACAGGCTCAGCCAACCATAACAAGGACACGGGCTCAGCCTGTGAGAGACCAGTAGCAAAAAATGTTTAGTATAGCACAGACTGATTCTCTAAAAGGCTGAAACAAAATCTAGAACAAACTTGGTTCTTGTTTTAGCTGAGTGCTGACTGCTGCTCCCTGAGAATCTCAGACAGAGCCCCAGATTGCATCCTGCAAACTTCAGTGGGCAAGAAAATCAGGACGTTGTGAGAAACACAGCCAAGTGTAGGATGGGTTAGACCAAAATGAGAATAATAGAGGAGCTGTTCAACAGGGCAAGGTTTCAAAGAAAAAAGCATCCAGTGTGCCACCAGGCCCCTGCACTGCTGAGGGCAGAGAGAGAGACAAAAGCTGTAGGTCAGCTTCTACAGAAGTAACAAATGGCAGTAGCTAGAATAAAAGAAAATAGAAGGCATAAAGAGATAAACTCTCTGTGAAAAATAAGTCAGGCCTGGCATTCAGATGTAATTGCTGAAGGCCATGCTACTGACGAAGGCCACTGATTGGCATCTTTTAAAATTTATCTATTTCAAGTTGAAATCACCATTAAAAGCCAAAATACTGTATTTTATTTTCACGGGGACCTAATCAATATTAATATGCACAAATATCTGAAAGAATGGTGCGAGTTAGATGGTGCGAGGCTCTTTTCAGTGGTACACAGTGACAGGATCAGAGGCAGTAGACACAAACTGAAACAAGGAGGTTACTTACCCTCTGAAAACAAGAAAACTCTTTTCACTGTGATTGTGACAGCAGTGGCTCAGGTGCCCAGGTATCCTAGAGAAACCCTCTGGAGTGTCCCACTTCAGAGATATTCCTGATATTCCTGATAATCCTGAATCACCTGCTGAGGCAGGGGGGCTGGACCAAGATGACCTCCAGTGGTTCCTTTCAGCCCCAACCATTCTGTTATTCTCTTTTACAATAATGAATCAGTTAATAACTTTCATTTTACATAAAAAACAATAATGTTCTCAGAAAATGCCCTCCTTTGTATCTTTAAGCGGGATGTTACTTAACACAGGTTGCCTTTAGACTTCTTAGTACTGAAAACAGAGACAAAAGAACATGTTCAAAATGGATGAAAGAACTGACACTAAATACCTACCCCCACAGGTCACTGGAATTTTTAGTTCATATATATTTTCACATGGCAACTGTGCTCTCTTTGCTCTCACTACATGTTGCAAAGAGAATCATAAATGCTTTTGAAAGGTTAATAGTTGGTTAGCAGATACTTTAGGGTATGCTACCAACAAGAGAAGCATACGTAGTATGTGTTCATGAAAATGTCAGTGGGAAATGTTACACACAATTAAAAGCAACCTATTGACTTCTTGAAACTTAAAACAAGGTATTAAACATCTATGAGTAATTAATATCTTTAAATAAAATATTTCTGTACACATATTAATGCTATTTGTGCCTACTTTCTCATACCAATAGCTGAAATAAACCTTCATTTCTTATGATATCCTCTACTCATTTCATACAAGAGATTTAAAATAAGTGTTTCTAACTGGACAGGTGAATTCCCAGACTGAAAGGTTTTTCTTCACTTCTTTTCTTTTCCAGACCTGGTAACATTTTACTTCCAGTGCATCCCCAAACCAAACACAACATCCTTGAAAAGTGAAACAGGAAGTATCAACTGTCCGTTACAATTAAGGACAAAATGAAAATACTGTGTTAGGTATTACTCAAATATCTTCTGCTTTTCCTTTAAAAAATGTGTTAATTTAGCATGACAGCACTGAGGACTGCTAGGGTTTTCATGATGCTTCATTGTATCTGAAAAGAATAATAAGACGAAAAAGTGTTTAACCTTTCTCTTTGGTGAACATAGATCTTACTGTCAGCTTTGGAAGCAATAAAAATATGATTTTTCAGTGAGCTTGATTGGTAGTGACAGAATACAGGAATAGTTGGGGTTGGAATCATAGATATTGTGTGAGGTTTAAGGGGAAATGATTTCTAAATTAAACTAGCCAAGGTGACAAATATTTAACTTGTCATCAGCTAACTGATATCCAGGTAGAATGGGAGAGGGGGGATGTGGATGGATTTTATGCATAGAATCCAAATAGAATAAAGCTGATCCAGGCATTGTTTTGTATATTATCATTTCATTCTTTCCCGATAAGCAGGATACCTGGGAAAATTCTCTCAAAACCTAGAAAAATAGGAATGCTTCTTTTCTTCAGATGTTCATTGAAGATAGAGGTACACAGGGAGAGATACAGATGCATAAATGTACTTACACATTGAAACTCACAGAGAAAATATGTGCTGAAGTGGTGTGATAGAAAATCTTGAATTCATATGCTACGCCCACGTGGCAGACACCAGCAAAGTGGCCATAACATTCCAAACACATGCACACAGATTCCTTATTCTACATAAGTCTCATTATGAGTTCTGCATATGCCATATTTTTACAGTTCATCTATTTTAAAGAATTTCAAGCAGTTATAGCTATTATGTGTCCCTCTGCCTAATCATCAAGAGCCTTTGTTACTATCAGTTCAGATACTGCAGCCAGGCAAAAATATCTCTCCAACGTTTTAGACATCTCTGACTTTTTGACATCTTGCTAATAGGTAATGGTGTGAACATACCAAACCAGTATCTTTGATGCTGACAGGGTGAAATCATATGCAGGGTACCAGTGTATGGTGTGCACTTCCACCACCTGTCAGAAATCCCTGCCTTTAGGATTTTGGACTTCTGTTCTGTGACTAGGCAAGGAGCAGATTTTGCCTGTCCTGGGCCTTAGTGAGCTCTGGAGGGAGAGAAAAGGGATTAGAAAGAAACTGCAGTTGAAGTCACTGTGAGGGAAATAGCCTGGGTAGATTTTAATTAGAAATGTTAAATGCAATTATGCAATTCTTTGCCTAGCCTTGCAGCTCATCACTGCAGCTATTAACAGAGAGGGGTACAACCTACTCCTCTAGTTCTGCACCTCCCAGTTGTCCCTCCCCACTACCAAATCAGGAAAGTAAGGATGAAAGTCTCTCTGCTTTCCATGTCAGTTGCCAGAGATTGTCTGGCAGTGCTGTGGAAGAGTAGCTGGGAAAGTTTTGTTCAACCCTGCATGGCAAAGTGCCTCTTGTGGGCCACTTGGAGGGCAGATGCGGAATTCATATGCCTACCCCTCCTTTGGCTGTTCCTGGGGCACTGCCCCTGTGAGTGCTTAGAACAGCGAGAGTCCTCAGGGGATTGCAGTGCAGCACACAAGGAAACCTCTATTAAGCTCACTCCAAGACAGATTTGTCAGACACTTTAAACTTGGACACAAAATTTGCCTGAAACACATCTCTTTGAGACCAGCCAGCCATGCTGTAAGTTCTCTTCAGAGGCACAAAGTGCAGTTTTTTCTGGGAACAGCTAAAACTTTACAGAAAAAAGAAAAAAAAAAGGCCACAGAATTAATTCCTCCCTAATTTAATTAATCATTTTAGCTGTGACTTAAATATAAGGCAAATGTAATAAAAACATCAGGTTGAGACAAACTGCTGTCAAAAGTTTTGGCTGGAGGCCTTAAAATGTGGCAAAGTTGCACAGAGCTGAGTATTGGCAGCTGTACTTGTCATGTCTGTTTATGGCACCACTGCCATACAGTGTTCTGCACATCACAGGCATTTTAAAGAACTGTGTGCTCCATGCCCACCACAATCTCAGTTTTTGGAGGCCTGAAGCCTTTCCAGTCCTGAAATCTCTTAACAGTTCCCATGGAGCAAATATGTTTTTGAAAGTGGAAGGCTGTTTAAAAATTTCCAGAAAGTGACAATCCTCCTGATATCAGCCATGCAGCCACTTTGGAAACATTTGGATTCCCACTGAGGTAGAGATCTGACTCCTGAAAATGCACTTTAAACAGCTAAAATTCCTGAAAGTGACAGGAAGGTTAAAAGCGTGTTGAAATTCCTGAAAGTGACAGGAAGGTTAAAAGCGTGTTGAAACAACTTGAGGAAGAGACCAAAAAAACATCAGAGATTCACTGTAATTATTTCAACTTAGGCATTATAAATCCGGGAAATTAATAAGTAATTTTTGATTTAAAATAAGTACGCTGAGTTGTGGAAATGCCCTCCCCAACAGCATAGAAACTGACTGCTTTTACTGAAACTGTGCCATAGTAATGAGGTGATGATTAATGTACAATAGCCACAGTGACTTCTGAGATCTGAATACAGTTACTGTAAATGATACATTAGATTAAAATAAAATTATAATTTTGCCCTATTTTGACACTAGAGCTTTCAATGGAGTTGAATCCAAAGAACGATTGAAGAAGATGCATAACAATATTTTTTTTTCTGGCTAAAAAGATACTGATGCTTAATGCTACATCTAGAATGCTGCATCCAATTTTAAATTAGTTTAACCAGATAAACATGTTCATGTATTTGTTTAGAATTTAATTTAAAATTCATTCTTTGCCCAGTCTTTGTTGTAATTCCAAAGAAGCCAGATATAGTCTTCTTCATTAGTGAAAAGACCAAATTACTGTTAACCACACAAACTCATCTCACATTAAGGAAGAACCAAAACTTTTGTAACATTTGAAAAAGTGAATACACCATCACATGAAAAAAGGTTCATCTTCCCTTGTCTGTATCAGACTTTATCAAACTTTCCAAGACACATAAGCAAACTAAAAAACTGGGAACTGCAATGGGAAAGGAAATTCGATGTTGACAAAGTAACATATGCAGTAGGAATAATTTGTATTTTTACTAGGCTTTAAATTTGCTATTTCATCCTAAAAATAATAAAAAAAAAAGCTAGACTGTTCCCCCAACCCAAGATAAGCACAGCTACAATAATTTAAAGATAATTAAGAAAACCTACACTAAAAATGCTACTTCAGAGGTGGTTCTTCACAAAGAACTATATGCTAAAGATAGAAATTGCCCCTGGGAATTAACTAAGTTTAAAGAAATGTATCTTTAAGGAGAGTCAAACATTCATGTTATTAATTTTAGAAAATAAAAATGCAGAATCTGCTATGAAAAAGGTACCCACGGCGTCTAAATGTGCTGTAAAGGGAAGAAAATCTTTTTCACAAACAAGACTTGAAATCTAAATATGGAAAATTGAAAGCTGATCATGAGAAAAGCTTTCCCATCCTACACATTCCCTTATGAAACTCCATGCTACAAAGTGTTGTAGAATCAGTAATTCAGAAGCATTCAAAGATATGGATATGGAAAATGCTCAGGGTTTTATACCATATCAACAACAAAGTGGTTTAGAAGGGATATCAGTCTGACTATCTGTTCATGAGCCTTATCTCCCTGTGAAATATAAAGTAAAAGCTGCTGTTGAGGGCAAATACAGGCCTGAATGGTCCAATCATCAGATTCAGCTGTACAAGACAGTGCCCACACTGGCACTGCTTCCCTGCCACTAGTGGCCTTCCTTAAAAACATTTTTTTAAAGCACAGTAACCTTCTCATCATTCACATATTCACATATATTTTACATATGAGACTAATTTCTAATACTGATATCCTGGGTTTTGGACGTGCAGGCAGCAGATCTGTAATCATCTGTCATCTAAAGCATGAGTGTAATGGGGTGATGCCATGGTTTTCCTAAAGTGCATCACAATCACAGATCTGTTTCTTAAACAAGAAGAGACCATTAGATAATGTAGTGTTACTTGATTTATTACACAGGCAGATAGTATCAGTAGGAGCCTGTTTTGCAGTCCAGTTGCCTTTTTTGGTTCAGACAACTCTTTCATGTAAACAGAAGAGTTTAGCAAATTTGGATACTGGCTTGTGTTAGTTACAAGCACATTTGGACAGTTTCTTTTTCTTTGATATGTGTATGGCCCAAGGCTATCCTGAAAGTAATAATCTTGCTTAACAAAATAGATTTCAAATTGAAAGAGGAAAAATACATGTTAGATAGATGGAAGAAATTCTTTACTGTGGGGGTGGTGAGATGCTGGAACAGGCTGCCCAGAGAAGCTGTGGATGCCTCATCCCTGGCAATGTTGAAGAGGATGGGGCATTAAGCAACCTGTTCTAGTGGGAGGTGTCCCTGCCCACATCAGGGGTACTGGAACTGGATGATTTTTAAGGTTCTTTTCAACCAAATGGGCACTCACAGCCCAGAAAGACAAACATACCCAGAGCACCATGGTCAGCAAGGCAAGGGAAGGAATTCTGCCCCTCTGCTCTGCTCTCATTCTATGATTCTATGACATCCATATTTGAAGATTGTTTGTAAAGAGAAATTTAGTAGAGCCTTCAATGTTATATTTGAAAGAAACTTAAATGACCATAAGAATAGACACTTGTCTGTAAAATTGGAAACTTTGGTTCAGTTCCCTGCTTTAAGTGATATAAGATTTCTTAACTTAAGCTCACAGTTATGCTAATCTGTACATCTAATCCTCAAGAAGCTGGCCTCCAAGCATGGATTCCCTAAAATTTTTAGACTAACTCCAAGACAAATAACCAGCCTCTTAGTGATGGGCTTCTACCAGTACCTTATTTTGATGCCAATCGAACTGTAAAAGTGGGACCTCTGGGGAAAGCAAATTCAGAGAGCACAACTACGGTGTCTGGAAGAAGAGACATTGCAGGTTGCCTGCCTCAGCCTTGTTGCCACAGTACCTCCCTCTGAAGGTGTGTTGGTGCACCCAGGGTGAGAATGAATCAGCACTGCAGCATCAACAACTTACCACTTTCCCTATTAGGAACACCTGTTGATAATTTAACAGCCTGAAGAACAGCTGAAAAATGAGTCTCAGTGCTGGCAGCCAGCACATCTATTCAGCAGTAAATCTTTCCTCTTCAGCGGTTATTCAAGGCTCTTGCTCCCACACTCTTGTTTACAATGGCTTAGCTCTGTTGGTATTTGTGTGTGGAGAGAACACAAGAAAAGAAGAAAAGTAGGCTGTGTATTATCACCTAAGGCAAGAGAAGGCTGCCTGCCTCCGTGGCACATTGAAACTAGGATTAATCACACATATGTATAAAAAAACCCAAAAAATAACTAAAACCAAAACAAACCTACCAACAACTTCTGGAAAACCTGTTTTCATTAAAAAAAAAAAAAAACCAAAATATCCCAAATAGATATCTTACATGGAGGACAGAACTGAGAGGCAAAACCAGATACTTTCCATCAGAAGAGAAAAGAGAGAGTGTACCCATTCTTCTAGTTCCTGAGGAGAGAGAAGTGGACATGCCTCTTTTACTGAAGGCTAGATGGAAAGCATTGAAAGGTTTCACTTCAATTCAAAGGTGGAATGAGAACATGTATGAAAAAATCTTCAGTTCCTTAATGCTGTGGACATGTTTACCAGTTTATCAGTTTTCTATCTCACCACTGACAGATGAGCAGGGGGCTGAAAGGAACCTGAACAACCCAACCTAGTTGTAGCCCTTCACCAAGATCCTTGCAGCTGTATCCAAGAGTAACAAAAATGCAGTCCAAATATGATATGTATTTTGAGGTTGCTTTAGTCACTCTAACCATGTTAAGTTAAATCTAACCAGATTTAATCTCTGACAATTCTTGACAAATATGCAGCTATAACATTTCACCAGAGCAGATTTTTGTGACCTAAAGGAGGGAAATTTATTGTACAGATAGCAGTGCCATGGAGGGAGAGAACACTGTCAAAAATAGTCAGCAATAATGGGTGTATATCATGGCAATATTTGCTTGTGGTTTCCTATGTCAGGAGGGAATCATTGCTCCTCTTCTGGAAGCCATCCTATTTCAAAGGACATAGCCACAAATTTCATCATGGCAATTACAGTCAGCATTAAGAAGGTCTGAACAGTCTCTGACATATAGCTGAGTTTAGAAACAGAGCACTAAAATAATATCTTGCCTAAATGGCTTTTTGACAATGCTAGAAAATGTTGTCTATTTATGCAGTGAAATTAAAAAGAAACAAAGAGATTCATAAAAGAATACTTGAAACACTTTTCAAAGCTTTATAAAAGTCACAGTTCCAGCTCTCACATATAAATCTTGATGATTTGAAGACAAATGCTAAGATAATACTTCAGGGAAAGTTTTGCTCCAACTGTTGTGATACTTCAGATATATCCCTCTCCTTTAATTTCTCTTCTTGATAGAAATTATTTCATCTTATATACAGAGTATGGGCTCTTGGAGTGTAGAATTTCCTCATTCCCATACACTTTGGACTCTTTCTTTAACTGTTTGTTCTAATGAAGAACAAGGGCAAATTTCATAGAATCATGGCATGGAAAGGACTTGGCTTGGAAGGCACCATAAAGATCATCTAGTTCCAACAGCCCTGCCATGGGCAGGGACACCTTTCAGCAGTCCAGGTTGCTCAGACCCTCATCCAACTTGGCTTTGAACACTTCCAGGGACGGGACATCCACAATTTATCTGGGCAATCTGTTTCTATGCCTGGAAAAGAATTTCTTCCCAGCTTCCCAGCATCTAGTCTAAACCTACTCTCTTTCATTTTAAAGCTATTTCCTCTTGTCCTGTCACTGCATGCCCTCAGAGTCACTCTGCATCTTTCTTGTAAGCTCTCTTCAGGTGCTGGAAGGCCATAATTAGATCACCCAGAAGTCATCTCTTTTCCATCCTGAACAATCCCAGTTCTTCTTAGCCTTTCCTCATGGGAGAGGTGTTCCATCCCTCTGGTCATCTTGGGGGTCTCCTCTGGACTCACTCCAACAAATGCCTGTCCTTCCTGTGCAGGGACCCCAGGGTTGGATGCAGCATTGTAGGTGGGGTCTCACCAGAGCAGAGCAGAGGGGCAGAATTTCCTCCCTGGCCCCGCTGACCATGGCTCTGGATGTGTTTGTCTTTCTGGGCTGTGAGTGCCCATGGCTGGGTCATGTCCAGCCTCTCATCCACCAGCACCCCAAGTCCTTCTGGGCAGGGCTGCTCTCCATCTGCTCATCCCCCAGCCTGCATTGAAACCAGGGGTTGCCCTGACCCAGCTGCAGCATGCACTGGAAACCCCCAACAGTAACACATAAAAATTAGTTATTTTCTGGCCAGCTTTTCTTGTGAAACAAATTCTGCTTAAAATCAAGTCCAAAAAAGAAAAAAATTTGTCTCAAAGGTATGACAGCACACATACTGGCTAAAGACATTTACAAATGCACTTACAAGGCCATGGTTTTCAAGTAATGTTTTATAAAGTTTTGGATTTCAGACCTCTGAATATTTATTCTATGAAAGAAACAACAGCTCTCACTATAATGGAGAAATGGGGGGTTTAGGGAAAAAAAATAAAGGTAGTCAAGACACTCAGCTGTGCAAGAACTATAGAAAAAGCGGCGTAAGGAAGGATCTGTTTCTTCTTCCACATCCAGGTAGAGGTTGCAAGAGGTCTGCTTGGATGAGAAGCAGAGGCCATTATGATCAGTGATGGATCAAAAAACTTAAACCCATTACTTAATGAGATCACTGAAGATTTCAAGGAAAAAAAAAAAGAGAGAGGGAAGGATAGAGGGAGACAGTGAAAAACTTAAGTATTAAAACATAAAGACTCCCTGATTGACATCTATAATTACATTTTGAAGCCCATGCCAGAGCAGTATGTCTACTCATCTGTAGCAAGGTCTGAACATTCAACTTGGTAACAGTAAGGGATTTTATTTGGAATGTTTCACTGTGTCACTAATTGGGTTTTATTTAATAAGCTTTTTCTCAAATGGCTAATCTTAGAGGAGGAAGGGTGATTTTTTTTTAATCTTTTAACTTATTTTATGTTTTGTCATCTAATATTTTAATTGGATGTGTTTGATTGAATCATGCAGAACTGAATTAGGAATGGTTTAGTCATCTTGAATATGTTGTGGTAGTCCAGGAAGAGGATAAAACAGGAAAAGTTCCATTTTACCATACTTATTAATATTTTAGAAGAAAAATATTCTAAAAGTACGTTGAAAACTGGTGTCCATCCACAAGTACGTCATTCTAGATAATGATAAATCTTACTCCTGCTTATTCTCCCAACAGAAGTATATTTTTTTTAGGAATGTATGAAATGAACTGTGACCCATTTGAATAAAATGGAGATGCGCCAGTTTTAATAAGTGGATTTTGTTCCCTTCTTTCATTTCCATGAAGACCATGAAAAATTGGACCAAAATAATTGGCTGCTTCTTTTAGCTGGATTTCTATGCATGGAAAGGATAAATAGCATTTATGCCTGGTACTAGCACAAGGCCTGAAGCTACAAAATGAGCTCTTATATGTTTCCATTGGAGGCCAAAACCAATTTAAACATCAATGACCTCAATAGATTTTTGGATCAGACTACTTGGAAAGAAAGCATAGAATTAGTTTGGACTATCTCTGTCCAAGCTAAAGTGAGCACATTTTTTACCACTCTTAAATGGCAGCAAAGGGAGAATTAGGAAGGCAAACAAGAGCTTTTTCAATGATCCCACCAGTTTCAGAAAAATACCTCATATGTTTGAAGACATTCTTCATACAAATCCACATATAAAATGCTGACAAGCAAGTTTACTTCATGAAAGTAAATAACACCATTTAATAATAAAAGTTTTAAAATACTTTGGAAGATTCTTAATGCAATTTGTGTTCCTTTATGATAGGACTCATGTTGTCAATCTAAGTTTTGTCATCTGAGAACTGGTGTTTTGCCCCAGCTAGACACTCTTTCGACACTTGTTCAAGGAATTTTGAAAATTACTGAGGTAATTCGGCCTGCTGAGGTGTGGTGGGTTGCTTTGTCCACAGACTATAAAATTAGCAGGAGAAAGGAATAGTCTGGATAAGATGGCTAACATTAACATTAACATAGAAAAATTATGTTAAGCAAAAAGAACCTAGTTCTCCATACAGAGGGGAAGGCCTGCTTGAAGGTGCCAAACAGTTACAATTGAACTCCTGTCTCATGGTTGTGCCATTATAGATGAAATGGAATAATTAAATAATAATACAGGAACTTATAAAAGTTCTTGGAAATCTTTTTTCAGTCTGTTCTTGTTACAGGAAAGTCTGTTATCTCAAGCCATTTCAAGGCTTTTAGTAATGTACAATTTATGGATTGCCTTGGGTCATGAGGATACACACCTTAAAAATAACTAGTGAGAGACAGAATTGAAGCTTACAAGCATAGGAGAAAGAGTTTCCTTCTGATCTCATTACATAATGGCTTGTCTCAATTTTGAGACTATTCTCATTTCTAGACACAGAGACAAAAGCCTTTATTGGAAAAGTGGAAAAAATTGACCATGTGAAGAGTCCTGCCAAGAATAAACTTCTCTTTCCATCCATACCAGGATATGAGGAAGGAAACTAACTTCCAACAATGGCTGGCTGTTTGCAGAAAATATGAATCTCTTCAGCCCTCACAATCTGTTCTAGAAAAGAAGAAGTCCTCACAGCACTATTCTAAATACAGGGTGAAGGAATTTATGGATAGCAGCAGAAAATCAAAGATTTTGTGTTCAGAGGAACAAATCACGTGATTGTGACCTCCTTAGACGTGACTTGTATGAGTAGCTGTTGATGGGAGAGAGAAATTATATCACTAAACTTAACATAGTTGGTATTTCTCACCCCCTATTTCACTTCTTATTATTATTTCTTCAAAATATTTTGTAGTGTTTCCAACAGAAGATTTTCAGCCAAGACAATAGAGTATCAATCATAGTGACAAAGAGAACACGCTCTAATTAGTCTCTCTCAAGTCAAAATTAATAAAATCAAAGTTATAATTTCTTAAATAATTTCAATATAACTTCATGGATGATTTAATGATGATTGTATTCTAGCAAATTTTACCATGCATGATGCTTCTCTTTGAGTTTTGATACAGTTTATACCATATCCTCTGGTAACTTCTGTCTGGGAAAATAGGGTTGATAGTGTGAATCCTGAAATATTAACAGATTGTAAAAAAAAAAAAAAAAGTGTAAATGAGCTTTAGACAAAAAAAAGGACCAAAAATACACTGAAACTAGGCTGTTCATGATGAGCCCCAGTCCTTGCAAAAAGCACAGTGAGGATGTACATGTATTGAAAATAAGATACCACCAGTGAAATGGTCTGGTGAAAGGTGTCCCTGCCACAGCAGTGAGGTTGGAGCTAAGTCATACTTAAGGCTCCTTCCAACCTAAGCCATTCTATGAATCTATGAATCTATGATGATTCTATGATGATTCCATGATGATTCTATGATGATTCTGTGCTTCTATGGTATACCTTCTTCCACATTAACAGCTCCCTGGTAAGTTATTATCATCTGACCTAGAAAAGAGAGCAAATAATACTATGAAAGAGAAAGAATAGATAAAAATTGAGACATCCAGGCCGATACTACCATCAGCTTTTCTGGCATTATAAACAGAAATTTCTCTAGTAAATTGAAATTAACCCTATGACTTCACATTCACTAGGGTCTCTGGTAGAGTATTTGCAAGCCAGAGATCTTCCAGGCTGTGCAACTTCCTGAATTTAGTGGCAGTGGGGCACTATAGCCAGATTAGACTACATTTGCCACCCCACTGTATGTTTGTCTAGGCAACCACAGAAATGCCTTGAAACTAATGGGCAAGGACAGCTGTCTCAAAGGGTTCTGCAAAACCAGGATCCAGGTATGACACTAGGGTGGCTTGTTTGCACAGAAAAGTTGGCAGTTGTAGCTACTGTGAGTGAGGAGAAAACAAATCTGATTCTATTTTAGTTATGCTGGTATAATGTCCACATCAGGGAGTTCATTTTTACAGAAAAAGTCATTCTGTTCAGCAGTAACAACACTTTACCTCACTGGAGTAAAAACAGGCCAACACCTGTTTTTCTCAAATTAGAGGGTGAAGGGCTTTCCTTGCCACTTTTGTTATTTTTCTCTTTTTGAAAAAAGAAACAAACCAAGAATGGTTCTGCAAGTTCAACAAGAGGAATAAAAGCAGGGGAGAAAAATGGATTTTTTTCTGGGTTCTTGCACCCACACACTAAATAAAAGAATACTGAGGACAGTTTTAAATTACAAGATAAAATCCTCAAATGTGAAATAAAATCTTCTGACTGAATTGCAATATTGCCATTTCCCATGCCCTTTCTGGAACACTTTGGAATGAAAATGTTTAATTCACTTGTTCTGGGTTGTTTTTTTTCTGGGGGGTGGGTTTGATTTGATTTGGTTTTTGGGTTTTTTGAGGGGGTTTTTTGGTGGGGAACAAAAATGTCAGGAATCTGGATGGAACATTCTTCCCTTGGTGGCCCTGGGCCAGTGGGGGTGATAGGGCAACTACAGGTAGAGAGGAGAGAGGAAGTTGTATCCCGAGCTTAAGGTGCCACCACATGTTAGTAGCATCCATGGTTATACACAGGCAGTACTCCTTGGATGTACGGTCAGTGAGGAGGGAGAGGAGAGAGAATTGCATGGAAGCCCATTCAAGCTGACTGGTCCATGCTGGCTAACTAGCAGGCCAGCATTCTGATGGAACACGGCGTACAAAGAAGCTGTGTGGTGAATGCATTTGCTGTGGTGCCGAAATCAGGGTCACTCATTTGATAAGAGGGTCTGTTAAGGACTGTACGTCTCCCTGATGACAGTTCAGTTCTGTGGGAAGCTAGAAAAGCACAAAACTGCTGCTAAGAGTAGCTCTGACAGGAATAGGTAAGTGTGGGTAGAAGCAATCATGATTCATGATTAACTTATGGGAGTTAATCAAAAATCCTGTGGGCAACCCCCGGACCCCTACTGTCTTCAAAGCCTCTCACAGCAGTCTCTCAGTATGAAGAAGGGTATTACATAAAGATGGAGAATGATTTTTAAGGGACCTGAATGAGAATTTGATGGAATGGGCTCCTGTGCAATCCTGTGGTTGGCAATATCGTCGCCTTTCCCGTGACATATGCCCGTGATGTTGGCTTGCTTGGTGAGTCTGCTTGAGCAGGTTAGGATATTCTTTCAGACACGAAACCAGATCTGAATAACAAATCAAAATGATTAGGACTCATCAAAAAAATCTTGCCTTGGCATGCCTAAGAGCAGAGAGATGCTGGGTGTCCTGTCTTTCTCCTCCCACTTCCCTCCTCCCCTGCTGCAGCCAGATGCATGTGAAAAGTAGAAATGGTCAGACAGAGAGGCTCCATGTGGGTCACAGTGGGAGATGCTCTTGGACTGGGCAATATTAAGGTGATACAGCAGGAAACAGGAACAGCAGCTTTAATTTAATCATGATTCATATATTTTCCTTTGAAACATGAAAATCTGATAATACTCAGTGCTTGCTGAGCTTCCCAGTTTGGCCACAGAGCACAAGGTTTATGTGAATCACTGTCAGAGGGCAAGTTTAAATTGTGATAAGTAGCCTATATGTAAAAGCAGTATTTCTGCATCAAGTAATAAGGCTATGTTTCCTGGGAAAGGAGTGGTTGGAATCCATCCCTTGTCACACAGTATCATGAACAATAAATGTAATTTTAAATCCATTAAAATGCTGCCAAATACATTAAACAAAAATATACAGAGGATTTATTCACCAGAAGATTTACAGATTTCCTGAGTAGTACATCATTATCGGAACTGTCAATTTGAAAATAAAAATTGTCAAGCCATCACTGAACCACCGTAAAAGCTGTGACAGAAATAGACAATGACTACTAAGATTTTTAAAAATAAAACCTTCAGAAAACCCACTCTACACACAATTATCACCTCTGTGGACTACCAAGGAAACACTAAAGAGATACCAAAGAGAAGTTTGGTAGCCAGCACAGTTAGCATCAGCACTCTCCAATTATTAAGTGTAATGTTGAAAAGCAAATAGTTATGCATTTAATGATGTGATCCAGAGGAGCTAACATCCAAAGCAGATAAAATCCCAGCTAAAAGATGATCATTTGCTGTCACGTTGCTGTGGTTTGAATTTGGACCCCTCACTGGGTTCCTGACTGGTCAGCCTCACACTTGTTAGCCTGCTTGGTTAAGCTGAGACAAAGACAAGAAGTAGTTTTGTCACAGTCTGCAGGTAATTATTAAATAGGAGATGTCTGACATACAGTTCTTGGTAAGCCTTTCCTACTTACAAGCTTACCTGACTGATGTGTTTGAATTCTAGGAAGCCAGTACCAGGCCTTGCTTTGGAGAACAGAAGAGTGCCATCTTTCCCTTCTACTTCCTTTATGACCACTCCACCCAATTATTTCCTGGTAGACACAAGATTATATTGCAATATTGACCCACAAGTAAAGTCTAAGGCTATCGCACCCTCATGGTCTAGTAATTTAAGCACACCTTTTTCACCTCCCATGTCTTGCAGGTCCTCCAGATTTAGAAATTGACCCTCAGAGGACATCTGATAGTTAAAAACAGGCACAGAGCTCACACAAGTGATTCTACACATGGTTGATCTGAAATCCATCTATAACATCTATACTACACTGTCTTATTTCCCTGGTGCTGTTTCTTCATCATGCCTGTCCACTTTCTGAAGACAGAAGGAGCCTAGGATCATTCACTTTGACATCATTTGCACCATTTCCCAAGAAGCCCACATCCTGTCTTGCTCACTAGCTCTGTTAGACCCATTTGCAACAAAAGTATGCCTCAATGCCTCACTTGCCTTCCCAGAAGAGGGTCCCTTATCACATCTTTGCCATTTTATTTTTAACCAATCATTTTATCATTTTAGTTTTAACCATTTTACACCAAGTAGCACCTGTTTACAAAGAAATCCTTGTGCTGGTCCCTTGCAGGGAAGGTCTGTGCTGTTACCATCTCACTACTTCACAGGGCTTCTGCTTGGATGAAAGTCATTTACTCCATTATTCTTCATGTTAATTACATGTCCACTCTTAAAAGATTTCACTGACTGCAGATGTAAAAGATAACGGAGAAAGTAGCCAGTGTTCCATTCAAAATGAGTTTGCAGTTTCACACTTGGAAGCATAAAGAGATCTGAATAGGTGGCTTATTAACAGATCAGGAGGAGTCTTAATGAGCTCCTATGGCTGAGAGATGAAGCAAGACTACCCCAGATTAAAAGGAACACTTTATACACTAAGAAAACTTAACCCTTTAAATTACTTAGCTGGGACCATGATTCTGTGCCTTTTGAAATCTTCATGATAAAATAAAATAAAATTTCAAATAAAATATCTCTGTTGGGTCCTCTTCTCAAACTTGTACTCAAAAGTAGGAGGGACTGATTGTCAGACTATTTCCTAGATTAAAAACAGTACCTTTACTTTATGGAGGGGTTTGGTCCCAGTTTCACTGCAAAAAATATTTCAGAGGAACTTGGTTCTTGCATATCATGGTACATCTTGAAGATCAACAGTAAAATAGAGATGCCCATAGAGAGCTTTCCTACTAGGTGACTGACCAGAGTGAAAGAGAGTGAAGGGACTGGTTTTGAGCCAGTATTTCTTCAAGATGGATTTGAATGTGAGGGTCTTCATTCTGGAATCTGATGAAGGCAACATTGAATTGTCTGTCTCCACTGAATCCCAGTGCTGGGCATCTGGAGTTTTGAAGTCAGTGACTAAACCTGCATTGGCTTAAATAAAACCTAACGAGAAGTTGGTGGGGTTGTGACACAATATTGAATGGAATTACTGCAGTGTAGCAAGATCCTTGTGGTTTGGATTAACGCATTAGTTTAATGCATTTTAGATAGCATTTGCTGGTGGCAAAGGACGCTGCTCCAGTCAGTTCCTGTAGCTCTGCTGATGTCATTAGGCTGCGGTAATTCATATGTCTGTCATCATGCTAAGCTTTTCCCAGCTGCTGCTGTACCCTGGATTATGATCAGTTTTGTATCATTAGATGGCAAAAACTGACCTTCTGTTTGGTTGCACCTTTATTCAGCTTTGTAAAATGCTATTTGGTCACTTAATACCATGCCTTGTTAATACTATCCTTAAACTGTGGTACTCTATAGACTGATTTCAGCTGGTGCCCTGAATGTCCTTAGCTGGTCTGATTATTTATTCTTCCTGGATCTGTACCCCAGACATATTCCTTTGTATTTTGCACTGTTATGCATACAATATTATTATTTATTGACCCTATTTTACAGATGGTGAAGAAGTGAAATTGAAGGAGCAATAATGAGTGAGGCTTTGAAGAACCCTGCAAACTCACTCCTGCTTTAAAAAGGGAAACTGCAGTAGGTATGGTAACAAAATCAGACTCTCTCAAGCACAAACACCACTTGTTTATGTTATTAGTTCCTTTTGCAAAGGAAAATCCCAAAAGCTGAAGTAATTTTTGCAGTACAAACATAATTTGACTTGATTTGCATGTTGTTGTCCTTTTGAAATCCTGGCAACAAAGAGATAGGTGTCCTGCTTTGGCTGTGGACATCTGGTCACCCTCAAATGGAGCCAGTAATGCTAATTAATTCTAGCAGTACACAATGCCTTGTTCTGTACTGTCATAATTCACTGAAGGCAGTGAAAGCTATACCCCTCTCTGTGAGGTTGCAAGCAAGCACGTGATTGGAATATTATTCCATCTGTATTTCACGTTCTTCATTAGCCCTCATTTACTGCAAAAGAAAGTTCAATTGCTCATACTTGGGAAAAACAGCAGGTTAATTTAACTTGCTGAATAGACTTTTTACCACTAGGAAAGCTTAATATTTTCTGAAAACACCACCAGTTTTGTTTATTGCATATTCACTGCAAAATAGTTTAAATAAACAACTATCTTATCTTCACTTATCTTCCAAAATCTCACAACTAAACAAAAATCCAAGCCAGTACCTTTCAGTTCCAGTACGGTTTACCTGTTTAATAGCCTTAAGTGCCTTTGAAAATACCCCATTTAATGGAAAAAATGTTGTACTATGAGGGGTTACAAATACTTCACATCTGCAGAAAAAGATAGTAATTTAGGAGTCCAAATTGCTTTACTTTAAGAATCTGGGGGCTAAGTGACATTTTCAGTACAAGTACCAATTATCTATGTACTCAGCTTCTATGTATTCTTCCATCACTGGATTTATCTCCATTCCAGATTGTTGCATAACATGCTTTTAAGAGAAAATGTCATCCATTGGAACCCAAAGCTAGATGGCAAGACATGGCTTAGTGAAAATATTATTTCAGTGACCAGAGTGAGATACTAGATTTGGTGGGGTGGGGGTGATGACAACAAGGGGATTCAAAAAATGCATCTACAAACTTCATTCATATGCCCACCAGATCACATCTTTAAAGCAAATTTACTGGCTTTCTACACTTTTCCTGTTGGATATCACCAGGTATTGTGATGGCAGCAGCAAGGGAAGGTTGAGTAATAACTCAACAGTAATTTCCCTAGTGCCTGTAAATAACAAACATTGTTAGCAAATGAGTGATGGAGGTCAATGGGCCATAGAGTCATTAGATGGTTTAATGATATGCTGTGGGTTATCTCAGGGCATGGTGCTCTAATGACATTCTCAGCCTTCCCTGCAGCAAATAACCTCTGCAACCCGAGATAAGCAGTTGCATTGCACAATACAGTACAATATCAAATGACCCCAGCAAAAAAATTTCTCTTCTGTTTGACATTTAATGTGCAAGTATCCATCAAAATCTCTTCTGGGAAGACAGCTGTCCTTCTTAAATCTGGTTTTGCTAACTGAGAAGCTATTAAAGGACGAACCCAAAAGTCCTCAGACCTCTGCTTATGGATAGAAGGGTAATAGCTGGAGAAGAATGCCTGGCAGGAAGCCTCTTGTCTTGCTTTCCTGGCTGTTGCTTGGTCTTTGCAAAGACATAGTCCAGTGAGTAAAAGTACGAACAATATGGTTTGTTTTGTACTGGAGGTCATAGTTGTCTTGGTTTAGAGCAAATTTGGGAGTAAACTTCTAAAGAGGTTCTTCTAGAAAATAAATCTAAGTGGCCCTTCTTCCAACTGGTTTGGGAAAAGATTTTCTTGGAGAAAAATGGGAAAAACCTGTTTAGTTAACAGGCAAAGCATTCACCAACACAAAAAAAAATTGAACTTTATGAAACAATAAAAGCTCTCTCTGCTCTGAAGAGATGACTAATTGAGAAGAGATGACTAATTGAGAAAGTTTTTTTCATGGGCTGTAGCTTGACTTACACAGTCTATCAGTCCCTCTGGCACTAGAAATGCTGCGGTCCAGGCTAGGCCTCGGTGGGCTACAGGTGCAAGTTCTCTCTTTTGAGCTTTTAGTTTACAGTCGTTTCAAACAGTTCTAAGAAAAATAAAAGTTACAGTGTAGGGAACTTCTCAGCTTCAGCTAGCTAAGAACTAACTAAAAGTAAAGGAGAGCTCTTCTCATTGTCTTTGCTGCAGATAACACAGTCCAGGAGAAGGAAGTGGGGGAGCAAGTGCAGTTTCTGATAACAAACTCTGCAAAACTTATTTCTGGGCTAAACAGACAAATGGGGATACAAGCATCATAAAGTCACCCAGGACAATAGTAAAAGGTCATAGCAGACCAAGTAATCTAAGTCTTTGAATTTATGAGAACTGCTGGGTCACTTGTCAATGGGCAGTTTAGGCCTACAATGGTAATTCAAGTTATCTTGATATGGCATCAGTGTGTCACATAAGTATGAAATGATAAAGAAACTTTAGTGTTACCCCAGAGCTTAAAGGAGCCCAAAACTCCAGGTAGTGAAAGGTAGTGAAACACTGATTTTTTTTCAGCCTGCCTATACCATCAGTAGCACCATACTGTGTACATAGTAATCCCTTAGCTTAAACCAGCAGACCACATTCAGCGCTTTCTCTTTGTTAACCCTTCTGTGCCAGTACAGAGAAGTGGCTGCTCAGGCCCTCAATTACTGAGAATGGGATAAGGTAAAACTAGAGATGTAAGACCATGTCAAACAAAAGGATGCATTACATTTTGTCAAAGAAAGGATAGGGCATCACAGACTTGGAGTTTATCAGAAGAGACACTATGAATGAAACAGAAAATATTCACCTGAGCTTTTCCATGACAAGGAGTTTAAATGTAGACAGTATAGCTATTATTTAGTTGATTTAAAGTTCAATAATTATTTCATAAACCAGTGTTTCTTAAGCATTAAAAAGTTTGTAATTTAAAAGCAAAAGGATGCAGTAGAAAAAGTGTCTGACGCCACAAGGGCAATGAGGAGTAGAGGCTCCACAATGAGGAGTAGGAGAACCACTGTGAGAGTTCTCTTTCTCTTGTGAAGGCTAAGGCAAGGTCATGAGATGGGAGTCACTTACTTCATCTGGCTTGTTACTCTGTTATGACTTACTAGTGTGTCAGCTTTTAATCTGGTGATCATCGCTTTAATGTATGATTGCAGTGGCATGAGTTCCTACCTATTATCTCTGCCTCACCACCCAAAAGTATTATGTATATACAGCAAGGACACTTAATAAGCTGAAGTAGTGGTTACCACCCTAAATTTACAACCTCTTAAGACAAGACTAGAATTGTAAACTTGAATACAATTGTGTCAAAGTCTTAAAATGAAGAAGCAGTATTCTGATCATGAAATACAGTCTTTGTTCAGAACATAAAGGTACTATGAAATTTCCTGAGCTCAGATTACTGGGAGAGCCAAACAGTAAGCATTTCCTACAGTAGTACCCTCTGTTACCATCACACTGATGAGCAATTATGTGAGAAATAATGGACAAAGTTGTAACACAGGTCATCTATTTTTGATAAATATTATGTTTGAACATTGCTGGTAACACCCATGTGCAATTTGCCTGACTTTCTGGGAGGAGGGATTGGGAAAGGAATGTGCACACACAACATTTTAAACTCAGAGAGCTGGTGTGACTATAAAGGAGGACAAAACTTGAAGTGAAATTCAGCATAAACTATGGAGCAGATCTGTGCATTTATCAGGCTTCTAAATGGGCAGGATTTCCAAAGGGATCAATGGCTCTCTCATTTAGAATAAATGAGACACTTCTCTTTGGGCCAGATAATGTGCTTCCTTTCTTGAAGGTCAGTTGATTCATTTGATCACAAGTCTTTGAAAATTTCCTCAATAAAGGAAAACTTAGCTTTTTTTTATTTTTTTAATGGCACCATAAATTGACAGACCAGCCCATCCTGGATGCTGTTGTGCATTTGTAAGACTTTGGCTTCCTCAGTAACCCTTCACTGACATCAATCAACATGTACAAAAGCTATCAGAGGACAATAGGCAAATAGATATGTACTGACAGCATGATCACCCAAATCTTGTTTTCACAGGCTGACAGGCTACAGAGTTGAAGTCAGGCATCTGAAAGGTAGAAAGTCGTACAACCTCTTTACAGGGCAAAAAAGAACTGTAGTTCTCATACATAACTGTAGCTCTCAAACATAACTAGCTTTTTCTACTCTGTTTCTTAGCTAGTCTGAAGTTTTAGAATGCAGCACACAGGGGCACTCAATTCACCACTGAAAATCAGAGGCCCCCAAGCCACAAAGCACTTTTCAGGGTCCATTTTTTAAACATACAACAGTCTGGGGACATCATGAAAGTCCTGGGGTCTTGGGTCTTGCAGGATTAATCCAATTAGTTGAAAAACAGCTGGGAGCAGATGAGAATGTGACTTCTAAAATAAAACCTGCATCATGTTTGTGGTTATGCACTATCTCTCACAAGTGAGATTTCATCCTACTAAAACTAATGAGAGCCAGCAAAGACTCAGAATCAACAAAACATTAACATACTGCAAGCAGGTTGCCAGCACATAAAATAAGGGCTTAAGCCTGGATAGTCTGCAAGCATTAGACTGCTTGGCATGGGAAGCGGAGCTTCCATGTCAGAATACAAGCAGGGAAGACACTTAGACATACCTGTCAAAACACTTGGACCCAGGAGCAGCCTGCTGCAGCAAGATTCATTTCACACTGTGATATGCACAGACACCACCAAGCTCCCCTTCACTTCTCCCCTCACAGACCTTTACTCTGACTGTTTTTCTGTGTAGATAATATAAATCTTTCAGAAGCTTCCAGAGCCATGCCAGACCTCCGCAGAGCGGGACTGTGCCCCTGAGAGTGCTGCTCATTTAACACCCCTGAGGAGTCAGGTGGGGCCTGATCTACATCCAGTGTACACCACAGCAAAACAGAGTACAAGGGGATGTTTCTTACTTCAAGAACCGGTGCGCAGCCCTTAATATGTGGAACAGTCTTAGTTTCAACAAAGTCCAAATCCTGGACTTCACCCAACTATCCAGTCACAGGAATAAAAGGCAAAGAAAAGCTTGACAGGAGGTAGAGGCTTGACAAAACCCACAAGTTCGTAATTATCATGTTGCCTTCCTACAAAACTGAGATTTATCATATCTACAGACCTTTAGGTTATTTCACTATATTACCTTGAAGTACCTGTTTTTAAGAGCTAGAAGTTCCCTCTTTCCTCCCTCCCCCATTTCTCATTAGCTAAGAAGGGGGCACTGAGTGCAAGACTTTCTTCAGAAAGGCAGATTCACACTGTGTACTCTGGGGTTTGGCACCTTCCAGGACACAAAGTGAAATCCATTAAAACAGCCACAGCTTAGGAAGAACAGACACAAGAGCGTTTTGTTTCTGGATGATGATAGCTGTCCCTGTGAATGGAAAGGAGGACAACCCAGTGTGAATGACACATGTATGAGACAGTAAATAGCATAGTGCCAACTGTAGATGTTTCTTCTAGTTTGGATGGGATTGGCTACAATAATTTGCTGTCCTGCCCTGGAACTTACTCCTTTTTTTTTTTTTAATTTTCAACTTTCTTAGCTGCAGGGCTTAATTAACTGGGATTTTATTTGGGGCAGAGGGGGAAAGGGAGATGAAGGAGGAGTATGAGGAGTTGTCTTAAAAGGGAGTAATTCCCTTTAAAATCTGTCTTACTCCACAGCAATCACTCACATAATTATGTATGATACATTCTGGTGTAACTCAACCTTTGGTCGGCTCTACACGGGGGAAATTAACCAGCAGAGCTGTTCTGTAATAACTTCTATTATTGCTATTTTGGTATAATTTAACTATTCTGGAATACCTCCCCAGTGCAGACATTCAGCTCCAGAATAAAAGCAATTTTACTCCAGAATAATTACTCTGCTTCCAGGAGGGAATAATCATTCTAGAATAAAGTCACTTTTATTTCAGAAACGAATATGCAGGGAGTTCCTTGGGCATAGCTCCCCAACAAAGTTATTGTGGTGCCAGTTAATTGTCTCATGTATGCAGAAATATTAGTAACCTTCAGCAATGATGTGTCTTGTTACATTTATCTCTGTTTACATGTTAATTTCCATAAAATTAAGCAGTAAGATCTGGTGGAGAATGAGTTAAGCTATGTGAATTTTCTTTTTTACCTTGTCTCACACAGAGAGTTCAATATTTTGTAATAAACACTATCTCATCTGAAGAAAAGAAAGAATGTTTGAATACTTTCCTCTGCATAAATTGCATATGTCAGTGCAATCTGAAGTTTATTTCCAACAGTTTGCAAACTGTTGCAATAGTCAAACAAAAAACAAGTATACATGCACACACATAACTATTTTGAATTTCAGAATTGACTTGGTAAACATGTAAAATGACTGCTAAGGCAACTTTAAAGCAATTAAATGGAACAGATCCTCCTGGAAGCTGTGCTAAGGCACATGGAGGATGGGGAGGTGATTTGAGACAGTCATCATGGCTTCACCAAGGGCAAGTTCTTCCTGACCAACCCCATGGTCTTCTGTGATGGAGTGATTCCATCAGTGGACAAGGGAAAAATTATGGATGCCATCCATCTGGACTTCTTTGATCCTGCCCTGCATGACATCCTTCTCTCTAAATTGTAGATATGTGGTTTTGATGGGTGGGCTCCATGACGGATAAGGAACTGGATAGATGTTTGCATCTGGAGAGCAGTCAACACCTCAGTGTCCAGAGGGAGATCAGTAATGAAGGCTGTGCTTCTGGGGTCTGTATAGGTATCTGTAGTGTTTAATATCTTAATATCTGTTAAGATAATTAATATTAAATTAATATCTGATTCAAGTTCAGACTACAGAGGGTCACCAGAAGTTTGGAGACACTTCCCTACCCGGTTAGGCAGAGACTTCCTCTGAACCACTTTGATGTCAAAAGAAATATTCTCATTGCACCTCAGTCAAATCCTAACTCTGGAACAAGATGCAAATTAATAAGCATTTCATGAGAATTTTTCAGTTTCGTTCATGGGAAACAGCACATAAAAGCAAACAAACAAACAACAATTTTATTTCATCTTTAACAATTTTTTGTCTATAAATTCAAAGATTAAATACAAAAAAATTAGAAAGACTATAGGACATGTCTTATGTATAAACAATGCTGGGTTGTTTCAATTCAGATCAGAAAGTGAAGTTGGTAAACTGGTATTTATTTGAGGTTAGGAATGTTCTTTCACAGTTATTCTGCTGTCTGTGAAAATCATCTATTTTGAGAAGGATCCTGACAGTTTTTGAGCTTCTTCTGTCAGGCATTCAGCACCTGTCAGAAGCAAACTCTTAGGTACTTCTTTTTGATACACAAATTTATATATACTCTATGTTAAGGGCGTTGACAGATAGACAGACTGGTATGTATTTTGAAGAAATAGCAAATTGTTCTTCCACGGTGTAGTTGTAGGCTGCTTTCATGGTCATTAAAGCCTATTTTAACTTTATCCAATAATTTTCTTCCATTTGTATTAGAAAATCTTAGACTGGAAATTGTACCAATCATGCTGGAAATGAATAAGGACACTTCTGCAAAGTCTGAGAAAGGATAGTTAGGATTATTCTGGATTTATGGTAATAAATTTTGCCTGGATTTTGACCATCTGTTACTTCACATTTAACTTTAGTTACTTCACATTTTCAGTACCACCACCTTGGGATGAAGTGGCTGTATTCAGAATGCAGGGTTTATATTTAAATTAATTAAGGAGTTGAATTTGATTAGTTTGGGGTCTTTTGAGGGAGTTTATTTTGGGCATAAAATGTCCAGCTGTATGTATGATGCCCAGCTTGTTTTTAAGTTTGTCAAGACACAGGGTGCACTACTGTCACGTGACAATCTAAGTTGATTTGAAACAAAATCAACTCCTGGTCTCCACATCTAATCTAGGGCCTGTCTTCTGCACATCTGTCATTCTATAATTAATTCAAAGTCCATCTCACAATGTCCCGCCTGGAAAACATGAGATAGTAAGCTGATAAAAAAATCAACACTTTACAACACAAGGAGATTTCCTGTGGATAATCAACAGAATTACAGGAGTATGGAAGAATGTATGCAATGTGCATATTTAAAACTATTTACTTTCTAATCTATTTCGTTCTGAGTTGTTTTCATTTGACAGATGGAGAGAATTTTGCAAACAGTGTTTGAATCAGTACTATGAAGCAGTGCTTTCTGGCTATCCATTTTGGTGAGAGTAGACCTGCAAAACAATCTTTATGACATTACTGTGCTCTCTCAGAAATAGCTTTCTGAATGTTAAAAATGGAAAGATAACTTTCCAAATTAAAAAAAAAAACTCAATCAAAAACAACTAATGAAGCAATATGATGGGCCACTCCTTTGTCAAATAATATTTTCTGCTTTTCACAATCAAGCCTGACACTGGCACACCTGTTCTGTTTTTAGCTCCATCATTCGAAAATGAAAAGTCATTTCTTTTGACTTTTGATTGTTTTAATTTTGCCTAGGAATTTTGCATGCCCATTTCAAGTGAGAATAGGGAACTTTATCCCAGATTTAAGAGCCAACTTGAAAAAAATATCATTCTTGTTGCAATAATTTTACTTCAAAGCTGAAGTAGCTTTCGTTACCTTTCATAAATCATTATTTTTACAAAGCTTGATATTAGTTTGCTATACCAGTGAGAAAAGGTAGAAAACATGCATGTACTGAGTATGTCCTCTTCACAAAGAGAAAATATCAATTTTGGGGCCGAATTAGTGAATAATCTAAGGCCTGATAAGGGATTTATGGCTCTTTTTAGACATGTGGTTGGTAACAGCTCACTCTGAACAGTGGTCCTGCCATCTGCAAACACAGTCCTGCACTCAGACTTGCTAAAAGGCACAATAATTTTATAATCCTTATCTTTCAGTAACTTGCCTGGGATATTCCTGTGCATTTCCAAAGATAGCAGAATTGCTGCATTTCCAATGCATGCTGATAGTGATCCTAGAGTTCAGTGAAGTTGTAGAGCAGACACACATATTCTCCCATTATTTTTCTGACTAGAAATATGTTCTTGTATTTTATCCTTCTGAGTTCACTGCTTTGTGAAATATCTTATTTGGTGTGTTGAGAGCACTACCTTCACAGGAAATCCCAAAAGTCAGATTTATGGATTATAATGCAGTTACCATTTGACTGGCATTCCTGCATGACCAGAGTCAAGCCAGAGCTCTGCTGATCTGGCAGGTTGATGGGATGCCAGAAATGCCAGTCAGTGTGCCTACATTTCTCCTTCCAAATGGCCAAAAATTTCAGCTGGAAATAAAACCTAGCTGTGTCATTTAGAAATATTTGAATGTTCCATATCCAAAATTCATGAGTTTGTATTATTTAACAACTCTTCTTCTAAGTCACCATAATTCTTGAAAGCTTTGAGTCAAGTCATGAAAATATATGTGGTAAAGTGAGGGAAAAAAACCCAAACAAATGTAACTGGGTGAAAAAAAAAAGGAGAAAAGCTAGTCCAGAGACCAGAAAGATAAATGCAACTCCATTCAGACTACATAAGAGTGCTCCTTTTAATCTTTATCACATTCAGATCTCAAGCTTAACCCACTCAGTTGTAGGTCATAGTCATATGTTCATAGTGCCTATGAATACACATGGTCAAAGTGAGGGGCTAGAGGTACTTATGCAGCAAATAACTGTTTGATTTCTTCCCAAGTTTCCCCCAAACTCCTCAAGGGATATGCTGGCTGATATGGCAGAGCTTATCCAAATGCTCTCTCTAAGAGAGGCAGCACCACCCTTGCTTCAGTCTACACCTGCCTCTGAAAGCTACTGGAAGCATAAAGGCACAACAGGTGTTTAAAAGTGGTTGACAAGGGAATACAAAACTTTGGACAAATCATAATTTCTTCAATCCCACCTCCAAAGCTCCAAAGCCCAACTGGATATGTTACAGGCTGAAGAATGGAAGAGACTGGTCTGGTTTGGACTCTGCTCACTGTGGATATTTTTCTCTGATACTTTGGAAAGGAATTACGAGAAGGAAATTTAGCAGCTGGCTGGAGCTGCATTATCACAGCAGTGGGAAATTCGGTGGGTATCATCAGATTTCTGTGAACTAACGTCAGGCTTCCTGAACTGCTGCTTTATTTGTGCCCTGTGGGAATGCAGCCAATATTGTCATGGTATCGCTGAGGCAAATCACAGAACAAAACCTGCTGATGATTTCCTGTTTCTTACTCCCTATATGCCACCCTGTTGCCAGTGATTTCATGAAAAAGATACCACAGCCCATCTAGATGCACTGGACTCCTGATTTATACTTCATTACAAGGCACCCCCATCACCACATTTACCTGCCTTGCCCTACTCTGCATGCATTATATCGATTGAAAATAAAAAAGAAAAAAGAAAAAAGATGCTCCACTTCAAAGGCACTCTGCATGTCTGCATTTTCAGGCAGTTTGCCTCTTAAAAATTTCCACTTATCTGCCCTAAGCACACCTAAAAAATTGGGACTTTACTCAGGAGAATATTAATTTTAGATATTCTGGTCCTGTATAGTTAAACCCCAGATGTTCCCAGACAGTGGAAAAACCACCCTCAAATTTTCCATTTCCCTATCTAGTAAAAAGATTTTACTTTTGCAGACTGCCACACATACAATGCACCTGCCTTTGCTTCACATCATGACTATCCTGATGAAATTAAAATGCATATTTCCTTTCCTCTTGATGCCTCTCCCCCTGTGACAATTTGTCGAACTAGTTGAAGAAGCAACCTGTGCAATAGAAAGTGACATAGAATAATGTGTCATGTCAAATATATTAAGCATTTTAAGGCATCATTTAAGACCTGGAGGATTTCAGATAAAAAAAAACAATTGTTTGAATCCTAAAAAAAATGTTATAAAAAAAACACAGGGAATTTGATATTTATACCTGAGCTTTCACAGTGCCTATGATTTCTGTTTAAGGTGGAGGTATGTGCACAGTTGTGGCTGTAATGTTAAGATTGTAATTGCCATCAGCTTTTTAGTAGCATTGTTTTGAAATGCCAGATGTAACAGTTCCTGCTTTGAGGTTTTTTTCACTATTTTTTTGCCTATGGACATTGATGACAGCAGCAGGGTTGAGCCAAAAGGTATCAGTAACTTCTGGTAATCACCTCTACCAAGTGACAGTGAAGTAGGATTTTCTTTGCTTTAGCTTTGTGGGCTCCCTGATTGTGTTGTAATGCTCTGTGGCTGATGAACACACTCAGTGCTGGGGTCTGCTGCACAGTGGGGCTCTGGAAAGCTGAGCCACCTAGAGGTTTTTAACCCAAATTCATGTAGAAGTATGAAGGTCAAAGGCCTTGTGGTGTGCCAGTAAGTTATATGGATTGCCCAGAAAACTCCCACAATATTTTCCTCTTTCTTTTTTGGCAGGAAATTTATTCCCAGAATCCACTAACAACAGCACCAGTTTTAATTAGAGTAACTAGAAGACAAAGCCATATTCTCACCCTTTACATTTTAATTTTTTTTGGTTGTTTTTTATATTACTAAATCTGCTGCTCTGATGAAGACTCATTTTTATTGTGTGATGAAACCCTAAAGCTTGCCACAAAGACTCTGCCTAATCACGAGAAAGAGAACCACCAGGGAGAATGAGGTGAGGAGAAGCTCCAGTGCAGCTGTAGAAATCCACTGGTTTTTTGGGTATGAAAATTAATTGATGTTTGAAAGACAAGAGGATTTGTTAAATTTAGCATTATTAAGGCAGTTCCACTGGATTTGTTTAACTGCCTAGCTGAGGTAAGAAAGCACAACTATGTTTATCTGATGTGGGTCCCAAAATTTCCTGCATGACCAGGAAGAATACCAGCTTTGAGAGATAAGTTTTGTTCATGAAACCAAAGCCTTTAAAAAAGTCCAGGGACTTTACATTTACACAAGACATGTTACTATAAAGATGGAGAGTGTGCAGCACTCATAATTTAACATTAGTTGCCCAAGGACTTTTGAGGAGGCATACAGAAAATATTACTAGATGTCATCGACTGAAGCTTATAAGAAAAAAAGTGAAGTGGTGTCAGTCTGCAGAAAAGAGATGGGTCAGTCTCAACATGTTGGAAACAAAGCTCAGTGCTCAGTGGACTAGATTACCAGATCACAAATCACACAGTGAAAGAAAAACTGAGAGGGCAGGAGAAACCTTAAAAATTCAGTCAATACTGGGCTAGAGTAAAGAGCACAAGAGATTTTTTTTGCTTCCTGCTCAGATCACAAAGAAAAGTAGCATCCAATCTTGCGGCAGAGCTGAAAACACGTCTTAAAAAAAAACAAAGGTTGTTGCTTCTGTAGAATATGGAGGAGGGTGAAAATAAGCCTGAAATCAGGCTTCATAGAGATAAAAGGTACTATAGAAGGCCAGGAGTCCATAATAAATAAAAAATCAGACAAAAGCTAAACTAATTGTAAATGTGAAAATAATAAAGATATGGAAATTTTCCAGTATTTATGCAAATGCCATAGGGAAAAGTTGTAAAATAAACATTTTCAGCATGAATAAAGTTTTGGAATCGGGAGAAAAAGGAGAATGAAGAACACAATTAGATTATGTACACATAATTGTGCTGAAGAGAATATAGGACCCATGACCCAATATTGTCAGATATGTGTATGTTGTGTAAGGATCCTGCAAGGTGGAGTGACGCCCGAGTGTGAATACAGGTGCTTCTCCTGGAGATTTGCCTTCTTCGTAGAAGCAGCATTCTGAAGAAGGAAAGACTTCAGGAAGAAAGAGAAATGCCTTCAGCTTCTTCCAAAACAGCGCACAAGGGAGATGCAGAACAAGGGTGTGTTTCCTCTAGCCCAGTCTCTGATTGCCCAAAAATAAATCGTCCAGACTGAAACAAAATGGATTCATTCACAGTCAGTCCTAGGGAAATGCATAAATTAATCTCTGAAGAGAGGCACCTACCAAACTTCCTTGACAACAAAGGGAACCTAGAAGACATCTTAGGATGTGTAAATGGTATGAAGATTAGTAAAATAATCTGGGATCAATCCCATGAAGAGTTTTGAAGGTTTAAATCTCATGTAGGGAGCCAAAGTATCAAACAGCATTGGCAAATGGCTGCCTACCAGAGCAGTATGGGACTGAACACCACAAGTTTCTTCAGATGTACCCAAGAGTGATTATTGCATGAAAAATATTTCTGTACTAGCTTTCACTGCAAGGGGTAAGTGTAAAATAATTCACCCATCAAGGGCTTAAAAGATTTTTATTTGAAGCAGTAGCTGTTAAAGTTCCAACTGATTTTATGTGGTCTAGAATAAGTGAAACAACACATGAATCTCCTTAGTTATCATCCACAATGAACAAGCCCGGCAAATTCAGTGTTAAACGTGAGAAAACTCAAACACACCAAGACTTGGCAGTGTATCCTCTTGGCACAAATGAAGTTTTAACTTGTCCCCTTGGAATATCATGCAATAGCACTGTCATTTCAACAAGAGCACTTGAATACCTTTGGCCCAGATTAAACCAAATCACTTTGGTAAAGATACCATGGTTTATTTCCCTGTCTTCCACTGGCATCAGCAAAGAGAAATTATCTTGCATGGCTGCTCTAATTATGCATGCCCACACCATGAAACTTCCCTGTTTTTTAAGTAGCCTAGTTTAATTCATTGGAACATATAAACTAATAATTTACTTGTAATGCCTTGAAAAATTCACCCTGTGCCCAGAGAATAAGTCTTGTCAGCTTGCAGAGGTTTCACTGTGGTTTTACAACCCCAGCCCTTTGTTAAGAACAAAACTCAACTGCACGATGCTGTGAGCAAGAGCCTCCAAAGTCTAGAGCAAGGTTTCTGCGCTCCGAGTCCACTGCAATGCCCCCTCCCCAAGCCTAATATGAAAGAGTTTATTTTCTGTAAGTCTTTTGCGGCTGTTGACTGCCCATGCCATGTCTTCATTTAATAGCTGTGGCTTCCACTAAGTTTATTTACTTGCCCCTGAAGCTTTGAGTGAAGGACCGTTTACATTTAATTACTTTGTAATGCAGCTTGAATAGTAAATGTGTGTCTGCTAATTGATAGCTCCTTCTCAATGAGGCTTTTTCTCTCATCCCTGCCTGTCCCCTCGGGTGCTCTGGGTAACTTCATTGTTAGGATTGCTGATTCAAAGAGAAAGGGTACAGGAAATTCAGATTCGATACTGCAGTGTAGCCCAGTAAATGTGATCCACACGTGATTTCCAGGGAGGTGTGTTCAAAGGGGAATAAACAACTGTGCTGACAACAGAAGCACATGGATTCCATGTCTGAAGCTAGGTTGCCATTGCCTACCCATGCTTTACAAAATAACCTTTGTTCAAAATAGTTGTGGGTGAATTATTCAGGTCAACTGAAGACTGAAGCAGATAGTCAAAACTTCAGCACTCCAGTAGCATTCTCAAGGAACAAACTGTCTGACAGAAGAAACATCAGTGTGAACTTTGCCACTAAGCTGAGAAACAGTGAGACATTGTAAACAAAATTTTTGAATTTTGAAAAATTCTCAACCACAGAGTGGCTTTGTTCAATAAACACAACCATCATGGCTCTACCCAGGAAATGACTGCTGTTTTCTACTCCTGCCTGGGATGGGACCATCTCATACCTGTCTTCTACTTCCTAGAGGAGTGGCCTGTCTACACTGGACTTTTGACTGTT